>NC_133334.1:89485106-89800885 GCF_042186555.1 Aquarana catesbeiana | reverse complement strand
ACTAGGCTGGAGGAACGAGTGCTAACCTTGTCTAATCCCATTGGGGTCCAGGGAGTTCCTCCTGCTTCTGCTCCTTCGGTCGGGCCTTCCTCAACAGTGGTGATGCTCCCTCCAGAACCCAAAGTCCCGACGCCTGAACGATTCTCCGGGGATCGCCATAAATTCAGGGCCTTCCGCAACTCCTGTGAATTGTTCTTTGCTTTTCAGCCACGTACCTTTTCCCTGGAGGCTACCAAGGTGGGCTACGTAATTTCTCTGCTTTCTGGTGACCCCCAAACCTGGGCCCATCGCCTCTTGGAGCAAAAGGACGTATCCCTGACCAATCTCTCCACCTTCTTTGACGCATTGGGTCAGTTATACAATGACCCCCAGCTGTCCGTGACTGCAGAGGCGGCTCTGCACACCCTTCAACAGGGTCGCAGGGCAGCAGAGGACTATGTGGCTGAATTCAGAAGGTGGAGTGCGGACACAAATTGGAATGATGCGGCTCTCCGCTATCAGTTTCGAATGGGACTCTCTGAAGGATGAATTGGCCAGGGTGGGTACACCACAGACTTTAAATGCCTTGATCGATCTAGCCATTCAGATCGATCGATGCCTAAGAGAGCGTAGGACTGAGAGAGCTATGGGATCTTCTCGCCCAACTTGGGTTACCCCTAAAGTTTTTCATCATACGTCACCAACACCACCCACCTCCACGTTTAACCCACCTGAGCCAATGCAATTAGGGGTCCTGCGGCCTTCTCTTACCCAGGAGGAACAACAACGTTGTCGAGTGAATAATTTGTGCCTGTACTGCGGGGAACCTGGGCACTATGTCAGGAACTGTCCCCTTAAACTCCGTAAGTGCCTATCCCTGTCCACTGACTATGTTGCATCTCTGGCCAAGAATACTACTCACCTTGCTCTCTCTATCCTGTTACAGCTTCCAGGAGAGACTCTGCAAATAACTGCCATTATTGACTCTGGAGCTTGCAGTTGTTTCATGGATTCTCTTTTTGCTACTCAACACCAGATACCTTTGTTGCCTAAGGCCCATGGACTTTCCATTCATCTAGCTGATGGAACCGCCATCAAATCTGGACCTGTTACCCAAGAGATTGTTCCAATACCCGTTTCTATCTCCAGTTCTCATCAAGAACTGCTACGCCTGGATATCATCACCTCACCCGTTTCCCATAATCCTCAGCATGCCCTGGTTACAGGCTCACAATCCTGACATTAATTGGATCACAGGTGAGGTTACCTTTTCTTCTTCATATTGCCAACAGTCTTGCAGAATTCAGAACGCTCAGGAGAACCCTACATTGCTCTGCCTAGATACAGATCCCAGTCTACATCTCTCCATCCCTTCAGCCTATCATGATTTCTTAGATGTATTCAGCAAGCAGGGGGCAGAAGTCTTACCTCCTCACCGGGCCTATGACTGTCCTATCGAATTACTTCCCGTGGCTGAGATTCCCTTTAGAAGAATCTTCCCTTTGACTGAAGTAGAACAAGGGGCTTTAAAGGAATATATCGATGAGAACCTAAAGAAAGGCTTCATTTGTCCGTCCACGTCTCCAGCAGGTGCAGGCATCTTCTTTGTACAGAAGAAAGATAAAACCCTCAGACCATGTGTGGATTACCGCGAACTAAATAAAATCACTGTAAAAAAACGTTACCCTCTTCCTCTGGTACCAGAGTTGTTCCAAAGACTTGGGACGGCCATCATATTTACTAAGCTTGACCTCCGCGGAGCCTACAATTTAGTTCGTATTAGGGACAGAGACGAATGGAAGACCTCCTTTCGTACCCGTTATGGACATTTTGAGTACCTAGTGATGCCTTTCGGTCTGTGCAATGCCCCTGCTACATTTCAATATTTCATCAATGATGTTTTACAAGACTTTCTAGATCTGTTCGTTATCGTCTATTTAGACGACATATTAATTTTTTCTTGTTCCCTTGAATCTCACCGCAGGCACGTCAGAAGTGTGTTGGGCCGGCTTCGACAACACGGCCTATATGCAAAAGCTGAGAAGTGTGAATTTGAACAGGAAAGTATTCCATTTTTGGGGTTAATCATTTCCAGTAAAGGCATTAAGATGGACCCTCAAAAGGTCGCTGCAGTTTTAGATTGGCCAGTCCCGACAGACAAGAAGGGAATCCAGCGATTCGTTGGATTCGCTATTTTTTACCGTAAATTTATTAAGGGATTCTCAGCCATCATTACACCTATCACACAGCTAACTAAACAAGGTACACGCTTCCACTGGTCTGCTGAAGCCCAAAAGGCTTTTGAGACCCTCAAGGGCCTTTTTACTTCCGCCTCCGTACTAAAGCATCCAGATTCCTCTCTGCCATTTGTACTAGAGGTGGACGCATCTGAAATTGCAGTAGGGGCAGTGTTGTCCCAAAGACAGGGAACTAAGGCCCTGTTATATCCTGTGGCCTTCTTCTCTCGTAAACTATCCACGGCAGAGAGAAATTATGATGTAGGTGACAGAGAGTTGTTGGCAATCAAATCAGCATTAGAGGAGTGGCGCTATCTGCTGGAAGGTGCTGCTCACCCAGTCTTAATTTTTACAGATCATAAGAACCTGGAGTATTTGAGATCTGCAAAAAGGTTGAAGCCACGTCAGGCCAGGTGGGCTCTCTTTTCCTCCAGGTTCTCCTTTCATGTCACTTACCGCCCTGGTTCCAAAAATACCAAACCTGATGCCGTATCCAGGATGTTTCACAAGACACCATTCTGTCCCCGGGGAATTTCTTTTGCTTCAGGGAAACCTGCTTTTCCAGATTAAGCAGGCTTCCGCGGAATTGGGATCTTCCATTAGGTCAGAACTCCAAGTTAAGGATGGGTTACTGTGGCACGAGAATAGGATTTTTATACCTGAAACACTACGAGTTCCAGTACTAGAACTCTGTCATGATCATGCATTGGCTGGGCATTTTGGCGTGGCTAAGACCACTGATCTGGTACAGCGTACCTTCTGGTGGCCTCAGTTACGCGAAGATTGTAGGAAATTTGTTGAGTCCTGTACCACCTGTATTAGGAACAAGGGGCACAGAACCAAGGCATGGGGATTGCTAAAACCATGGCCTGTCCCAGACAGGCCATGGAAAATGCTTTCTATAGACTTTATTGTGGAATTACCTCTGGCCGGGGGCTTCACCTCGATTTTTGTCATAGTGGACCGGCTGTCAAAAATGGCCCACTTTGTCCCAATGAAGGGCACTCCCTCAGCTACAGAAACGGCACAGGCATTCATTAAAGAAGTCATCAGGCTCCATGGGGTACCGGTCAATATTGTTTCAGATCGGGGGGTACAGTTTACCTCCCGATTCTGGAGGTCTCTGTGCAAAACACTGAACATTGAGCTTTCATTTTCATCTGCTTATCATCCCCAGACTAATGGGCAAACAGAGAGAACAAACCAGAGAACAATATTTACGCTGCTTTTCTTCTTTTGCCCAAGATGATTGGATTTCTGTTCTCCCATTGGCTGAATTCGCCTACAACAATTCTATTCATTTCGCTATCAAACAAACTCCATTTTTTGCGAATTATGGTTTCCACCCTTCATTTTTGCCTAATTCTCTTCCAGAGTGTACAGTACCCGCAGTTCAGGAGAGGTTGAATTTCTTTACTTCCAACAACCAAGTTTTACAGGAGACCATGACCAGGACTCAGAAATATAATAAAGCAATCTTCGATAAGAAGAGGCGAGGTGAGCTTTTACTTACACCCGGGGACCAGGTATGGTTATTTACAGTAAATCTCAGGATGGCTTGCCCTTCAAAGAAATTGGGTCCCAAGTTTCTTGGACAATTCCCTGTCAAGCGGAGAATTAATGAGGTGGCATACGAACTTGAACTCCCGGATTCACTAAAAGTGCATCCAGTATTTCACGTGTCTCTGCTCAAACCCTCTATTTCTAATCCATTTCCAGGCCGAAGTATGGATCCTCCTGATCCAATTTTGGTAGATGGGGAGGAAGAATTCGAGGTGGAGGCTATCATGGACCATAGGAAAAGAGGTAACCAAAATCAATTTCTGATAAAATGGAGGGGGTTCGGCCCAGAAGAAAATTCTTGGGAACCTGAGGACAATATTCATGCTGAAGATCTGTTGCAATCTTTTAACCACGTCAAGACCACCGCACGACGATGTACGTCCAAACTTTGAACGGGGATATCGTTGTTATGGCAGCAGCTAGCTGCCATAACCCCGGTATCTCCGTTTTCGTGCGGCGACTGGCTGTCAGATAAAAGTGGTCCCTGCAGCGGATTCGCCGCGAGATCACTTTTATCGGTGGCGGGAGAGGGCCCCCCCCTCCCGCCGCGATCCGGTGCCCTCCGCCGCTTACCGGAGCCATCGGTAGTGGCGGAGGCGATCGCGTCCTCCTCTGTGGTTTGTCTGGAGACGAGTGAGGCCAAGATGGCGCTCACTCGTCTCCATGACACTGCTGGGCGGAAGCGACGTCAAAACGTCACTTCTGTCCACGCCTCTTTTTTTTCTTTTATTGCATTTTAGTATAAATATGAGATCTGAGGTCTTTTTGACCCCAGATCTCATATTTAAGAGGTCCTGCCATGCTTTTTTCTATTACAAGGGATGTTTACATTCCTTGTAATAGGAATAAAAGTGACACCATTTTTTTTTTTTTTAAACAGTGTAAAAATAAATAAAATATTGTAAAATAAATAATAAAAATTTAAAAAATGTTTTTTAAAACCCCCCCTGTCCCGACGAGCTCGCGCGCAGAAGCGAATGCATACGCGAGTAGCGCCCGCATATGAAAATGGTGGTCAAACCACAAATGTGAGGTATCGCAGCGACCGGTAGAGCGAGAGCAATAATTCTAGCCCTAGACCTCCTCTGTACCGCAAAATATGCAACCTGTAGAATTTTTTAAACGTCGCCTATGGAGATTTTTGAGGGTAAATGTTTGACGCCATTCCACGAGTGGGCGCAATTTTCAAGCGTGACATGTTGGGTATCAATTTACTTGGCGTAACATTATATTTCACAATATAAAAAAAAAATTGGGCTAACTTTACTGTTGTCTTATTTTTTTATTCAAAAAAGTGAATTTTTTCCAAAAAAAGTGCGCTTTTAAGACCGCTGCGCAAATACGGTGCAAAAAAAAGTATTGCAATGACCGCCATTTTATTTTCTAGGGTGTTAGAAGAAAAACCATATATAATGTTTGGGGGTTCTAAGTAATTTTCTAGCAGAAAAAACTGTTTTAAACATGTAAACACCTAAAATCCAAAACGAGGCTGGTCCTTAAGTGGTTAAAAGGTCCCATCCAGAGAAATTTCTCCAAAGGGGCATCCGGAGGCTGCCCCTTGGGGGGGGGGGGGGCAATGTCATGAAGATCCTGCCAGTAATCGGCGATCCAGACGCACGGGAACACGGCCACGGGTTCTACCGCGCATTCGCGCACATTCACGGGTGCTGTCACACACGGGCACGCGCGCTCGCACTCCCGCTGGTGTCAGGCGGGCTATTTAAACCGGCCTGTCACATTCAATCCCCGCTGTCTGCTCTACAGCGTTCCGTGTGCCAAAACCTGATCTGACCTGTGTACTCTGTTATCTGACCCGGCTTCCTGTTAGACCATCCTGCTATCCGCTTGCACCAGACCCTCTTGGCTTGCCTGACCATCCTTCTGTGTATTCCCTGGTACCTCTGCTGCTCGACCGATACCGACCACCGGCTTGTTTGACCATCCCTCTGCCTGATACCAGTATCCAGTCTGTTTACCTGCTGCTTGTTCCTGGTTCCAGCCCAGTGTTCCAGGCTACTACCTGCTGCTTTGTTCCTGGTTCCAGCCAGCGTTCCAGACTACTACCTGCTGCTTGTTCCTGGTTCCAGCCAGCGTTCCAGACTACTACCTGCTGCTTGTTCCTGGTTCCAGCCCAGCGTTCCAGTCTACTACCTACTGCTTGTTCCTGGTTCCAGTCCAGCTCTGCAGTTCCTGCCTACTTACCTGCTGTGGTTCCTGGTCCACTCTGCATTCCAGTCTCCTCTTCAGCTTCAGGTTCCAGAGGGTGTCACCACTCCTGAACTTCTGGTGATTGTTGATCCTGCCAGGCACCCATACCACTCCTCACTCCTGGGCCCTCTGTCTCCATTCCAGAGGAACGGGAGTGGGAGCTGTAAGGGAGGTCTTTCTCTGCACTTCAGGCTCAAAACCTACCAGGTACGTGACACTGGGTCAGAATGAAGGGACTCCTTTTCGGTGGTAATGGTCTAGGAGCCTCCACCCGCGAGCTCGAGGCTGCGTCAGGGTGAAGGGACTCCTTTTCGGTTGTAATGGTCTAGGAGCCTCCACCCGCGAGCTCGAGGCTAGGTCAGGGTGAAGGGACTCCTTTTCGGTGTTAATGGTCTAGGAGCCTCCACCCGCGAGCTCGAGGCTACGTCAGGGTGAAGGGACTCCTTTTCGGTGTTAATGGTCTAGGAGCCTCCACCCGCGAGCTCGAGGCTGCGTCAGGGTGAAGGGACTCCTTTTCGGTTGTAATGGTCTAGGAGCCTCCACCCGCGAGCTCGAGGCTACGTCAGGGTGAAGGGACTCCTTTTCGGTGGTAAATGTCTGAAGTATATTTTTTTTCCTGGCATTATATACTATAAGCAGGATATATAAAAAAAACATACATATCGGTATACTGTACATTGCCCCACAATGTTCTTGAGGCATGTAAAAGAAGAAAGGTGATACATTACTGGACATTCAGATTCCTCCATTTCGATGAAACCTCAGGAAAGCATGAATATTCAAGACAAGGTCTTCGGATGGTGAAGCAAATGCCCGACACAATGGACAAGTAGGGCTCTGTCGAAGCCATCTGTTGATACATTCAGAATGAAATGTATGAGAACATGATAATAATCGGGTGTCCTCTGCATTATACTCACCAAGGCAGATAGAGCAGGTAGGCTGCTCCATTGCCGGTGGTCTCTGTGGCGCTGGGTGTTGCTCAGCATCCCTGTCTCCGGGAGAACGGCTCCTGGTTGCTGCCTCCTCCCGTCTCCTCCGACGCTGTCTTCTTGTCCTCCTGCGAGCAACTGGATCCTCTCCGCCCTCCTGACAGGATCGCCTTCCACAGGACCGACGTCGTGAAGCTCGTGGCATGGTGGTGGTGACTGATGCCGGTATACCTGAAAAAAAACCTAAAAAGGTTTAATATTACTAATATATACAATAATAGTACAATAGCAATATATTTGAATGAAAAACGCTAATAATCCCAGGAGACACAATCTGACAATGTGACTCGGTCAGCTTCCAGTGCAGCAATGTTTTGAAACAACTGTAGTCCGGTTTGAACCGGTTTGCAGCCCGGTTTGAACCGGTTTGCAGCCCACTGTGACATCACACACCTCATACCAGCTGCCACTTTTCAGGCCTGGAAACTTTGACCGGAAATACCTCGGCCATGTAACACTGTAGCCAAATACATTTTATATCATTTCATAGATTTTACATATAATTAAACTGTACTATGGTCATTTTAATGGCTGGGTATGCTGGGCATAATTCTCAGTATCTGTTCTTATTTTGTATGTGTGAACCCTGCACAGTACCACTTCTATTTTCCCCTATGCTGTGTATAATTCTCAATATCTCTTCTTATTCTGTATGTATGGACTCTCCACAGTACCACTTCTCTTGTCCCTTATGCTGGGTGTCATTCTAAGTATCTGTTCTCATTCTTTATGGATGGACTCTCCACAGTACCACTTCTCTTGTCCCCTATGCTGGGTGTCATTCTCAGTATCTGTTCTCATTCTTTATGGATGGACTCTCCACAGTACCACTTCTCTTGTCCCGTATGCTAGGTGTTTTTTCCAGTATCATACTTACCTAGGTGGATTCTGCATCCGTCCCCCGGCCCCTCTACATGGAGAACCAATCGATCGAAAACTGTTGATGCCTCTGTTCTGACAGCTCCGTGAGCAGAGAGCTGCCGACTGTCAGTCACAGCTCTCTGCTCTGCCCCCTCCTTGCTCACTGGAGTGCTGGGCTGTGGAGGGGGTGGCCGGCTCAGGCTCTCAGCGGCTCACTGAAAGGCTGATCCAGGTGTTGGTCCAGGGACCTGGCAGATCCCGACTTCCATTGTGATGACATGGACCCTGAACTGACTTCTGTGACGTCAGAGAGCGGACTTCAGCCCGCTCTCCACTGAAAACATGTCACAGGAGTGCAAAACGAGCTTTGGCTGTACTTCTCCTTTAAAGCCAATTTCTCCCCTCTCCTACCCACCGGCTTTCAGCTGCTGGAGGGAGAGACATAGACATGGCCGCATCCAGGGGGGTGCTGATTTCCAGACAGATTTTAGTTGTCCCCCCCTCTCCAGGCCAGCCTTCCCTTTGATGTGATGTCTGAGTGGCCGCTGATCTCCCCCCCCACCATTGCCCGCGCCCAGAGCCGGGAAAAGGGATCCTGGAGCAGTGAGAGGAGAAGTGGCAGAGTGGAGAGATGGCATCGGACTGACTACACACACACACAGTTTGATTACCGCCCCCTATCTCCTCCAAGGGCTGCTCATCTCCCAGCAGCAGGAAGTGTGGATAGGGGGCGGTAATCACACTGTAATTGTGTACAGTCGGATGCCATCTAAGAGCGATCCTGTCTCATGTCCTGGAGGAGCGCTGTAGTGACAGGAGAGGATGAAGGAGGGAAGGCTACAGGGAAATTGTATACAATGAGGTGTGTGTGTGTGTGGGGGGGGTAAATGTATGAGCTTTGGATGTTTGTGGAGAAGGGGGGATGGGCAGCTATCTGTGCTGAGAAGTGTAATCAGGATTGGGGGGGGGGGGGTTGCGAGAAGGAGGACTGGGGAAGGATATGTGCTAGGAGAAGAGTTGTGTGGGGGGGGAATTTGAGTCAGGAGGAGGCATTGGGTGAATGTATGTACTAGGAGGGGGGGGTGCAAATTTCTGATAAGGGGGGGGGGCTTGAGGTGGGAGTAATTGGGTGGGATTTGTGCTGGGAGGGGGATTGAGGAGGGGGATCTGTGCTAGAAGTGATTGAGAGGATTTGTGCTAGGAGGAGGGATTGGGGGGGCTGTATTAGGAGGGATTTGTGCTGAGATGGGGAATTTGGGGGAGTAGATTTTTGTTAGGAGGGGGAATTGTGGTGGGATGCGAGTTTGGAGGCGGTACTGGGGAGCAAAGATTTAAGCTGGGAGGAGGGGGGCCCTGTCAGGTAGGCCCCGTGATTTCTATGCCCCCCACTCTTAGGTAAGACCAGACCCCTCTATACCCCCTACTCCTAGATAACACCATAACCACTATAACCTCTACTCCTAGATAACAACAGAACGATTATACCTCCCACAATTGGATAACATACCCCCCTATACCCCCCACTCTTGGAAAACACCAGAACCACTATACCCCTCCCCCTACACACACACACACTATACTACCAACTATGGGCAATGTATGCCCCCCTGGCAGGAATCTCTGAGCCCCCACTTGGTAGTTTGTGCCCCCTGGCAGGGATCTGTGCCCCCAATGGGTAGTGTGTGTGCCCCCCGGCAGGGATCTCTGTGCCCCCACTGGGTAGTTTGCGTCCCCCAGCAGGGATATCTTTGTGCCCCACTGGGTTGTGTGCGCCCCCTGGCACACATCTCTGTGCCCCCCTGGCAAGGATCGCTGTGCCCCCACTGGGTAGTGTGTGCCCCCCTGGCTGGGATCTCTGTGCCCCCCTGGGTAGTGTGTGCCCCCTGGCTGGGATCTCTGTGTCCCCACTAGGTAGTGTGTGCGCCCAGGCGGGGATCTCTTTGCCCCCACTGGGTAGTTTTGCCCCCCGTCAGGGATCTCTCTGCCCCCACTGGGTAGTGTGTGCCCCCTGGTGGGGATCTCTCTGCCCCCACTGGATAGTGTGTGCCCCTGTCAGTGATCTCTCTGCCCCCACTTGGAAGTGTGTGCCCCCAGGTGGGGATCTCAGTGCCCCCACTTGGTAGTGTGTGCCCCCAGGCAGAGATTTCGATGCCCCCACCGGGTAGTGTGAGTCCACTGGCGGAGATCTCTGTGCCCTCACTGGGTAGTGTGCGTGACTGTGCCCCCCTGGCGGGGATCTCAGTGCCCCCACTGGGCAGAGCCACAGTCTGGATCACCACAGGAGGTAAGCACTTGAGCCCGGGGGGTTAAATAGTGTTCCTTCTCCTGGCCCCCAGCTGAGCAGAAGTTTTTGGAATTGTTGCAGACAAAAGGTTACTCCACAGAATATACTGGCATGGCTGAACAGCCTCAGCCTGGGATCACACTTGCGCGAACACAGACATCGCAAGTGATTCGCAATCGTATTGCTGTGCCGATCGCATGCGATGTCTGTGCAGTGCAAGTTCAGCCATACAGTTGTATACAGTTGTATGACTGAACTTGCATTAGATTTGCAGGAAAATAGTGCAGGGACTTTTTTCCCCCCACACTGGAATCGGATCGGATGGGTGTTCTCACCTATGCATTCTGATTCCTGTGCGAGTTCACAGTTCGCACTGCGATCTGTAAACCAATCTGGGGGTGTCATTAACATTGTAATGACACCCGCAGCGGTTCGCAGAGGGCAGTGTGAACTGCCTGTGGGAGAGATGTGATGCAGGAACCGGCGCTGGAATTGCACTGGTTCCCACATCGCATATGTGTAAACCTAGGCTCAGGGGGTCGTTTACACATGTGGTGCCCTCTGAAGAGCAATCCATGTTTGGATTGCTCTTCAGAGGGACTTTGACAGGCAGTGAGGAGGTGTTATATCACCTCCTCACCACCTGTTTAAACCCCACAGCAGCACCCCGCAACTGAATGCATTGCACACGGATGCAGGAAACCCCCATTCACATGGATGGGCCACATTCAGCAGGCATTACTGTTCGCTGAACCCAAAAGTGCAGACAATTTTTGCCACACTGTGATGCAAAGCATTTTGGCTATTGTGTGTGCAGATCCCCCTTCTCCTGCCTTTGCAGCTTAAGAGGAACAGTTGGGTAGCAGTAAAAACACAGCTCAACCTCTATTTTTTTTACTGTCCCCCAACCACAAGTGTAAACGAAGTTGCAGAGCACTCTGAAGAGTAATCCACAGTGGATGATTTTTTTTTAAGTATTTGACAGGTGGTGAAGAAGCGTTATGTTTTCTCCTCACCACCTGTTTTTAGCACCTAAAATCTCATGTCACTGTGCTCTAGCCATGTGCATTGCACACAGTTACTGCCCATTGACCCATTCAGTTGAATGGGTGGAGTTAAACAAGCGCAGTGCCATAGGCTAGTGGGCTCTTTCACATGGGCGATCCTGCTGGTGGACTCCGCTTTGCTCAGCGGGCGATCGATCTGCTGATACCCGCTGAGCAGACGAATGACAGGTCTGTCTCCACTCACTGTGCAGAGACGGACCTGTCAGAGCGCCGTTCTCCATTCTCATCCGATCCGCCAGACAGATGGAAAATAGGGTCATCATCCGTCTGGATTTCACGGATCGGATCGCAGCGGACATGTCACCGCTCACATCCACCGCTCCATAGAGGTGAATGGAGGCTCCGATCAGGTCCACCTGTAATAGGGGCTTTAGTGTTCAGGTTTGGCTTGAAGAAAAGGTGTCAACCCCGAGAGAAAACACTGACAGATCATTACAGCACAAGCCGGGTCCAGCTCTCTATTAACCCCCCACACCAGGGCTGGAGCAAGGATTTTTGACACCCTAGGCAAAACCTAATTTTGCCCCCCCCCCCCCCCTTTGCCCTGCCCATGTATACAGTGGCAGTGTATATGTTCATCCTCAGATCACAGAGGGGATTCCCAATTATAAAGCACAATAAGTCCTAAAGTGTGCCCCTCATTACAAGGTGTATAAAACCTCCACCCCCAGGACATATAGGACCTGGGGATGGTTAGAAGATGTACTGAGGTCCCCATTATAAGTACAGTGCCCCCCATCCTTTAGGATACACAGGGGTTTCTCAATATGAGCGCAGCCCCCCTAATCCACATGACAGGGGGCCCCCATTATGAGTACACTGTCTCTGCTCAGGACACACAGAGGCCCCCCATTATATGAAGTACAGTGCCCCCCCACCTCTACCCCCCATGTTCCATCACTGTACTTTCCTGTACACATAATCCATCACTGCACACACGTTACATTGCTGTACTCTCTACTACACACGTGTTACATTGCTGTACTCTCTACTACACACATGTTACATTGCTGTACTCTCTACTACACACATGTTACATTGCTGTACTCTCTACTACACACATGTTACATTGCTGTACTCTCTACTACACACATTACATTTCTGTACCCTCTACTGCACACACGTTACATTGCTGTACTCTCTACTACACACGTTTTACATTGTGTACTCTCTACTACACACATGTTACATTGCTGTACTCTCTACTACACACATGTTACATTGCTGTACTCTCTACTACACACACACATTACATTGCTGTACTCTCTACTACACATGTGTTACATTGCTGTACTCTCCCTACTAAACACGTTACATTGCTGTACTCTCTCTACTGCACACATGTTACATTGCTGTACTCTCTCCTGCACACACATGTTACATTGCTGCACTCTCCCTACTACACACATGTTACATTGCTGTACTCTCTCCTGCACACACATGTTACATTGCTGCACTCTCCCTACTACACACGTGTTACATTGCTGTACTCTCTCCTGCACACACATGTTACATTGCTGCACTCTCCCTACTACACACATGTTACATTGCTGTAATCTCTCCTGCACACATATGTTACATTGCTGTACTCTCTCCTGCACACATATGTTACATTGCTGTACTCTCTCCTGCACACATATGTTACATTGCTGTACTCTCTCCTGCACACATATGTTACATTGCTGTACTCTCTCCTGCACACACATGTTACATTGCTGTACTCTCTCCTGCACACACATGTTACATTGCTGTACTCTCTCCTGCACACATATGTTACATTGCTGTACTCTCTCCTGCACACACATGTTACATTGCTGTACTCTCTCCTGCACACACATGTTACATTGCTGTACTCTCTCCTGCACACACATGTTACATTGCTGTACTCTCTCCTACACACATGTTACATTGCTGTACTCTCTCCTACACACATGTTACATTGCTGTACTCTCTACTACACACACGTTACATTGCTGTACTCTCTACTACACACATGTTACATTGCTGTACTCTCTACTACACACACGTTACATTGCTGTACTCTCTACTACACACATTACATTGCTGTACCCTCTACTGCACACACGTTACATTGCTGTACTCTCTACTACACACATGTTACATTGCTGTACTCTCTACTACACACACATTACATTGCTGTACTCTCTACTACACATGTGTTACATTGCTGTACTCTCCCTACTACACACGTGTTACATTGCTGTACCCTCTCCTGCACACGTGTTACATAGCTATACTCTCTCTACTACACACGTGTTACATTGCTGTACTCTCTCCTGCACACACATGTTACATTGCTGCACTCTCCCTACTACACACATGTTACATTGCTGTACTCTCTCCTGCACACACATGTTACATTGCTGTACTCTCTCCTGCACACATATGTTACATTGCTGTACTCTCTCCTGCACACACATGTTACATTGCTGTACTCTCTCCTGCACACACATGTTACATTGCTGTACTCTCTCCTGCACACACATGTTACATTGCTGTACTCTCTCCTGCACACACATGTTACATTGCTGTACTCTCTCTCTCCTGCACATATTCCCTATTGATGGTAATCCGGGTTCTGTGTACATTTTGTACAACTGTGACAAGAGGGGGCTCTGACTCCTCCCACTCTTGCTCCAGCACACATTTCATTCTCCAAGCTGCACATTGGTGTCCTTTTATGAAACTGCGGTAAAATAGCGCTATTCAGTTCTCAGGTATTCTCAGAGGAGATCGCTCTCCTCTGAGTGCCTGTTTATGAAGGTCTGTAGATCGCTTCTCATGTTGAGTTGAGAAGCGATCTACAAACGCCGAGAACTCCTGAGAACGGCTCCTCTCACTGTAATCTCGCGTGATGTAGCGGGATTACAGTATGAGGAAGTGTAAAATACAAAAAGTTCAACACGAATCAGCACACATTATTCCCCAACATATTAATAAAATAATAATGTTAAATTTCCCCTACACAATATACATTAACCTAATTATAAAAAAAACATTGTTTTTATCAATATTTAAAGATCATATATGTCCCTATTTAAATGTGAATGGTGTATAGTAAATGAATGTAATCCACATATGTAATGCAGCTATACACCATTCATATAAATGCAAAATACATTTATAATCATTAAAAAATAATTTTAATAAAGTATACAAGTATAAATATTTATTAATAAATTAAAATAAAATATATTTCATAATTGATAAACACCCGTATAACTGTAATAAAACATGCCATGGGTACAATCATATTTCAGGGTTTACAAAATTTTACCTAATTAAAAATTATATAAAAATGATATTAATAATAGCATTTAAATGCAGGTAGAATAATATATATACATATATATTTATAAATATGTATATATAAAGAACCGTTAACAGTTATTTACAATAAATATATATGTTATGTCAAACAACCCCCCCCCCCATAGCTCACATTTTTGTAAATATTTTATCATATCTTTTCATGTGACAACACTGAAGAAATGACACTTTGCTACAATGTAAAGTAATGAGTGTACAGCTTGTATAACAGTGTAATTTGCTGTCCCCTCGAAATACCTCAATACACAGCCATTAATGTCTAAACCGCTGAAAACAAACGTGAGCACACCCCTAAGTGAAAATGTCCAAATTGGGCCCAAAGTGTCAATATTTTCTGTGGCCACCAATTTTTTCCAGCACTGCCTTAACCCTCTTGGGCATGGAGTTCACCAGAGCTTCACAGGTTGTCACTGGAGTCCTCTTCCACTCCTCCGTGACTACATCACGGAGCTGGTGGATGTTAGAGACCTTGCGCTCCTCCACCTTCCCTTTGAGGATACCCCACAGATGCTCAATAGGGTTTAGGTCTGGAGACATGCCCGGCCAGTCAATGACCTTTACCCTCAGCTTCTTTAGCAAGACAGTGTTCATGTTGGAGGAGTGTTTGGGGTTGTTATCATGTTGGAATACTGCCCTGCGGCCCAGTCTCTGAAAGGAGGGGATCATGTCACAGTACATGTTGGCATTCATGGTTGTCTCAATGAACTGTAGCTCCCCAGTGCCAGGAGCACTCACGAAGCCCCAGACTATGACACTCCCGTCACCATAATTGACTGTAGGCAAGACACACTTGTCTTTGTACTCCTCACCTGGTTGCCGACACACACGCTTGACACCATCTGAACCAAATAAGTTTATCTTGGTCTCATCAGACCACAGGACCTGGTTCCAGTAATCCATGTCCTTAGTCTACTTGCCTTCAGTAAACTGTTTGCAGGCTTTCTTGTGCATCATCTTTAGAAGAGGCTTCCTTCTGGGATGACAGCCATGCAGACCAATTTGATGCAGTGTGCGGCGTATGGTCTGGGGCTGAGCACTGACAGGCTGCCCCCTACCCCTTCAACCTCTGCAGAAATGCTGGCAGCACCCATACGTCTATTTCCCAAAGACAACCTCTGGATATGACACTGAGCACGTGCACTCAACTTCTTTGGTCGACCATAGCGAGGCCAGCTCTGATTGAAACCTGTCCTGTTAAACCGCTGTATGCAGTGCCGGGACATGGTCATACGGTGCCCAGTGTGAAGATGGCAAACTGCGCCCCCTGGGTGTAAAAAAAGAGCAGTGTTATTTCAAAACAAGAAAATGCTTAAAGTGGGGTTCCACCCAAAAAAACAAAAATACATGAAAAATCCTAAAAAACAAAAAAACATTTGGATATTTTTTTTTTTTAACTTACCTCTAAATGCCTGTTGCTAGGGGGTCCCTCGTAGTCTGCCCCTTCCAGTGCCTGGGCTGGTGACATCACTTCCCCCTCGGCACAGGAAGGGCTCCGCTCTGCTCCCTCCCTCCTGTCAATCATCTGGGACCCATTACAGGTCCCAGGTGACTGAGCGGCCAATCACGGCGCGCAGCGCCGCTCGCGCATGCGCAGTGGGTGCCAGGCTGTGAAGCCACAGCCCGGCGCCCACAGTTGCAATGCTGGCGCCACTAAACGGAGGGGGAGACGAGCGGGGCTTCAATCCCCTGCATCGCTGGACCCAGGGACAGGTAAGTGTCCAATTAAAAGTCTGCAGTATTTGTAGCTGCTGACTTTTAATTTTTTTTTTTTTTTTACTGGACCCCCTGGGTGGAACTCCTCTTTAAGACAATACACACATTTTAACTATATGTATTTTTAGAGGCACTTAAAGTGCTTTGGAATAATAATGCAGAAAATGTGCTTGTAGAAAGGCCTGCTGTTTTTTCTGTCAGAGCCCGTGTGAACATACTAAGTTTTCAGCTTTGCATTATTTTTTCGTAAGGTAGTGCCCAAATATTCACAAAAAAAGGGAAATACATTTTCTTATACTAGTAATGGCAGCGATCAGCAACTTATAGTGGATGTTAACTATGTTTCCTGTGTCTGCTGCTTTTTACTCTGTAAAGTGCCCTGTATTGATTATCAACACAGAGCTGTGGGCTGTGATTTGTCACAGACGTTCAGCAGGTCCCAGCCATGAATCGATGGCTGGGATCTGCTGACAGTCTCCTGCTGTGTCAAATCACAGGGGTGTAGGCGGGTGGGAGCATACGCCCGACACCCTAAAACTGGCAGCGTCATACGCCTGTAGCTGCCACCCCGTAGCAGTATATGTACTGTGACGGGTTGTCTTTTCAAGTGGTTAAATGCCAATGGTATTTGTAATTCGCAGCATGGGCGGGGTTAATGTACTGCCACTGCTGGTCCACTGATGCATCAGTGGCTGACCAGTGGCAATTAAAGCGGAGCTCCACCTTAAACAAAAAATATCAAAAGCCAGCAGCTACAAATACTGCAGCTGCTGACTTTTAATAAATGGACACTTACCTGTCCCAGGGTCCAGCGATGTCGGCAGCCGAAGCCGATCGATCGCTCGTCTCTCGGCTGCCCCCAACGCCATCCTCGATCAGGGAATCAGGAAGTGAAGCGTTGCGGCTTCACTGCCCGGTTCCCTACTGCGCATGCGCGAGTCACGCTGCGCGTCTACACTGGTCCCCGTTGTGTTGTGGGAACTGTGTGTTTCTCACAACACAGTGGGGGGGAGGGCATTTGCAGCTAGCTGCGGCTAGCTATTCCCGGAAGTGGGTGCAGATACCGGGTATTATACAGGTATCTGCACCCCCCTCCCCCCTGAAAGGTGCCAATTGAGGGGGGGAGGAATCTGATGAGCGGAAGTTCCACTTTAGGGTGGAACTCCACTTTAATTAACCCCTTTGTGCTGCATTAGTGGCACCAGTGTCAGAGTTAATTAACCCCCCCCCATGCTGCAAATTACAGAAATTAAAAATAACATTGGTAATTAACCTCCCCTCAGCCTCATTTCCTCCCCCAATCGGATCCAGGCAGTTTATTTATGAATCTGCAGCAGATTCATTAATGAACTGTCTGGATCCGATTGGGGGAGGGGAGGAGGCTGAGGGGACATTAATTACCAATGTTATTTTGAATTTCTCTAATATGCAGCATGGGGGGGGGGTTAATGGCATGCCATTTGGCAATCATTAGCAGTGTTTAGTTCTTATTTTTGTGTGATATACACAGTTTGTTGGTTCCTCCTTGGTGGCTCCTCTAGGTTGCACGCGCAGCTTCAGCAGCAGCTCTCTACGCTCCTCCCATCTCGCCTCTGGCCGTGAGTGAGGTCACGCCGCCGGGACGGGCCTACGAAGCAGCACCTTCATAGGGACAGTGAAGCACTGACAGGGAAGGGCGTGTGCGGTGACTATCTGTCTAGGCTTGTGCCGGGTGCAGGAGCGCACTTGGCACATTACAGTAAAAGGTACAGAGACGATTAGCGGCGCCGGCTAGTGTGTACTGTGAAGCACACTGCCGGAACTTCACCTGCGCCCCCCCCCCCCCTCCAGAAAATTGTACCGCCCAGGGCATCCGCCCCTTCCTTGTACCGGCCCTGGCTGTATGGTCTTGGCCACCGTGCTGCAGCTGAGTTTAAGGGTCTTGGCAATCTTCCTATAGCCTAGGCCATCTTTATGTAGAGAAACAATTCCTTTTTTTCACATCCTCAGAAAGTTTGTTGCCATGAGGTGCCATGTTGAACTTCCAGTGACCAGTATGAGAGAGTGAGAGCGATAACACCAAATTTAACACACCTGCTCCCCATTTACACCTGAGACCTTGTAACACCAAGGAGTCACATGACACTGAGGAGGGAAAATGGCTAATTGGGCCCAATTTGGACATTTTCACTTAGGGGTGTACTCACTTTTGTTGCCAGCGGTTAAAACATCATTGGCTGTGTGTTGAGTTATTTTGAGGGGACAGCAAATTTACACTGTTATACAAGCTGTACACTCACTATTTGACATCATAGCAAAGTGTAATTTCTTCAGTGTTGTCACATGAAAAGATATAATAAAATATTTACAATAATGTGAGGGGTGTACTTACTTTTGTGAGATACTGTACATAGATAGAGAGAGAAAGAGGCTGGCATCACAATTGTGCAATCACAGATATTGCATGTGCCGCATTGCTGTGCATATCACATGCAATGTTTGTGTGATGCAAATTGAAATCATATTGCATTTGCACCAAAATGGTACAGGACCCTTTATTTGGTCTGCACTGGAATGGGATCACATCGGTGTGAAGACTCATGCGATCCGATTCCTGCACCATTACATAGTTGGCACTGCGATCTGTGAAATGATCTGGGGGTGTCATTAACTTTACATTGACACCCGCAGTGGTGCGCAGATGTCAATGCAGGTGTGATGTGGAAACCCGCACAGGAATCACGCTGGTTCCAGCATCATGCTTGACAAAGGAGCGCTGCTATGTTTTCCATCCATAGTGTGAATACTGGGAAACGTGTCGCACATTTGTGACATCACAGCCCCGCGCCACGCTTTGCTGTGCTTGCCAAGCCTCGTTGTGGCTCCCCTCTTACGGCCGTGTCATCTTTACACCTCGGATGGCAGACGGACTGAACACATATGGTGGCACAGCCTGTGACAGGACTGGACGTCCCATTTCCCCTTCTCCCGGAACCCACACCTGGTCACATGATCTGAGCAGTCATCTCATCTCTGCTCCGTCTGTCACTTTTACCAGGAGAAACCGCTGTGCCCCCCAAACCTCACACCATCCGCATCGCATTTCATGTGCTACCAGCCGGTTCTGGACTTGCTGAGACCTGCAGTCCCCCTCCTCTCTTCCCATCCACAGACATGAACACAGATGTGCCGTCTTCCATGTCACTGGATATTGGTTTTTATAAGAAATACTATATTGATACAGAGGCGCCCCTTTCCTTGTTTCTCCTAAGTTACATACACTGCTAATGACCTGAGATCAGCGGTGACACTCGGGATCGCCGCTCATCTCAGTGTCATAAAAGGAAACCATTGTACTTCTCACACAGCTTGGAGAATGAAGAGAAGGCGGGTGCAGAGCTGAGTGACAGAGCAGCAGACCAATCGGCAGCCAGAGCTCATGCTGGGAGGCGGGGCTATGCAGATAGCGGGGACAGAAGTAAAACAATCCCACATGGTGCCTATGTGTCAGCGGTGCTGCTGAGCCCCTCCCCTGAGTTCTCTCATTGGTTCCCAAAGTCTCCTCCCCTCTGGGCTCTCTCTCTTCATAGGACCGCGCCGCTCACTCTGTCCATCCTGCCCCTCCCCCACCGGGATTTCTTCCCCAGATCTGCATCCCATTCCCCGCAAACTAAACCTTCCTCTTCTATGGGGCGCAGGGTGGAGGGACAGACAGTTATTGGATCCGGATTTTACCCCCCCCCCTACCTTGGCGCGACCTGCCCCACACATCCCGACACCGGACCCGATCTCATTGTAAGGTGATAATGACACTTACTATATCACCGATGGAAAGGCTGGGGTGTAATCACCGATAAATGCGCTGTAGGGCGCTGTTCTTCTTCTGTGACGAGAGCCGCTAGGAGACACGTCCTGTCGCTTCCAACGCACGGAAGAAAATGGCGCCGCTCAGCCCTCTCGTGCCGGTATAACCGTTATCCGTCCGCCCCCGTGACCCCCCCGCACGAGGCGCGCGCTGTCTCTGACGTCGCTCAGTCATAATGTCCTGTGACGGGAGAAGACGGATTGCTGGAGAGGATTCGGTGCTCTTCACCCTCCAGCCTGCAGGTGGCAATAGAGAGCGCCGCTGTACAGTGAGGAAAGGCTGTGCACGTTCTCACTTATTCTATCCCCTTGTCAGGTGACTGGAGGATGAAGAAGAACATGTTTATCAGTCTGTAAGTAGAGGGAGGAGCGGGGACAACTTACCACAGACCTTCCATCTCTACTCCTCACACAGCACCCTCATCTTCCTCATTCCCCCCCTCTCTCTCTTCCTCATTCCCCCCCTTTCTCTTTTCCTCATTCCCCCCCCTCTCTCTCTCTCTCTCTCTCCCTCATCCCCCCCCTCTATCTCTTCCTCATTCCCCCCCTCCTCTCTCTTCCTCATCCCCCCCCTCCTCTCTCTTCCTCATCCCCCCCCCTCCTCTCTCTTCCTCATCCCCCCCCCCCTCCTCTCTCTTCCTCATCCCCCCCCCCTCCTCTCTCTTCCTCATTCCCCCCCTCCTCTCTCTTCCTCATCCCCCCCCCTCCTCTCTCTTCCTCATTCCCCCCCCTCCTCTCTCTTCCTCATTCCCCCCTCTCTCTCTTCCTCATTCCCCCCCCTCTCTCTCTTCCTCATTCCCCCCCTCTCTCTCTTCCTCATTCCCCCCCTCTCTATCTCTTCCTCATTCCCCCTCTCTCTCTCTCTTCCTCATTCCCCCCCTCTCTATCTCTTCCTCATTCCCCCCCTCCTCTCTCTTCCTCATCCCCCCCTCCTCTCTCTTCCTCATCCCCCCCCCCTCCTCTCTCTTCCTCATCCCCCCCCTCCTCTCTCTTCCTCATCCCCCCCCTCCTCTCTCTTCCTCATTCCCCCCCTCCTCTCTCTTCCTCATCCCCCCCCCTCCTCTCTCTTCCTCATCCCCCCCCCCCTCCTCTCTCTTCCTCATCCCCCCCCTCCTCTCTCTTCCTCATCCCCCCCCTCCTCTCTCTTCCTCATCCCCCCCCCTCCTCTCTCTTCCTCATCCCCCCCCCCTCCTCTCTCTTCCTCATCCCCCCCCCCCTCCTCTCTCTTCCTCATTCCCCCCCTCTCTCTCTCTCTCTCTCCCCCCTCAGGGCTCACTATAACACATGGAGGTCACACTACTAGATTGTTCTGTGTGATAAGAGACTCATTCTATGCTCATTCTGCACTGTCTGTATTTCTGCACAATAAAGCTTCTTCCATCCATGTAGATCTCTACCTTATCATTACTAGAATGTTATTAAAAATCATCCTCAGTGATATAACAGAACATGAAACCGAGACTAACCTCTTCAGCCCCAGAAGATTTACCCCCCTTCATGACCAGGCCATTTTTTGCGATACGGCACTGCGCTACTTTTACTAACAATTGCGCAGTCGTGCGACGTTGTACCCAAATACAATTTATGTCCATTTTCCCCACAAATAGAGATTTCTTTTGGTGGTATTTGATCACCTCTGCGGCTTTTTTTTTTTTTTTTGCGCCATAAACAAAAAGACAATTTAACCCCTTGCCACCCAGGCCAATTCTGACATTTCTCTCCTACATGTAAAAATCATCATTTTTTTTGCTAGAAAATTACACAGAACCCCCAAACATTATATATGTTTTTTTAGCAAAGATCCTAGAGAATACAATGGCGGTTGTTGCAACTTTTTATCTCGCACGGTATTTGCGCAGCAATTTTTCTAATACGATTTTTCTTTTAGGAAAAAAAACAGTTTTGTGCTTTAAAAAAAAAAAAAAAAAAAAACAGTAAAGTTAGCCCAATGTTTTTGCATATTGTGAAAGATGAAGTTATGCCGCGTAAATAGATACCTAACGTGACGCTTCAAAATTGCACACACTCGTGGAATGGCACCAAAATTCAGTACTTAAAAATCTCCATAGGCAATGCTTGAAATTTTTTTACTGGTTACATGTTTTGAGCTACAGAGGAAGTCTAGGGACAAAATTATTGCTCTCGCTCCAACGTTCGCATCAATACCTCACATGTGTGGTTTGAACACCATTTTCATATGTGGGCGGGACTTACGTATGCGTTCGCTTCTGCGTGCGAGCTCACGGGGACAGGGGCGCCTTAAAATTTTTTATTTTTTTTTATTGTTAATTTTACTTTCTTTTTTTTAGTTTGCAACTTTTTGGGAAAAAAATGTTTTTGATCATTTTTATTCCTATTACAAGGAATGTAAACATCCCTTGTAATAGGAATATGGCACGATCAGTCCTCTTTACAGTGAGATATGAGGTCAATAAGACCCCACATCTCACCACTAGGCTGGGAAGTCTGAAATAAAAGAAATAAACCAATCACGGCTTCCCAGCCGAGGCGGCGCCGTTTTTTTTAATGCAGGGGCCGGGCGTAACATCATAACATTGCGCCCAGCCTCTGACGATCATAGAGACTCCGCCGACCATCTGGTCCGCCAGAATTCTCTATGATCGACATCCGGGGCCGGCGAATCCTGTCCCTGACTCACCGATCGTAGGGGTGAGTCGGTAGAAGTACCGGAGGGAGGGGACGTCCCCTCTCGCTTCTCATAAGAACGATCAAGCGGTGGAACAGCCGCTATGATCGTTCTTATGGTGTAGGGAATCACCGGCTGAAAACGGCAGCTACAGGCATCATTCAGATTTCACCGATCAAATTCCATCACGTCATGTGACGATGGGAGGGCGGCAACAGGTAAATAAAAAATGTATAATTTTTTTACTTGTTGTAAACGGTGTTCAAACCACACATGTGAGGTATCGCCATGATTGTGAGAGCGGGAGCAATTATTCTAGCACAAGACCTCCTCTGGAACTCTAAACGGGGAACCATAAAATTATTATTAAAGCGTCGCCTATGGAGATTTTTAAGTGCCAAAGTTAGGCGCCATTCCACGTGTTTGCGCAATTTCAAAGTTTGACATGTTATCTATTTGCAACATCATGTTTCACATTATACAAAACAAAATTGGGCTAACTTTACTGTTTTTTTTTTTTTTTTTTTAAATTATTTATTGAAGTGTATTTTTCCCCAAAAAATTGTGTTTGAAAGACCGTTGCGCAAATAGAGTGACATATATGAATGACATATTGCGACCACCATTTTATTCTTTAGGGTCTCTGCTAAAAAATATATATATATGTATATGTTTGGGGATTGTATGTAATTTGCTAGCAAAAAATACAGATTTTAACTTGTAAGCAACAAGTGTCAGAAAAAGGCCTGGTCTTGAAGAGGTTAAATCCCTGTACTGTTATTTGAATACATTACTGACTCTGCAGCCTGGACAGTGGTGCTGCTTTGTCCCTCTGCATGATGGGTCGTCACACACAGCTTACCCTGCACACTCTCTACTTCTCCCTGCCAGAGCTGCTGGGCTAGAGAAGAGGAGAAAGAGGACCCTGCGGCTGCTGGGTGGCGGTCCCACCTACCACTCAGACAGCAGGAGGGCAAGGATTGGTGGCAGAATATCCCGGGGAGAGAAAGCCCACCCAGGGAGCTGCGAAGGGCTGCTGGGAACTGCAGGGATTTGTGGGGGATGTAGTCCCCATCTGGAGAATTTAAACTGAGATACTTGTTGGTACTATAAGTCCCAGGAGGAAGTTGTGCCAGATGGAGGAGGAAAACCCTGGGATTGATGGGGGGGGGGGGGGGGGTGTGTGTAGTGCAGCGATCGCGGTCACTCCATGTCCCTAGGACGCAGTGCAACCCGGTCTCTGTAAAGAGCCAATGACGTGGCTCTTTAATCGCATCCAATCACATGTAAATACGGAAGTGAAGTTTATCGGCTCTCCTCGCCTCACAATGACAGAGTGCGAGGAGAGGAGAGCGGATCAGAGGCAACTCCTTGCAGGGGAGACCTGTACAGATAATCGGGGCACTAATTATCAGTGCAGCCCTAGCAGTGCCCATCAGTGCCGCCTCATCAGCACACATCATTCTTTTTCTGTCTGTATGTATGGACACCGCACAGTACCACTTCTCTTGTCCTGTATGCTGGGTGTCATTATAATGCTGTAATTCTTTCTGGACTCTACAAACATTGGTGTGGCACTAACTGGTTATCTTATGTTTTTGGATTTCTTCCAGGACACTCATAGAAGCGGGATTGATGTGCCATATGAGACCATCCCCTCTGAAGCTAGTTGGCAGGATTACACTTGCGATATTTGATATTAAAAACAAAAGATCTACTACATCTTACACAAGTACATAGATTGTAAGCTGTGTGGTATGGGGAAATGATGGGTCACATTACAGGGCCATCATTATGGTGGTGGGGTGCATATATTGCAGAGTGCCCCTTATGATGGGGAATCCTAGATTGCAGGTTGTTGGGTACAGGTGTAGATGGAAGAGGGCGTCAGTTTGCAGGGTGATCCCTAACTGCTTAGCGCCAACCGTACGCACATATGCGGCCTCGGCTTTAAGGGGTTATACCGGGGGAATGATGCCTGCACCATTTTTTTAGAGCGGGCGGTCGGCTCTTCAGGGATAACAACTAATGTGGCTAAAAGCTGCTCGGCTGTTATCCCAAAGGAAACAGAGGGGACATTCCGCCGCTCTTCCCGGACCTCCCGTCCCACCAGGAGACCCGATCCACGATCTGCCACTTCCGCCGGCTAGAGTAATGCCCCATACACACGGTCGGATTTTCCGATGGAAAATGTCCGATCGGAGCGTGTTGTCGGAAATTCCGACCATGTGTGGGCTCCATCGGACATTTTCCATCGGATTTTCCGACACACAACGTTGGAGAGCAGGAGATAAAATTTTCCGACAACAAAATCCGTTATCGGAAATTCCGATCGTGTGTACACAAATCCGACGGACAAAGTGCCACGCATGCTCAGAATAAATAAAGAGATGAAAGCTATTGGCCACTGCCCCGTTTATAGTCCCGACGTACATGTTTTACGTCACCACGTTTAGAACGATCAGATTTTCCGACAACTTTGTGTGACCGTGTGTATGCAAGACAAGTTTGAGCCAACATCCGTCGGAAAAAATCCTAGGATTTTGTTGTCGAAATGTCCGAACAAAGTCCGACCGTGTGTACGCCCTATAAGACTGGAAGGAAGCCGTTTCTGGCTTCCTTCCAGTCTTCTTTCTGTAAACACGGAAGGAACGTCACAACGTCACTTCCCGTTTACTTGGCTGCCAATGGTGCCGTTTAAAAAGAAAAAAAAGACAGTATTCACAATCGCCGTTTTGGGACTTTAAAGTGCATAGGAGGGATTTGGGGTCTTGTAGACCCCCGATCCCTCCATAAAGAGTACCTGTCACCACCTATTACTGTCACAAGGGATGTTTACATTCCTTGTGACAGCAATAAAAGTGATGACATTTTTTTTTTTTAAAGTGACAATGTAAAAAAAGAAAAATAAATAAGAATTCTTTTTTTAAAGCGCCCCCGTCCATGCGAGCTTGCGCAGCAAAGAAAACGCACACGTAATTCGCACTTGCATATGTAAACAGTGTTTAAATCACACATGTGAGGTATCGCCACGATTGTTAGAGTGAGAGCAATAATTATAGCACTAGACCTCTAACTCTAACCTGGTAACCGTTAATTTTTATTAAAGCGCCGCCTATGGAGATTTTTAGGTACCGTAGTTTGTCGCCATTCCACGAATGTGTGCAATTTCAAAGCATGACATGTTAGGTATCTATTTACTCGGCATAACATCATCTTTCACATTATACAACAAAATTGGGCTAACTTTACTGTTTAGTTTTTTTTTAATTCATGAAAGTGTCTTTTTTCCCAACGTTTGAAAGAGCGCTGCGCAAATACGGTGTGACATAAAATATTGCAACAATCGCTATTTTATTCTCCAGGGCAGGGATATGCAATTAGCGGACCTCCAGCTGTTGCAGAACTACAAGTCACTTGAGGCATAGCAAGACTCTGACAGCCACAAGCATGACACCCAGAGGCATGATGGGACTTGTAGTTTTTGCAATAGCTAGAGGTCCGCTAATTGCATATCCCTGTTCTAGGGTCTATGCTAAAAAAATATATAAAATGTTTAGGGGTTCTAAGTAATTTTCAAAAAATACGTATTTTAACTTGTAAGCAACAAATATCAGAAATAGGCTTAGGCATGAAAGGGTTAAGAAAGGTAAGGAGGTGAACATCACCGATCATTACTAGGTACATAAAAAGGTGACGGCAGGCCTTTACCCTTCTTGATAGCTTCAGTAATGTAAAAATGCTTACAAAAAATTGTATTACTGTTTTTTGTAAAACAAATAAAGACGATTGAAACAGAAAGACCGAGTAGCCCATCCTCCTTTTTTTTTTTTTTTTTTTTTTTTTTGTTAAGCTTATTGTCTAAGTATAGATCTAGGTTTGTCTCAAGCATGTTTGAAGCCATTTACTGTTGTCTGTCTCACTACCTCTGCTGGTAGTTTATTCCAAGTATCAACTACCCTGTCAGTAAAATAATAGTTTTTAAGATTAGTTTTGAACTTTCCTCCAGTTAGTTTGAGGTCATGTCCCATGTTCTTGATTTTGGTTTTATATTGAAAAAACTGCCCTTCCAAACCTTGTTCACCCCCTTGATGTATTTAACCACTTCCAGACAGGGCCATCTTAAGAGCATTATAGGCCCCCGGGCAATACTGTGCACTGGGGCCCTGTCTACAAAATCACGCATGAGAATAAAAATGCAAATGATCAAAAAGGCTATATTTATTGGTACTTCCAACAAAATCAGTGTTTAAACATTAACACAACGTTTGGACAATATAACACGAGTTTGATGGGCACAGTGGCTGCGTTTGATGGGCACAGTGGCAGCTTTTGAGGGGCACAGACAGTGGCTGTGTGTGATGCACAACTTGAATGTACTTCGGTAGACATCGTTAGACTTACTTGAGGCCGCCAGCCTGGTGCAGTACAGTGTGTCACTCACAGCAGCAAGGAAGTGCCAGCTATCAAGGGCCGTCTTTCCGCTCCGCTCCCTCTCCACGCTGTCTGAAGAACATGGCAGAGGTGGGCGGAGCTTGTTCACTAGCAGCTGGGGCAGCCGCGGCGTGCTATGAATGCTGGGGCAGCCGCGGCCTCTGACTGACGTCACTGGTTGCTAGCTAGACGCATCTGACACAAGGAAAATGATGACCCAATCCAATGGGCTCATGGACGTATGTGCAGGCATACACTATAAAATACATCTGCATTTGTGGTGCCTGGGAGCCCCAGATGCTGCGTGATTCTGCCCATATGAATGAATTACAAGATACGCTGTACAAATACAAATGTACATATACATATACAAACTGTACATATACAAATGTAAACACCACTACTTGTGTTTACAGGAACATATGTATGGGCCAATGCATGTCCATCTGTAAATGCAAAAACCAGTACTTATACACCCGAGTACAGCATCATTTTTAATTCATTCCTATGGGCAGAATTAAGCGAACAACTGGGGCTCCTAGTCGCCACAATAACAGACGCACTTAAAGTGGAGCAATCCTCCTCCAATCAACATTGATTACTTTTAATCCTCATGCTGCTAGCATTAGTAAATAGATAGGAAAGTATACAGAATATCTACTTTTTTTTTTTTACATTTCTTCAGGGACTTCCTGGTTTCTTGCCTGGGCAAATGATGTCATACATCCCAGGAGTCTTAGGAGGGGAGGAGAGGAGGAGGGGTTTTCTTAGCTAAGCACACCCTCCTGCCTGCATGCTTGAGCTAAGGGCAGATGGATTCCAAGAAGTAAATGCTACATGAATCATTTGACCTTACTCAAGATGGTCACAGCCAGAAATGCTAGGAGGTGTTTTTCAAAGTAATTTCTTAACAAAAAAAAAAAAGCAGAGACATGGATGGACTGGGGAGTTTGCGTTGAATATCAAAAAATAATTAAAGTGATTGTAAACTCTCGTATTTTTAAAAAAAAAATACAAATAACAAACATGTTATTTTTGCCTGCTCTGTTGCAGTGGTTTTACACAGAGCAGCCCCGATCCTCTTCTCGGGTCCCTCTTCGGCTCTCCTGGCCCCTTCCTCTTGTCAAGCAGCTTGCTATGGGGGCACCCGAGCCGAGTCACAGCTCTCTGTGTCCATTCAGACATGGAGCTGCGGCCCAGCCATTCCCCCTCTCTCTCCTGATTGGCTGACTGACTAACTTTGATTGACAGCAGCGGGGCCCAATGGCGCCACTGCTGTGTTTCAGCCAAACAGCAGGGAGAGTCTCGGATGGTAGAGACTTTCGCAGATATCGCTGGCCAGAGATGGGGCTCTGGTAAGCATTAGAGGGCTGCTACACACAGAAGGCTTTTTATCTTAGATAAAAAAAAAACCTCTGCCTTTACAACTTCTTTAAATGGTGTTTTGGTTTGTGGTGCTCAGATGCAGTGAAGATCCGCTGTACGCATATACATCTGGAAATACGCGTGTTCATGAGCCAAATAGCCTCATCACTACTAGACCCCCCCATAAAAATGGTTCTACATATTCATGAAAAGGCTATTAGTAATGAACTATCATGTATGAATATACTGTATCTGTTCCCAGTGATTCTATGAGCCAGCTCTCTGAACACTTTTTTTTTTTTAGGCATTAGGTTACCAGGTCTTTCCTGAACCCTGCCCAATTGCTTGGCTTGGGACTGAAACGTAGAATGTGACAACAAATGTACATAGTCAATCTATAGACCAGGGTAGGCAACCTGGGGCTCTCCAGCTGTTGTGGAACTACATTTCCCATGAGGCATTGCAAGGCTGGCAGTTACAATTATTCCCAGAGGCATGATGGGACTTGTAGTTCCGCAACAGCTGGAGAACCCAGGTTGCCTACCCCTGCTATAGGTACATACTGTACTAGGACCAATTTAGACAGCAGCCAATTAACCTACCAGCATGTCTGGAGTGTGGGAAGAAGACCAAGTACCCCTGTGCTATGAGGCATAAGTGCTTAATACTAATTGCTCAATTAACTGACTGAACCCCGCATAAAAACCAACTTGCTTCTCCAATTCATATTTTTGCATGACAGCCATGGTAGGAAGGAAAATTAACTCCTGCACATGGGTGTTACTGTAAGAGCCATTATGACATCATGAAAAGTATGTGCTTTTTCTTAGAAAAAATACATACTTTTTTTTATGATGTTTTTTTTTCTGCAGTTCTATCTGGGTTGGGTTGGGTTGGGTTGTGTGGTCAGCTTAGTGGCGTCTATAGTTAAACATGCTACATCCACCTGCTTCACTTCTTTACTATGCAGTGCTCAGGCACTAAATATAGAGCAGATCAAGAGACAGCACATATATAAGATGACAGCTCAGAGGAAAAGGTCACAGGTCCCCACATATACACAGCATGTCATGGAGCACTAGCCTGCTCCTGTGTTTATTACATAACTTTAGGAACCACTACAGGTCTTATACAAACTGTAATACCTTGCTACAAGGAATAAGAATCCAGCTTTCAGCAGCTTACGATGGTCAGATTAATTAAAGCTCATGGTTGCCTGGGACAATGCTCAAACAATACTGCAAATCTACTGCTAGTAACATGAGAGTAGAACGTCACTCAGGATATAGCACTATGCCATGGCATGGATTGCTTCTATCTGCTGAACTAACAGACAAAACCTAGCCACTACCCACAAACGCACATATCCAATAAGTGAGATACATAGAAGTGTTTTTGTTATATCTGTACTGTTCTTAAGGCACATATGAAGCCACAAATGTTTAAACACTCATCAGGTACCAACAATGAACATACTCTTTTTTTGTTTCTTGAATATCTGCAGATTAAAGTGTAATTCCAGCTTAAACCTAACATACCTTCAAACTGTCCCCTCCCTCCTCCTAACATCTGTGCTAAGTAGCTTGTGTAAGAAAGGTGTATATACTTACATATTTTCAGGCCGCTCCAGTCTGGCCATGTGATCAGCTTCCCTGTGTCAGCTAGTGCAGCTGCAGAGGAGAGGAGGGACCACCAACACTGGATGGGCCATTGAAGTTTATGGGCGACGTCACGTCTCAAGGCTTTATTAGCCGCTGTCGGGCACTCAGAATACACATCTTTCTTACACAGGTTTGTTACCATGTGTGTTAGGAAGGGGGAGGAGACAGTTTAAAAGGTTAGTTAGCATAGTGCATGTGACCAGACCTGAGTTTGTAGCTCTCCTCCGACTGGGTCTGTCTGCCGCATATTAGCACTATATGTCCATTAAACTATGACATAAGCAAGAAGCATTTGGCATTCTGCACAGTAATGTAGGGTCTGGCCAGAGAGGAACTACTTTGACACAGTTAGCCAGCTTGAACATGTATTTCACTTTATGCAATCCGAAAATCCCTGCTTTTCTGCAAAAGTTTGCTACAAATAGGTAAAGCTTTATAGCAGTATGCAGAGGGTAATTCAGAATTTCCAGTGTTTACAGGAGCCTATATATCAGCCCATAGCTAATGACAGAACATATCCCCTCCTCCTGCACCGCAAATGAGATCATCTGCAGCCTGTCACCATTCTACTATGGACCCCACATAACCCATCATTATCCTTCATATAACCCATTACACTGATAGTTCACCTCTACATCTGCTAGTTAGCACCTATGTAACAAATGACCTCTGCCCCTGGATCCTCTGTAAAACACCAGATAAACTATGACGGTCATATCTGCCCCACACTTATTATCTTGTCCTTCATGGCTCTAGCCAGCACCTGCTCATTAGCTGGCTGTCACCCTTCATATGTGCACCTATACTCTCACCTGTGTCACTGACATCTGCACCCACTGCCATCTGTAATAATCCCCAGGACACCAGGCATACCCAACCCTTCAGGCTAACCCCCTGTCCACCATCTCACCCCCCCCCCCCCCCCAAGTCCCAATAACTTTTCATTTTAATTAATCGCCTGTGTGTTATCACATCCATTGTGTCAGATCCCTCTGCTCCCTACTAGCCTTTCCCCTCCTTATCACTGCAATTTATTCCTACAGCTGGCATGTCAACCCCTGTCCCTGTCAGTCCTGTGCCCGTCTTCTGATCAACCCACCTGTCACTGTAACACCTATAGGTCTCATTGTCCTTGTGTGTCATCACCTCCCTCGTGTCAGATCACCCAGCTCCCTATGTTATCTCTTCTCTATTGGTCACTGTGGCTCATCCATACAGTTTGCAAGTAAACCATTTCCACTATCTGGTCACCTGTCACTACTCCCACTGCACCCATCACAACATGTCACTGTAACCTCTACAGGTCAGATGTCCCATTGCATCCTGTGAGATCTCCCTGCTTCCTATGAAGCCTCTCCAAATAAACCCCTGTCCCTGTTGACAGCCCCCACCCTTCTGCTTGTCACTGCTGGACCTTTCACTGTAACCTCAACAGGTATTATTCCCCATTTCCCCCTGTGTCAGATCCCTCCGCTCCCTATGTATCCTATCCTTATCACAGTGCACTATACAAAACACATATCATCTCCTGTTCATGATGACAGTCCTGCCCCCCATCTCATCACTCCACCTGTCACCGAGTCCCCCAATAATCTCTCCCTCATGTTGTCCCTATAGCAGGTCATATGCCCCTGTGTGTTATACTGTGTCAGATCCCTCTGCTCCCCGTCTATCCTCTCCTCTCCTTATTGAGATTCACCCATAGAGTCCTCATATCTCCTCCTGTCCCTGGTGACAGCCCTGACAACTTCTAATCCCCCTCATGATTTCTCACTGTGACCCCTACAAGTCTTATTTGCCATTGCCCCCTGTGTGTCACCCCATGCCCTGTCAGCCCCCTCTGCTCCTTGTCATTGTGTTTCATTCATACAGCCCACATGTCCTCCCATACTGCCCTTTGGAGGCCCTCTCACCTCTGTGCCCCTTGCCCTTCATCTTGTCCTGCACTGTCCCAGCTTATCATCCTGCTGTCACCCTTCATGCCCTGTCACTTCACCTTTCAGCCCTCACTCTACCCGCCTCCCCTCCGGCTTACCCCATAAGCCACTCCATGTCTGCCGCCCCCTCCGGCTCAGCTCATCCTCGGGGTCTCCCGCTCCCCGGCTTCAGCTCCGGTGTTCTGCCGAGAAAGTTCCCCTCGTCGGATAAGGACCCCCCTGTACTGCACAGGCGCATCGCTTGCGCAGTACGAGCCGGCGGAAATAGCCGAAGGTGAATAGTTGTAAATCAGCTGTACACGACGCCTGTAAGAGGGCCCCTCGCGGGCTCGCTCCGCTTGCCACGCTTCGGGCACGGCCTCGTTACGCTCGGCACTTTTTCATTCTACCTCTAGGTCCACTTGGATGGTGGGGCTTGAACCTGGACTCAGGGCGCAGGCGCCGTGTACAGCTGATTGAAGGTTTTCAGCTTCGGCTATTTTCGGTGGCTCCTTAGTCGTTCTTACTGCGCAAGCGCTGCGCCTGCGCAGTACAGGGGGGTCCTTATCCGCCGGGGGAACTTTCTCGGCAAGACACCGGCTCCGGCGGAAGTAAACACAGCACCGCCCACAGCAAGCACACTTCCGGGTCTGACGTCACCCGGCGGAGAGCAGCATGGGAGGAGGAGGAGGGTGCACAGTGCATTGTGGGGGGAGGGGGCGGGGACAGCTGTACAAGCTGCAATGTGCAGTGTCATGGGGAGCTGTCAGCTTATATGTGCTGATCAGCCTGAACCCTGAGCTGTCCTGTGTGCTCTCCTGAGCAGTCACCACACACATACAATCATGACCGTGGAATAAATATGACATTTATCAGTGCACATGTGAAAAAGTAAACCCTCAGCTGGATTCACACCTATGCCTATTTATTAAAATCTATGGAAATGCATTAAAACACGTCAACGCAGAGTACTTTTAGGATCTGTTCGCACCTGTGCACTTTAAATGCATGCAAAATTGTGCGTTTTAAAAATGCTCTAAAAACACGTCACGTTTGATGTGTCATTAAATGTTAATCACACCCTAAATGCGGCAAGAAAATGCATGTTTTGCTGCACAGGAAAGGCACAACAAATGCAGCAAAACAATATAAAAAACATGAAAGTAGATATGGCGCTGTTCCGTTAATATATATATTCCTAATAACAGGTGCTTTTTGGAGGATTAAAAAGAGGTGCTAGTAAACCCACTGCCACTAACCAATTAGTGGGAAAGGTCAGTGAGAGAAAAAAAATTGAATACAAATAATGCTGCTGGTAGGTGCTATTAATTAAACCCCAGTTAAGGATGAACAAAAATGTCTGCTTGAAAACAGTGTGAAAAATATAAACTATAAATAATAAATAAATCAAACCAATATGATGATTCTGATGTGTTGAATAAAAAACTAAGTGTATATAATACAAATCCATGAAATGAAAAGGTGGTGTTTAGGTATATTTAAATACTTTACATACTGAGAACATATTCACCTTTCTCTATTTGTCACCATAAAATACAATCTGAAACAAATAATTATGTGAAAAATATATAAAGCTGGATAGATCCCCCAACATATAAAACTACCAATTTATCAATAATGGCTAATCTATCACAATAGTGCAAAGATATATGAGCTCAATAAAGTGCTAATTGTGCCATTGAAAAACCAACTATTAATCTTATACTCCTTAAAACAATAGTCCAAAATCCATTTGAAATCAATAAAGTGCTCTTGTGCCAGTGAGGAAATCCATTTTCTAATCTACCGTATTTATCGGCATATAACACGCACTTTTTTCCCCTGAAAATCAGGGGAAAATCGTGGGTGCGTGTTATAGGCCGATCCCCCCCCAATTGTGTGTGATCGGAGCGATCGCGGCTATTGCCGCGATCGCCGCCGACATACACAGCCGTGTGGAAATTCAAATACGGCGCCGAGACTGCAGGGACTCGGCGGAGCGGAGCTACACATAGCCGAGAGTCCTCGGGTTTTCTCGGCGCTGCTTACAGTCCCGCCCATAGGGCGGAACTGGGCGGGACTGTAAGCGGCGCCGAGAAAACCCGAGGACTCTCGGCTATGTGTATCAGCGCTCCGCCGAGTCCCTGCAGTCTTGGCGCCATATTTAAATTTACACAGGGCTGTGTATGACGGCAGGGATCGCGGCGATCCCACAAAGCTGCACGGGGGGGCAAGGCTGCACTGGGGCAAGGCTGCACTGGAGAAAAGCTGCACTGACATGGCTGCACTGACATTGCTGCACTGACAAGGCTGCACTGACATGGCTGCACTGACATGGCTGCACTGACAAGGCTGCACTGGGGCAAAGCTGCACTGACAAGGCTGCAATGGACACTGGGGCAAGGCTGCACTGACAATTCTGCACTGGGGCAAAGCTGCACTGACAAGGCTGCACTGACAAGGCTGCAATGGACACTGGGGCAAGGCTGCACTGACACTGACAAGGCTGCAGATGGACACTGATAACGCTGCATTGATGGGCATTTTAATGTAAGTTTTTCTTCCTTAAACTTTACTCCTAAAAGTTTTTTTCCTTAAAATTCCCTCCTTAACTTGGGTGCGTGTTATACGCCGGCGCGTGTTATACGCCGATAAATACGGTAATTAACTTCTCAATGGGTGATCACACCGTGCGTGCCTTATTCGTGCTCCTATTACGGCTGCACTCACCAGATCCTTCTCCCACTCCTGGGGTCTAAGGCGGCATCCACAGTATATGCCACTGTGGACCTCTAGCGGCGGTGGCGAAAAAGCGTGGAAAAAACGGATTTCTCAGGACGTTTCCCAGGAAGCAATAAATTCGGGAAATAGTCTAAATCCCGAAAATGTCCCGGGAAATTCGGGACAGTTGGTAAGTATGCAAAGGCTGTTGGTAGTTGTAATTTCCCATTCAAAGAATACTGTGAATGAGTGACGCGGACGGGTGGACGGAGCCCTGCCCAGGATGCGTCTTTTTTTTTAATTGTGGCAGCAGACATGGGGCGAAGATCCCCAGTCTGCTGTCAAGGCGGGGATCAGGGGGAGGGGGGTGCAGGGGCAGCTGCAGCACTAACATGTTACACCCTGAATATGGGTTTAACATGTAACATGTTAGAAAAGGTGAACTTATCCTTTGCTTGTAGCTTGTTCACTTGGTTACCCATAGCAACTACTCTCATCTTCTCTGTCTTGCTGAATTAACCTTGTGTAGAAGTGTTACTTCATACCCCACATGTACTTAAAGTAGTTGTAACCCTAAAAAAAAGAGCTTTTGTTCCCTTATAGCAGATTAAACAGCACAGTGCTTGCGCTGTCCAATCTGTCCAGTTCTAAGCTGTAAAAAACCTGGATGATCCTTCCTGTTCCTGTGTCCTACTCTGTGCGCTGACCACGGTAATCATGGCTGCTGATCCATGATTTCCGTGGTCAGTTTACGTCATCTGCTGCTCTCCTCTCGCCCCTCCCTGCCTGTCAGCTCCTGTGTGTCTCTCCCTCTCTCCATCCTCCCTCCTGTCGCTATTAGTAGCTGGCAGCAAAAGTAAAGAAACATTACTGCCAGCCCCTCTGTTCTATCGATCTATCCCACACTGTGTAAATGTTTTTTTAAACAATGCCTGTAATTACCTTATCTCTGATCTGTTCTGGCTGGTCGTGTGACCTGCAGCCGCTCTCCTTCCCCATCTAAGGGCTACAGCAGGAGCTGAGCGGCCAGCACAGTGGTTACATGACCTCCCCGGCTGAGGTCAGAGGGGAATCTCCGCCCCCTCCTGCTGTGGCCCAAGGATTGGAGGAGGAGAGCGGCCGGAGGTCAAGTGATTGGAGATAAGGTATTTACAGGTATCCTTTTATCAAAACAGTTCCATGGTGTAAGATGGATTAATAGAACAGAGGGGCTGGTTGTAATGTTTCTTTACCTTTACAACCACTTTAACAGACCTAAGTTCTTTGGAATATGCCAGAACCAACATGCCCTCCTTTGATGATGCAGCTTACAGTTCAATATGAACACTCTCCTTTGCTTGATCTAACTAGAATAATGGACTGGCCCAGGCATATCTCCATGAGGTGAGAGTCCATTAAATGGATAATAAAGTATTTTTTAAAAATAAACATGACATACTTACCTGCTATCGGAGGACCTGTCATCTCACCAGGTCCCATGCTTAAAGGATAAGTTCATGTTTTCCAAAAAAATAAAAAATGCACATCTTTTAGCAGGTAAAAGAAATGTGCATTTATTATTATTTTTTTATCGGGAGCCTGCAAAGCATTGCATCCATGATCATGGGTGCTATACAGGGCTTTTACAGACTCTGTGTTTAAGCTGTGTGCTTGTACCTCGTACGAGCATTCAGTTACAAACTGTCAGGAACCCCGATCCTCCTCTTTTCAGGTCCCCCGCCAATGCTTCTGGCCCCTTCTCTTCTGCCGAGTGCCTCCATAGCAAGCAGCATGCTATGGGGGCACCTGAGCAGGCTCCCTCCTGAGCCGCTGCTCTATGTATCCATTTACACACAGAGCACGGCTCAACCTTGCACCTGCTCTCTACTCATTGGTCCACTGGCTGTGATTGACAGTAACAGGAGCAAATGGCTCTCTCAGCAAAATGAGGAGAGGGAGACCCAGGAGAGCCAAGGCTCCTGTGCACAGTACTGGAGGAAGTTCGGGCTCAGGTGTTGGGGGGGGGCTACTGCACACAAAAGGTTTTTTACCTTCATGCATAGAATGCAAGAAAAATTGAACCTTTACAACCACTTTAAGGCATTGTCTATGGCTTCCCGCTCCAGCAACCTCAAACCTTAGCTGTTTCCACTTTTCCTAGCGCAGGTGGGCCAGCTAGGACCAAAAGCCTGGGAAAAGAGCTACACTCAACCACTTCACCAGCCTGGCCGGCTGTTGCCTGACCAGACTGTGCACACATTTCAAGCTGCCTACAAAGGCTAAGAAACCCCCTGATGGCAGTATACACAGGGGTAACAGGTCTTTTTATATGGAGACATCAGGGTCCAAAATGAAGAGGTGATTGTGAGGAGTTAGGACCCCTAACCCCAACTTCCTGTTGTATCTACAGGACAGGAAGTGAAAGGAAATCTCTTGAATCGGAGATGGCAAATAAAAGAAAAAAATGATGGGCGTTTTAAAGAAGAGCAGAACTCTGAAAGCTTGCACGTGTGCTGAGCAAGAAACCTCCTTTGTTCAAAACGCAGAAGAGAAGCTGCTCGGCACAGAACAGGGAAGCAAGTAGAGATCACCTAGTAGCGATGTTTCCTTCAGTGATTATTAGCTTCCACGGGGATCCCACAGGTATAACACATACGTAATTACTTTGGCCCAAGCTGGACCAATGTAACTATGCAAAGGTTGCCATACCTTGAATCCATCTTTAGTACCTTTAATGACAATATTTATTATAAAAATCCTTTTTAATTTTTCACTTGACTTTATATAGATGTTTTTCTACATTGGCATGCAGACCAAGTTATCTAGAAAAAGTTAGTCATGCCAAACCACATTATATTGGCGGGGATGCTTACAACAGTCGGCTTTTATTCATGAGGTTTAAAAGAAAAAAAATTGTTGCTGTAAAGCTATGTTTACACTTGCAGCTGGTGGGCAGTAAAATACATAGTTGAGCCATGTTTTTACCTCCCCCAGCCATCTCTCATTAAAGAGGAGCTATAGCCAGATTTCCAAAAATTAAAGGCTGCAGCAACAAAAACAGTAGCTGCTTTGCCTTTTAACAATCTGTCCAGGGAATCCAACGGAATCCTTAATTGGACCAGTTCTTCGGCAGTCTTCCGGTCCCTAGCACTGGCATGTTACTTACCTGTGGGAAACTGGCTGGGACTCCTTACAGCTTCACAGCCAGCTTCCCACTGTGCATGCGCGAGCTGCACTGCACCCTGTGGATGGTCCTGCAGCCTCCTGGGATGTGTTCAAGAAGGTTGTAGGCAGGGAGGGAGTGGGGCTCAATTCGTCTAGGAGATCCAAGCAGAAGTAGAAGAAGGTACCTGTCAAAACTAGGTACCTGCACCCCCCCCCCAAAAAAAACAAAGAGGAAGAGTGGAACTTCTTATTTTGGATAAAGTTCTGCTTTAAGCTGCAAAGGCAGCAGACAGGGGTGTATACATGCCATGACCATAATGCTTTGCTTTGTGGACAACAAAAATGATATTCCCATCGCATTCAGTGGGCAGTACCACTCGCTGAACCCAAGCCATTCAACTGAATGAGGCTGTGCCCCAACTTCCCTGCAACTGAGTGCAATGCATGTGCTTCTGGTGGTGTTGGTTTTTATGAGTTAAAACAGGCAGTAAGGAGGCAACATCACCTCCTCAATGCCTATCAATTGCCTCTGAAAAGCGCTCTGTCATGCATCTCTCTTCAAGCCCTGTTAAAATATCTTAGCTGGATTTAGGCTTTAACTTGTTTATCTGCCACTTAAATGGGTTGTAAAGTCTTCAGGTTTTTTACCTTAATGCATTCTATGCATTAAGGTGTAGTAAGGTCCTGGGGCCCCAGAGGCCTAATGATGGCCTCAAGGGATAGGGAGAGCTGACATCCTTCCTTGTAGAGTGGGTTACCAGGCATGGTGGGTTTGATGCAAGAAGAAATTATGGGTGCCAGTCACTTTTTGAATGCGGACAATAGATTTATTTTCTCTTAACAGAACTGTAGGAGAGAGGGTTAGGGCCAGAACTCTTGGTAACAAAGAACAGTTCTTTACTTATCTCCCAGTATCCCACTGTAGATCTTTACTCACTGAACTCCCAGTCTCTAACTAGACTTCCAGATCCCAGTCGTCACTGGATCCCCTGAGCTCTTCCGCAGCTATCCCGCTGTATACTCCTTAAGCGTCACCCCCTCTATCCTGCTGGGTCCCTGCTTGGCACTTGCTGATGCTTTCCCACTTCTTCACCGTCCCCGGCTGGTGAGAAGACTGCTCTGGTACTTGCTTCAGCTTACTCACAGTAGTCTCTGGTAACAAGGTGGATGGACCATTAGTGGCGACAGCTTCCCCTCTACCTCTGACCACAACTGGTTCCCCGTCTGGCTGAAAATTCGCAACTCAGTTGGACTCCAATTCTGCAGTCCCAACCCTACGCTGCTTCTCTTGCTCCTGGATAGGCCTCAGGCAGCCTAGCAGCCAGGTGTCCCCGGGATAGGCCTCAGCTTCCGGCCTAGCAGAAAATCAGTGGATCTCCTAACAATTAGCCAGGACAAATACTACCTGGCAAACTAAATTTGTTAGCAACCCTGCCTAAACATCAGGGTGCTACAAAAACCTTCTGTACCGCAGCTGCCCCCTTCTCTTAATCTAATCCAGTGACTAGGTAGCGGGGGCTGGGCCGAGTCCTGCTGTCTGTGTTAATTGATGCATCAGCGGGACTCGTGAGTGTGCCCGCACCGGTGTCTCAATGGAAAGCGACTCTCCGTAGGGGAACCGGATGAAGAGGAGGAGCCAGGAGCACTCCTGGGGCACCTCAGAAGAGGAGGATTGGGGCTGCTCTGTGCAGAAACCTTGCACAGAGCAGGTAAGTATAACATGTTTGTAATTAAAAAAAAAAAACCTTTACAATCATTTTAAGGTTTTTCTAAGGTGGGTTTTGCATTCCCATACAAATCGTTGGGAATGTAAACCCTGCTGAAAAAGGTCAGGCTGATGTCAACTGAAGATCACATGCACCTGTCAATGAATTGAGAATGATCTCCAAAACATCGAAAACTGATGTCAAATGGATGCCATTGACACTTGCCAAAACTTGACACTGGCCCCAAAAAAAAAATTGCTCATGTAAGACTAGGCTGTCCAGAGAGTGACAACACTGCTGTTAAAGGAAACGGGAAAATAGCAGATTTACTGGCAAGTAATAAAGCTATGTTACTGGGGGATTCAGGAAAACAAAAACTGCCATGTTATTACTACCGGAGCTTCTTGAGAACGCCCAGGCTATTGGGAGAAATGTGTTGAGGTGGGGATTGGGACTACATCATTTCTGGTTCTGGCAGAAGTCACCTCCAGTTTCGGGCTCTCCTCCCGTGGAACGCAGGCTGCCTTCTGGAAGGTTGGAGCGGCGGCAACAGGTTGCTTAGTACATGCTGAACATACTAGGTGCCGGAGTAGACACATTCCCATGTGACTTTTTTACCACTGTGTATTATACGTTTTCTTCTTCTGTAATAAATGTGTTTCACAATGAGGATTGTTTTTTGTATTGTCTTTATGTTTATCTACACATGGTGAGATTACCGGCTAGAGGAGGCTTAAAGGGAAGGACCCACCCTCATGTAAGGGCCTAATCTGCAGGGAGGTCTGAAACTATAAAAAAATCTGAATCACCCCTAAGGACAGGACACAAGGAGATGAAACGTGGCGCTACCCCCCTAATCTGAGCTTGAGGTGAGTAATCACACCCCCTCTAATACAGTGAAAAAAATTTTAAGGTCTTCTATTTATCTGCCCTTGTGTGAACTGCCACTTGCCTATGTACATAAGCAAAGTATACCTATTTCATGTGGTACGCCACATGTATTGTTATTTTTATTTATCTTGCCCTGTTACCCCACCTATCCCAGTACCTATCCCAGGACATTCACTCTCAGGCTTGAGAGTTCAAATTTTTTTCTTTGCAAAATCCGAGACGTAGTTTCCTAGGCAGGGGGAGGATGTAGCACCCTGGTGTTTAGACACCTGCACTTTTGGAACTTTTCTCTTCATTATCTCACATTTATGTGGACTTGTTTTGGTTTTTCACATTTTTTTCAATTTTTCTCATTTTTGAACCACTTTTCCAATATTCATTCAATTTATTTATCAATTCTTTTTTGAAGGGTTTTTGTTTCTGGCATTACAATACTGGATTGATTCACTTTTCACGGGGTGTCACTAGGAGTTATTATAGTAATTTATACAGTACTCCTATTTATGTCATGCTTGAGCATATTTGATATGCATTAGTTCATATATATGTGTACTGCACTAGCAATTGATGCTCATTTATGTGGTCATTATCACTGACCTTCCAAGTTTTTTGCAGCACTTTGACTGTATGTTCTGTTTGTATTTTTCATTTTAAAAAATTTTCACTGTATTAGAGGGGGTGTGATTACTCACCTCAAGCTCACATTAGGGGGGTAGCGCCACTTTTCATCTCCTTGTGTCCTGTCCTTAGGGGTGATTCAGATTTTTTATATATAATTTTTTAAAGTGGCAGCTAGCATCAGCTTACTATTCACCATAGAGAGCGCAGCGGTGGTAGGACGGGATTGGGCGGCTCTTTTTCTTGTCCACTCACAGGTCTGAAACTATGGTGAGTTTTTTATCTGTGTTGAGCACAGGTAGCTTTTTATTGGCTAAATAGGAAGAGCGCTTCTATTTGGAAGGTGGAAGGCAATGTGTATTAACACTGAAGAGTGAACAAAGACACTTGACACTTAATACTGTGGCACAGACTGTTTATATGAGAAGGATCACCGAGTGTTTTAAGGTTCACACTGTGTTTGTGGCACTTCTTTTTTTTTGTTGGATTTACCTTACACATTAATATGATGTACACACTGTGTCTGAGAGTTTTTATGTAGAATTTATGACATTAGATTGGAGGAGATAGCGCAGCTCTCAGGTATACCAGTCACTTTATTAGATACACCTTTTCAATTGTGAAAAAAAGGACAGAAACCTCCTAAGACCCTGGACCAACAAATATATAATACTAGATAAATACAAAAGTTAATACAGTGAATAACACAAATATCAATACAAATTGTGTAAATTGAGAGCTGCTCGTAGTGGGACCCAAGGTCTATAGATAAAAAGAAATTACTGAACTAAATTTCATACCACGCTCTAACATAAAATATGCACTAATCAATCATTTAGGTCCATAAACTGCCACCAAAGAATCTCCACGCAGGTGATGTGAAGGTCCTTTAAAATGTGAACAAAGTGCCGTCTTCCACCGTAGATATGAGCAAACATCCTACTCACCACATAGACATGACACTCATTACAGGTAGTCAAATTGAGCCTGAGTGACACAGAGATGAATCCTCCAATGGAAGAGAAGGCCCAACGATGTTATCAGCCAACGCAATTATGATTCATATGTCTAAGAGAGAAAAAAAGCTCCTCATGGTATAGCATGTAACAATTTATTTCATAAAAACATCAGCACTTACAGTGAAGTAAACTCCAAGCGGCTCGTGGGCAACAGCAGGTACGCCGATCGCGTTCCACCTGCGTTCCAGGTTCCAGGAGTAGGATGTTTGCTCACATCTACGGTGGAAATCGGCACATTGTTTACATTTTAAAGGACATTCACATCACCTGAGTGGAGATTCTTTGGTGGCAGTTTATGGACTTAAATTATTGATCAGTGCATATTTTATGTTAGAGCGCTAACTTAATTAGCGTTATTGCTAATCAGACAATCACATGGCAGCAACTCAATGCATTTAGGCATCTAGACATGGTGAAGACAACTTGCTGAAGTTCAAACTGAGCATCAGAATGGGGAAAAATGGGGATTTAAGTGACTTTGAACATGGCATGGTTGTTGGTGCCAGACGGGCTGGTCTGAGTATTTTAAAAACTGTTGATCTACTGAGATTTTCCCACATAACCATCTCTAGGGTTTACAGAGAATGGTCAGAATAAGAGAAAATATCCAGTGAGCGGCAGTTGTGTGGACAAATATGCCTTGTTGATGTCAGAGGTCAGAGGAGAATGGGCAGACTGGTTCTAGATGATAGAAAGGCAACAGTTACTCAAATAACCACCTCATTACAACCAAGGTATGCAGAATACCATCTCTGAATGTATAACATATCGAACCTTGAAGCAGATGGGCTACAGCAGCAGAAGACTACACAGGGTGTCATTCCTGTCAGCTAAGATCAGGAAACTAAGGCTACAATTGGTGAGCACTGCCTGGTCTGATGAGTCTCGATTTTAGCTGCGACATTCAAATGGTAGGGTCAGAATTCGGCGTAAACAGCATGAAAGCATTGATCCATCCTGTCTTGTATTGACGGTTCAGGCTGGTGGTGGTGGTATAATGGTGGTGGGGGATATTTTCTTGGCACACTTTGGGCCCCTTAGCACCAACTGAGCATCATTTAAAAGCTACGGCCTACCTGAGTATTGTTGCTGAGCATGTCCATCCCTTTATGACTACAGTGTACACATCTTCTGATGGCTACTCCCAGCAGGATAATGCACCATGTCACAAAGATCAAATCATCTCACCACTGCTTTCTTGAACATGACAATGAGATCACTGTACTCCAATGGCCTCGCGAGTCACCAGATCTCAATCCAATAGAGGATCTTTGGGATGTGGTAGAATGGGAGATTTGCATCATGGATGTGCAGCCGACAAATCTGCAGCAACTGTGTGATGCTATCCTGTTAATATGGACCAAAATCTCTGAAAAATGTTTCCAACACCTTGTTGAATCTATGCCATGAAGAATTAAGGCAGTTCTGAAGGCAAAATGGGGTCAAATCCAGTACTAGCAAGGTGTACCTAATGAAGTGGTTGGTAAGTGTATATCTATATAGAGTTCCTCCTGTAAAATAGCAATGTGTCTCAGATGTGAGTGTGCCTAGGCTCTCCTATGCTTTCAGCCTAATTACTGTATATCTGCAGCATGAGTTCTAAGGCATTGTTGCCTCTGACTTCTGGTCTAAGGAGATTTAGAGTGAGACTTGGTAATGCTCTGCCTCTACCAAGATGGCTACCTCCATACAGAGACACTGTGCAGAACAAGACAGTGTTAGTAGTAATGAGGAAAAGATCAGCAGATCCAACAGGCAATACTGGTGACTAATTTGCCCTCTACTTTTTTCCAGGATTCCTATTTGACCACTTGCTGACCAGCTGCTGTTGTTATACGGCGGCAGGTCGGCTCTCCTGCGCAAATCGCCAAAGCTGTACGGTGGCTCGCACAGGTGCGATAGCACTGCGGGAGCGATGTCTGCCGGCAACCAGCGATCACCTATTACAGAGGCAGAACGGGGAACTGCCTTTGTAAACAAGGCGATTCCCCATTCTGACAGGTGACATGACAGTGATCTACTGTTCCCAGTGATCGGGAACAGTGATCTCTGTCATGTTCCAGTAAGCCCATCCCCCGTACAGTTAGAACGCCTAGGGAACACATTTAACCCCTTGATCGCCCCCTAGTGTTAACCCCTTCCCTGCCAGTGACATTTACACAGTAAGCAGTGGCTATTTATAGCACTGATCGCTGTATAAATGTCAATGGTCCCACAAAAGTGTCCGATCTGTCCGCCGCAATCTCATAGTCCCGCTAAAAATCACAGATCGCCGCTATTACTAGTAAAAAAAAAAATGTATAATAAAAATGCCATAAATCTATCCCCTATTTTTTAGACGCTATAACTTTTGCGCAAACCAGTCAATATACGCCTATTGAGATTTTTTTACCAAAAATATGTAGAAGAATATATATCGGCCTAACCTGATGAAAAAAATTGTTTTTTTAAATTTTTTTTGGGATATGTATTATAGCAAAAAGTAAAAAAAAAAATATTTGTTTTCAAAATTGCCGCTCTTTGTTTATAGCGCAAAAAAGAAAAGCTGCAGAGGTGATCAAATACCACCAAAAGAAAGCTCTATTTGTGGGGAAAAAAGGACGTCAATTTTGTTTGGGTACAGCGTCGCACGACTGCGCAATTGTCAGTTAAAGCAATGCAGTGCAGTATCGCAAAAAATGCTCTGGTCATTAAGGGGGCAGATCGTTCCGGGGCTGAAGTGGTTAACCGTCCACATTAGTAAATCAGACTTGGATTCACATCGCATTTTGTTATGCCTTGCAAAGCCCTATATATCAAGCCCTTCAGTATTTGTGCCATAAAACCTCTGAGTAATACTTCCAGTTTGGTTTGTGTCTTTCCTGTATATTTTCTTTGCATTACATCCACAGGCCTCTCAACATGCAGAGAACTGAACATGTAATTACCTTGGCAATTTCCATTAAAGCCATTCACAATATAATGACTCTGAGCAGTACCATTCCAAATGTTTTCTGCAATGTTATGAGTGATGTAAACTCACAGCACTTGTTTGTTGATATGCTTTGCATTGTATTTCAATATAATTTGTCAATTTAAAAAAACTTGCATCAGTGTATTTAAAGTGAGCCTAATGTTAAAAATGGATGGTTACCTACTTCCTGAGAACAATAATAATAACAGTAATGAGAGATAATAACAATAATATACTGTATGTCAGTGCAGCAGTCTGCCTGGGGGTTCTGATCAAACTATTCAAACTGATAATGGTGATTATTTGTGGCTGTCAGGGGACAGGATTATTGAGAGTCCGAGGCATTGACTGGTATCGAAGTGAGCCTGTGCTTTGCTCATGCATGGCAAACCAAAAGGCCCCCTTTTAGAAAAACTCCAATCCCCTTTCATTTGGTTCCATCTCTGTCTCTCCAGCGAAGCCATCTTTGTTATTCTGCCGTATGCGCAGATGTGCCAAGGGCTCTCCCCGGCCTTCAGGGTCCCAGCAGGGCCTTTCATTACATCTGCACACACACCAAGCTTTGGGATTTCTGCAACATTTGCATCTTGATGCATGGCAGGATAACCTGTGCATGCGCAGAAATGCCAGAAACCTTCACAGATGTGCTGCAGCGCTCACCTGGGAATAATATTCAGCTTGTAGCAGCCTTGGTGTTCCTCCAAGTATCAGTGGGCTAGTGCTTTCCAGACAGAACTGGGTATGAGATAGTATCTATATGCAAACAGAGGCAATGATTGTATCTAGGTCAGGTGTCAGGCTCAGAGACCAGTAGCGGTAGAGCAGTTCACCCCGACCAGCAGGATAAGTACATGAGCAATTAACCTTGGACGGTGACGTGGGCTCACCCGAGGCTCGAGGTCTAACCTGTCATCACCAGAGTGTCAAAAACCATGAACCAGACCGAGACAGAAGTACAGTAAAATCACACTTGTTTATTAATAAAAATAAAAAGGTAAATAGAGTAAGCATAGTCAAAGCATAGCCAGTGTCCAGTAACCAGATCGGGTAGTCAGCCAAGCCAGAGTTCAGTAACCAGATCGGGTAATCAGCCAGGCCAGAGTTCAGTAAGCAGATCGGGTAATCAGCCAGGCCAGAAGTCAGGGACCCAAGTAGAGGAACAGCGAGCAGGATAAGGAGCTAGAAGGGATGTCAGCAAACCTAGTCTTTAAACAGGAACGCAGGAGATGGTTTCTTGTGATGTGACCAAGGCGAAGGCAGAGATCAAGTGAGCTGGATGGCTTTAAGTAGGCAGGACTGACGAGCAGAATCAACAACAGCTGGGTAACTGTGGAGAGAGATGGGAGCTGGCAATTAGCTGACAGCTGAGTAGCCAGCTCAGAGAAGGAAGGGCTGAGCCCAGCCCTGACACAGAGCTTCTGATGGTGGAGATGGGTTTTCCTGCATGCTAGTGCCAGGTCACAGTCCTCAGAATCGCCCCACCAGGAGGTGAGCAAGCCTGGGTCCAGTAACAGATGTAGCAGCTATGGATTAAGCAGAAGCGTAGTCAGTTAAACAAGCCAAAGGTCGGTAACAAGTGGCTGCAGACTGGGATCAAATGGAAGCGTAGTCAAGAAACAAGCCAAAGGTCGGTAACAAGTGGCTGCAGACTGGGATCAAATGGAAGCGCAGTTGAGGAAGAAGCCAAAGGTTGGTAACAAATGGTAGCGAAAATAAGGGCAGCTACAGGTGCACAAAGGAGCAAGATATCGGCTGGAGAGAGCACAACAATCTAGCAAACAGAAAATGCAGAGACATGTGTAGCGCTGGTAGATTTTTCAATCTACCGCTTATAGGTAAATTAAGTGGATCATCTGTTCTGTACATAGTTCAGATTCAATTTATAGTCAGATTTAGCCTCTATTCCAGTTTGGCTGTGTTGCTTGCAGTTCCACATTGTGCCTGTGGGTGTCGTTGTCGCCATGGGTCGGTGTTGGAAAGCAACAGGCTGAAGTGTATGGATGCTCTTCTGTCCCGGAGATAACTCGGCGGAGGTGGTCCTCCGGGTTGCATTCTGGGAGAGGGTATTTATGGGACAGACGCCATGTGTTAGGAGTCTTTTTACCTCGTGGCCCTCCTGGCCTAGAGGTATGTGTTAGTGAGTTCTACCTCGCGGCCCTCCAGGATGGAGGGTTGCGTTGCTGCAGCCGTGCGGGTAGACCCAGAAACCTGTCTGGGGCCTGCTATCGCTGGGATGGTCCTGTGCTGTCTGTCCTGCGGGAAAAAGCCGGACAATCGGGAAGATCCAGGGGAGGACCCATCTTGGAAGGGACCATGCAAGGCTGGTCGTAAGAAGGGCCTGGTGACTCGATTGGAGGACACATCTTAAACTACTCTATTGCACAAGTACTGCTGGGTCGGCTTAAAGGTTCTGGTACTGTGTTTGCTGTTCATTGAAAACTACTATTCATTGAAAACTACTACATCCTGTGGCAGAGGATTGTACAGTTTTGTTTCACCCAAGTCTGTGGCAGAGACTTTTTGTTCGTGCTGCGTTCCGGCTGCTAGGTTAGTGAGAGAGACCTATCTTGGCGGGCAAAGATTTAATCCTGAACTGAGGATACATTCATCCCCGAGATTTCAATTCCTTAGTGCTACACCAAGAAAAGGTATCTGAACTTCCCTGCAACTCTTCTTCTACCTCTTTCCTGCTACTTCTTCCAGTTATCTCCCATTAAAGCATTGGAAAAGTACTCAAGTGATTGGTGCCTATATTGTCTGATGATAAGTTCAACGGGGACCCTAGACTCGGTATTGGTGAAATTACAGGTAAAAAGGTGACGGTAACAGTCCGCTTTAAATCAGCAGCTCCACCGTGAGTTATTGCTACACATGGCTTAAACCAGGAAGTTCATGGGAGGAGCAAAGAGTTCAAGGTTCACCAGAAACAAGATAAAGGCAAGGTTGTGCAGGTGATCAGGCAAGGAACTGTACAGCATCTTAGGTGGCACAGCAAGAAGAGCTACAGATAGACATTACTATGGTCCCACATTCAGATCTGGACCTTGAGAGATTGGCTGTTGTCTCCTAGAAGCATTGTCCCACCAGTACCTAGAGGAACAACAAGGCCGCAGCCAATTGAGTGTTCTAGTAGTCTTTATCATAGTAGAGATAGAGATTATGGCGCAGCATTGGGTGGATATAGTTTAGTGTTTTGTTTAGAAGTTTACATACTCTTTAAACACATGCAAAGCCACAGAAAAATGCTACAAAGCTGAAAAATTAGACTTTGTTTGGGCTTTTAAATATAGAAGTTCGACTGAGGCCCTATTGAAGTGTTTTCTGGCATAATGCCATAATTAAGAGAATCTACCTCTGTGTTGGGTAAATGGGTCCGACTGTTGAATAATTGATGGAGTCATAACGACGATACTAAAATCTGCCTTTCCAATCTACCTTAGAAAGCCCAGGAGCACACCATGCACAGCATTAACATTGGACCTGAAATACAACATACATTTGCTTTTTTAATTGTTAATTGTTCAAGAATAAGCAACTTCCTTAAAAAAACAGATCCACTTATATAAAACCAAATGTTCCCACAGACAAGTTTACCTATTGTTCAATTTCCTGTTCATGTTCCCTGTGAATAGTTCAATATATTGTTTTATTGAATGAAAACTTAACTACGGTACTTGTTTGACTTTCAGAATTATACAGCAAGTGAATTATTGCTCCATCCACAAACCTTAAGTGTATGGAAGAGTGGTATTAACCCTTTCATTGTCAGAGTAATTTTGTGCTTTTTACACAAATGTTTAAAAACAATTTTAGGCCTGAAGATTAGTAAAAAAAAAAAAAACAATCATGATATATTTTCTGAAAGAAGACATCATAGAGAATAAAATAATGCAAGCAATGGGATGGGGATAGGGATGGAAGCATGCGGCTTTTGTCTAGCAATCAGCTGACACAGAGACAAATGTGTCATGCTTTATTCCTTTCCTCTGGTCCCTGCAGCACTGCGGGACAAGACTCAGGATAGGTTTTCAGAGCATTTCTGACTCAATACCCAGTGCCAGAATTATTTTTCTTTTCCTACAATACTGTAGGTTAAATTTAGGAAATATCCCTTGTCTTGATATTGTTTATGCAATTTTTGATCCACCGTTACAGTCCCATTGTTTTCAATGGGTGTGGCATATGTGAGGGGCGTGGACCTTGTGGGTATGGTGATGTCAGTTGGGGTTTTGTCTGGCTCAGGGAGCTGCGATGCACATTGGGGGTCCTCCCCCTTCCCCCTTTGGGGGGGCGGGCGGTCGCCCCGCTTTGCATCAACACCACGCATCCGGCATAACACGTCTGACACCAACTGTTGTTGACGTCACCACATGGGTGCCGTGAATCCATCTGGCGTCTGACACGATGGAGAATAGTTTGGCACTACTCGCTGGCTGTTTGGCCTGGGGGGGCAGCGCCTCCTCTTCCTATATATTCGCCAACGTGACGTTGGCAGCTACATGCGGCTGTGGCAAGGCAAGCTTTTGTTCGTAGCACACGTATTCAACACACATACACAGAGGTCGCAGATTGGGAACACCATGCAATAAGTGCGGTGCACTTTCCACTCCACACATTCAGGTAACACACTCCTCTTTTCTTTCTTCACACTCTTGTGTTTCCTAGCTTTCCTACTCTCACCGTTATGCCCCATACACATGGTCGGATTTTCCGATGGAAAATGTCCGATCGGAGCGTGTTGTCGGAAATTCCGACCGTGTGTGGGCTCCATCGGACATTTTCCATCGGATTTTCCGACACACAAAGTTGGAGAGCAGGAGATAAAATTTTCCGACAACAAAATCCGTTGTCGGAAATTCCGATCGTGTGTACACAAATCCGACGGACAAAGTGCCAAGCATGCTCAGAATAAATGAAGAGATGAAAGCTATTGGCCACTGCCCCGTTTATAGTCCCGACGTACGTGTTTTACGTCACCGCGTTCAGAACGATCAGATTTTCCGACAACTTTGTGTGACCGTGTGTATGCAAGACAAGTTTGAGCCAACATCCGTCGGAAAAAATCCTAGGATTTTGTTGTTGGAATGTCCGAACAAAGTCTGACCGTGTGTACGGGGCATTAGTGTTCACTATGTTGGAACATCCCCATTGTTAGCTACACAATTTCACTATCACACAATTGAGTCATCTCACCTTCAAACTACAGCGTTTACCAGGTTGGAGCATTTCCATTGCTTCCAACATGAAGTCACTGTTACACATTATTTGTTTCTTCACATCTTCTTTCTCTTTCTTTTTCCTTCATGTCATCTTTATATAATTTTTTTTTTTATTATTATTTTTCATTTTCTTCTCCCATTTTTTCCTTTTTCTCTCCCCCATCCTTTATGTTAGTGCATTTCCCCTTTTTTCTCCCATCCTCAATGTTAGTGCTTACCACGTTGGAACATTCCCATTGTTCCCAACATAATCGCATTATCACAGATTTCCATCACTTTGTCCTCACATATATATTTTTTCACCATTTTTTTCATTTTTTACTCATTTTTGCATTTTCACCGTTACAGCACAGGGCTTGCTCTTCTGCTCGGCCGCTTGTGCCGTCTCAGCTCCCGTGTCAGATTCTGTCCCCGGCTGCCCACGTAACCACTGACACGCCCTTTCCATTGCCTCACCTGTAAGTATGGGCTGTTGATTCAAGCCAATTCCGTCTATTTTTTATTTTTCATATACAAGATTTACTTATTGTCTGACACAATACTTTCGCTTTATAGACATCCAGTTTACATCAGCTCCTGTTGAGCGGCAAGTTTAGCCGCGAAACGCGTCGAGCTTCAGATGCCATAAATTGTACAATCATGCAGTTTTGTAACACATCCTGTACATACTGTTTCATCTATTTATCTGAATATTATCATTAATGTGCAATATGCCTCTGGATGTATCAATTAATCATGATGGAAGATGCAATATGTATCAATGTTTTTGATGTATTTTACTGTGCAATATTTAATAAAATCAACACTATCAGACTATACAGCTCATTTTTTTGCTCGCAAATCCGCATGCCTCATGTAAAGTCCCAACTTCTCATCTTGCTTCGTTTTTGATAGGGATGGAGGCAATTGTGATGTAACTGTCCTATGCCTCACACAAAGTCCCACCCCCCCTTTTTTTTTTCTTTAAAATAATGCAAAATGTCAGTAAAAAATACTGTAACGTTAAACAGTTTGTAAAGGCAGAAGGTTTTTTATCTTAATGCATTAAGGTAAAAAACCTTCTGTGTGCAGCAGCCCCCCTAATACTTACCTGAGGTCCCTCTAGATCCAGCGATGTTGTAGGATTGTCTCAGCTGCCCGGGACTCCCCTCCTCATTGGCTGAGACAGTCAGCCAATCAGTAGAGAAAGGGGGCGGGGCTGGGCCGCGGCTCCATGTCTGAATGGACACAGGATGCTGTGGCTCGGCTCAGGTGTCTTAAAAAAAAAAAACGAGACTTTACAATCACTTTAATTTTAGGGCACACAGTCAGGAGAATCATGTGCACAGGTGTGCACAAAGATGTGCGCATGCGCATAACACAGCTCTTGCACCAGTAGACATAGTGAGAACTATATGTGCAATAATGTATGTAGGCTATGCGCATACACATTAGTGTGGATGAATATACTGACTTTTTGCTGATTTCGGCTTGTGGCCCAACCTTGTCTTATGTCTGCTGATTCAGTACCTTCTCTGCTCATTTGATACTAACCTTGGCCTGGCCCTGATTCCGCTTCTGCCTTTTGATTCTGCCTGTTTTTTGCTGACTTCTGTCTTCCCGACAATTCTTCCATATCCTGCACCTGCTAGCCCCTGGATTGCCTTCTGCGGGATTCTAGTCCTGCACTCTCTGCATCTTCTGAACTATCCAGTGCATCTTCTGGCCAGGACTTTTCATAGGCACCTGTGTCACTCTGTGCCCTGTTTTTTCCTGTCTTCAACTCCAGGTGAAACGGCACAGGAGGTGTAAGGGAAGCCCTCTCGTCAACTCGACCTCTAATAGGTACATGACACAGATGCAATATACTACCCAATTGTGGTAAAATATAAAAGGTGAGGTTGCACCAAGTAAATAGATACCTATTATATAAAGGTTTAAATTGCATGAGCAAATGGCAACAAACTTTGGTAACCTAAATTTTCTATAGGCAACACTTTAACCTCTTCGTGCTCGCGCTATAGCCGAAAGACGGTTACAGCGTGGCGCTCAATTGGCAGGAGGGCGCCTGGACGTCCTCCTGTTTACATTCCCTGTGCGCGCCGCTGTGGACGCGCGTGGGGGGGAATCTGTGTTGGCCGTAAATGGCCAATCACAGCGGCTATTTAGCACTCGATCGGAGTATCCAATGAGAGATGATCTCATATGTAAACATAGAGACAGCGTGTGAGGAGGGAGAGCGGATGGCTGCAGCGGTGAGTGAGAAAAATTACTTACTAACACAACACAGTGCCATCTGTCCCCAGTGTCACCTATCAGTGCCATCTGTCCCCAGTGCCACCTATCAGTGCCATCTGTCCCCAGTGTCACCTATCAGTGCCATCTGTCCCCAGTGCCACCTGCCTCCAGTGCCACCTGCCCCCAGAGCCATGTATCAGTGCCATCTGTCATCAGTGCCACCTGTAAGTGTCACGTGCCATCTTTTATCAGTGTCACGTGTCATCAGTGCCACGTATCAGTGCCACATATCAGTGCCATCTGTCATCAGTGCCACGTATTAGTGCCATCTGTCATCAGTGCCACGTATTAGTGCCATCTGTCATCAGTGCCACGTATTAGTGCTATCTGTCATCAGTGTCACGTGTCATCAGTGCCACGTATTAGTGCCATCTGTCATCAGTGCCACGTATTAGTGTCACGTGTCATCAGTGCCACGTGTCATCAGTGCCACATATTAGTGCCATCTGTCATCAGTGTCACGTGTCAGTGCCACGTATCCGTGCCATCTGTCATCAGTGTCACGTGCCATCAGTGCCACGTATCAGCGCCATCTGTCATCAGTGCCACATCAGTGTCACGTGTCATTGTCCTGGTGCTCCAGGGCCTTCAAAAGTGTAATAGGTAGTCAACAAGTTAGAAGTGTAATTTATGCTCCTAGAACACCTGACGGTGCTCCCTGCATGTTGGGCCTCTCTATGTGGCCAGGCTGTGAAAAAGTCCCACACATGTGGTATCGTAATACTCAGGAGGAGTAGCAGAATGTATTTTGGGATGTCATTTGTGGTATACACATGCCATGTGAGAGAAATAACCTATTACAATGACAATTTTGTGGAAAAAAACCTCTATAACTTTCACAAGGACCAAATAATATCCACTAATTTGGGTTATTTTTACCAAAGATATGTAGCAATATAACTTGTGGCCAAAATTTATGAAGAAAAATTAATAATTAGCAAAATTTTGTCACAGAAACTAAGAAAAAATTTTTTTTTCAAAATGTTCTGTTCTGATCTGTACTATATCGGACTCACTGTACAACCACACTGGAATGTTGTATATATATATATATATATATTGTCTCATACTATGGTGTGCTCTCTGCTGGGTCGCTTGGGGTGTGGCTGTATTCCATTGTCCATTGCGTCTGTCTGCCTTGGGAGAAAATTATTAGGGAATGTGTATTTGCTGTGAGGAGGGAGGGGGGAATTCCTCCAACAGCTCTCCTTGCTGATTGGACAGTCTACCTCGACCCTGAATGCAAAGGGAGGGGGGATTGTCCCGAGTGTTACCTCTGTGTACCTGTGTTTCAATAAACAGTTCATGTTCAGCAGCCAAAATGAGTACTGCCTAGTTCTTGGACAAGCTGGTCCAGCAGGAGATAGAGCTGGACAATTGTTATCAGGCTCTGCAATGGCACACAGAGCAAGAATGTTTAGGGGAGACAACAGAATGCTCTCTGGAGGGATCTGAATTTGGCGGCCCTGGATTGCTGTGGGAGAGCCTTACAGATCGTTTTGTGTTTGGCGCTTAAGGGGAACCTACCCTTGAGGACCTGCAAGAATACAGAGAGGCTATGCTCAGTCTTGAAGGGGTTTCAGAGCTTAAACCTAATCTGGACTATTTGCTAAGGAAAGAAAGCATCTGGAAAGGGCATACAGGAAACTGCTAGAACACATTTAGCAGCATGCCAGAGAATCAGCAGTGGAAACTCCGGAGATTGATGTCTCCAAAGCTGAAGTGCTGACAACAGGGCAGAGATCTGCTAACCTCTGCCCAGTACGGATAACATCTTCTGGGCTCTACGGACAGGAGATGGTGAACCTCTATCCCCAGACACCAGTTCCAGAGACTGGGGATTTAATAGACTTCTCTGCTGAGGAAGGACAACCTGGTGAGCCTCCAGCAGAAAAGCTGTCATCAGGGCCAAACATCACTGAGCTCTGCCCAGCACCAACAGCAGCTTCAGCCTCTCTGAGAGAAGAGGCATCTGTCTTTCTCCGACAATACTGACAGAGACATGGGATTTTCTGTTACCAGAAACTTCTCCAGCTGAAGCGCTGACAACTGGAATATGCTGTACTTAGAATGCAGTAGTCAGGAGTAAGAAATGTAAAACACAGTGAGGGGTATTTACCAAAACTGGTGCAGTCAGAATCTGAAACAGCTGTGCATGGCACCCAATCAGCTAATATCTTCAGCTTGTTTAACTTTGAAAATGAAAGCTATGAGCTGATTGGTTGCCATGCGCAGCTGCTCCAGATTCTGTCTGCTCTAGTTTTGATAAAATCCCCTAAGGCAGTGGTTCTCAACCTGGGGGTCCAATGACGATTTGCCAGGGGTCACCGAATCCTGGGCTGTTCCTGCATCCCGCACCGCTCTCCCAGCCTTTACGTGGCCGCCCAGCAGGGCAATTCCTGGAGCCCACGGCCATTCAGTTCACAGCATGACTGGGGGGCAGAGACTAGAGGTCAGCTGACTGGTGAGGAATGTGAAGTGGGAGGGGCTGGAGGAGACCCTATCTCTTGATTTCGGCATAGGTGTCACTGCTGCGAGTAACCACAAAGTCGGAGACACAGTGAACGCCGGGGACATAGTGAGTAACACAGCCTGTGATTATATTTGCCATTAAAAGTCCCCACTACAGGTGTCAGATCAGCAGATGACCTTGATCAAGAGCACTCAAGTTGGCTGATCAGAACCCCCCCCCCCAATCCCACCACCCACCAGCACTGCCACTCATTCAACTCCCTGCCAACACTGCCACTCATCCCATTCCCACCAAGGAGTAAGAGAAGGAATAAAAATAGAGAATACAGGGAAGGGAGAGGAAAAGAGTGTCAGGAACAAAGAAAAAGGTGGAGAAAGAATAAGAGAAAGAACAAGAAAGAGGGAAAGGGGAAAAAAAATAAATTGGGATAGAGATAAATAAAAGGGAAAGAAAGGAGAACAAAGAGAAAGAGTGGTACATCCTAAAATGTACCATAAGGGGTTTTAATACTGTACGAGTGGAAGGGACTCAGGGAGCGCTAAATGGCTGTGGGTTAGGGGTGCAAATCACTTGTCTTGCCTTAGGTGCTGACAACCCACGCTATGAAAATAATTTTACTGTTAGGGGTCCCCACAACTTAGGAAATTGTATCAAGGGGTCACGACACTAGAAAGGTTGAAACCTGTATGCAGAAACACTTTTGCTGCATCTGCATCCACCAGAGAGCTTCACCTACAGAAGTTGGTGCTTCACAATCCCCCTCTCATAGTCCAGGGCCTCCAGACATCTGCTGTCCTAGTCCAGGACAGCCATACATCTCCTCTCATAAGCTTGGACCTCCAGGCACCCCCTCACCTAGTCCAGTATCTTCCTTAAACCCCCCGCCCACCATCCAGGGGCCTTTGCCACACCAACCACCATTTCCTAGTCAGGGCCTCCTCTGCACCCCCTCCCCTCCTAGTCCAGGACCTTCTCTGCACTCCCGTCCTAGTCCAAGACCTCCTCTACAGCCCCCCCCCCCAGTTCAGAGCCTCCTCTGCACCCTGCCCTCCGAATCCAGGTCCTTTGCAACACCAACCCCCTTTTCAAATCCAGAGCGTCCTCTACACCCACCAGTCCAGGGCCTCTGGTGTACTCCCCTTCTAGTCCAGGGCCTCCTCTGCACTCCCTCTCCTAATCCAGGGTCTTTGCCACACCAACCTCTAGTCCAGGGCCATCTCTGCACCACTCCCCTAGCCCAGGGCCTCCTCTGCACCCCCCCCCCCGGTCAGTGCATCCTCTGCACCCCCCCTCAGTCCAGGGCCTCCTCTGCACCCCCCCCAGTCGAGGGCCTCCTCTGCACCCCTTCCAGTCCCCCCCAATCCTTTGCCATACCCACCCTACCTTCCTACTCCAGGGTCTTCTGCACATAAACCCCTCTCCTTGTCCTAATAAATGCCTTCCAGTTCCAGGAAGGCTCTCCCATATAATTGTACTGCAGCTGGGATGCCTCACTTGGAAAAGACATTTGCTGTTTGGGCACTGGGCAGAACTAGGAGGGAGACCCCACAGCACTCCGCCGGGCCTCTGCTCTAAGGTGTCACTGCCGTCAGTTCAAGTGTAATGGACAGGCAGCGCCCATTGCATAGTTTGCCAAATAATCACTCCACTCCCGCCCGGCCGTTATATAGAAAAGCATTCCAGAGTGTCATACTCTTTCCATTTTCAGATGATGGCTTGAACAGTGCTCCGTGAGATGCTCAGAGTTTTGGATATTTTTTTATAACCTAACCCTGCTTTAAACTTCTCCACAACTTTATCCCTGACCTGTCTGGTGTGTTCCTTGGCCTTCATGATGCTGTTTGTTAACTAAGGTTCTCTAAAAAACCTCTAGGAGCTTCACAGAACAGCTATATTTATACTGAGATTAAATTACACACAGATGGACTCTGAAGGCAATTGGTTCCACTAGCTTTTAGTTAGGGGTATCAGGGTAAAGGGGGCTGAATACAAATGTACGCCACAGAACAAACCATTTACCATTTTCCTTCCACTTCACAATTATGTGTTGGTCTATCACATAAAATCCCAATAAAATATATTTAAGTTATTGGTTGTAATGTAGCCAAGTCCCGGGCCCCTTGAGACCTAAAAGTGAATTTCAGATTTGGGGGTAGCTGACATCCTTCTGTGTAGAGCGAGTTGCTAGACATAGGATACTTCTTGAATGCAAAGAGATTTATTGTCTACAGAACTGTGGGAGAGAGGGTTAGGGTCAGGACACCCTTTAGTAGATGCAATGTTAATTGGCAGAATCCGAGACTTCTATAGGCAGACAGTCATGCAGGGAAAGTCATCCAGCTAGACACCACGTCTGCATGAGTAGGACCACTGTCTCCTATGGCAACAATCTTGTAACAGTTTCTAACAACGGTTGCAATGAACTCCTCCACTTCTTCTACAACCTCCTATTGTAGAATTTCACTCAGCTGAGCTCCCAGTCTTTCACTAGACTAACATATCCACTTGTTACTGGATCTCCTGAGCTCTTCCAATCACATAAAATCCCAATAAAATATAATTAAGTTCTTGGTTGTAATGTAGCCAAGTCCCGGGCCCCTTGTAGCCAAGTCCCGGGCCCCTTGAGACCTAAAAGTGAATTTCAGATTTGGGGGTAGCTGACATCCTTCTGTGTAGAGCGAGTTGCTAGACATAGGATACTTCTTGAATGCAAAGAGATTTATTGTCTACAGAACTGTGGGAGAGAGGGTTAGGGTCAGGACACCCTTTAGTAGATGCAATGTTAATTGGCAGAATCCGAGACTTCTATAGGCAGACAGTCATGCAGGGAAAGTCATCCAGCTAGACACCACGTCTGCATGAGTAGGACCACTGTCTCCTATGGCAACAATCTTGTAACAGTTTCTAACAACGGTTGCAATGAACTCCTCCACTTCTTCTACAACCTCCTATTGTAGAATTTCACTCAGCTGAGCTCCCAGTCTTTCACTAGACTAACATATCCACTTGTTACTGGATCTCCTGAGCTCTTCCAATCACATAAAATCCCAATAAAATATAATTAAGTTCTTGGTTGTAATGTAGCCAAGTCCCGGGCCCCTTGAGACCTAATGGTGACCTTCAGAGTTAGGGACAGCTGACATCCTTCTGTGTAGAGTGGGTTGCAAGGCATAGTGGGTGTAATGTAAGGTAGATTGATTCTGACTCAGTATCTTCCTCAAGTGTCGACCCCGCATACCTGCTGGGTCCCTAGCTTGGCACTCACAGATACTCCTCAAGCATCACCCCGCTGGCCTGCTTGGTCCCTGGCTTGACACACAATAATGCTCTGCAAGTTTCACCTCCACTGGCTGGGTCCCTGGCTTGGCACCTGCTGAAGTTTTCCCAATTCTTCACTGTCTCCGGCTGGTAAGAATACTGCTCAGGTACTTGCTTCAGCTACTCAGAATGGTCTCCGGTAGCAAGGTGGATGGTCCCAGCCGGCAGAACCGTTGCTTTTGGTTGGACTGCAATCCGCAGTCTCAACCCTATGCTGCTCTCTTGCTTCTGGATAGGCCCAAACCAGATGTCCCCGGGATAGGCCCAAGGCTTATGGCCTAGCAGCCCGGGGCATTACAACACACGCCCATCCAGACAGCCGTCCAGGTGGCACAGAACCCCCGGTCACCTGACCCCACCCAAATAAATAGGTTCTCCCAGTAGGCCAAGGGATCCAAGAAAATCCCTGCCCATTGGCTGAGACACCCCATTCATTCCTAGTCTGTCCTTGCAATGCTCTTGTCTTGTCTAATGTCACCAGGCACCCGGCCACCCAGCGACAGAAGAGAGAAGTGCAGCAATTTCAGAATTAGGGTGAAATCAATTGAGCTCCTGGCAATTAGCCAAGGCAACTATCACTTGGCAGATACAGTTTTTAGCCACCCTCCAGAAACACCAGGGTGCTACATCAACATGACAAAATGTGGAAAATTTCAAGGGCTATGAATACTTTTTCAAGGCACTGTACATGTAAGTCTGCACTTATCAATATCACAAACCAAACCTTTTCCCTCCTTATATCCCCTCTTCCCTTTTATCTCTTCTCTGCTCTTTTCTCTACTCTCCCTCCAATCCCCCCAACACACATGATTAAAGGTGTCTCAGCAGCATTATTCTCATAAGAAATGGTTGTATGAACTTCTTTGATATCCACCAATACATCTTCTGATTTGCATTCCTGCTCATTTATCTAATATCCGTAGTTTTAATCTTTAGGTTCACTTAGTGTTTTGTTTTTTAATTATATAATAATAAATCAAGTTGATTTTAGCAGGGGGTTGACAGAGAGACTATAACAAAAGTTTATACAACCTTTATAGACAATATTGATACTAAGTAGCATTTTGGTAATATTTCTACTATATTTCTACTATTTTCTAATATTTCTACTGCGTCTTTAACTGTGGAAATTATGGAATACCAGATCCTCACCTCCGTGATTGAGCCACTGTTCTGAAACACTTACGTTTCCATCAACTTTGCAATGGATTTATTATGTGATGTATAATATTTTTGTGATGACATCTAGTGGCATTCAGGGTAACTACACTTTGTTTATTTTTTGTATTTCTGAAGTAGTACAATCCAGTTTACCTATGTACTTAGGTTAGTTGGATGGGCCCCCCCCTTCTTCCTTGTGCTCCATAAGTTTGTTTCCAGACTTCTTTATTGGGCACTAGGCGTAGAAGCTCATTGACCCATTGTAACGGAATCCGGACACCCTAACTCAGTATCTCTGCCAAGAAGCTGCTTGCCAAAGCGCTGGAACACGAGACCAGCGAATCTGGCTATAGTCACCCCAAGAACTAGACATTATAAAATTTTCCCTTCAGTTCCTGTCCCACAGCCAAACAGGAAACAGGAAGAGAGAGGAAATCCCTACAAATGAAGGGAATTTCTTGGGGACCCCCAGGTCACCAGAACTAGTGTTCCCTTGGAAGATTTTCAATAGCTTTTCTGGGACAACCCTAAATTGGCGATTTTCTTTTACTTTCGATGATAATGGTAAAAAGGACAAATAAAGAGGGGGAATCTCCCTAACGGGGGGGGGGAGCAGCAATTAAAAAGGATAAGAGTTTGAATCCCTCGCCTCTCTATTCAGAACTGAAAAAAAAAGTTTTGCCCTTAGTTATACTTTAACCCCTTCCTGACCAGCCACCGCAGTTATACTGCAGCAGGTTGGCTCTGCTGCGTGAGCTGTCGTAGCTGTACGTCGGCTCTTTAAGACACTTTAACAGGCGCCACAGCATGTCGCCGGAGGCGATGCGTGTGCCCGATGGGCGGGATGACTGCCGGGCACCCGCAATCACTCGTGACAGAGCGAGAAACGGGATCTGTTTGTGTAAACACACAAATGCTGGTTCTCTCAGTGGAGAGGAGACAGATTGTGTGCTCCTACTAAGTAGGAACAACAATCGGTCTCCTCCCCTAGTCAGTCCCATCCCCCCACAGTTAGAACACACCTAGTTAACCCCTTGATCGCCCCGTAGTGTTAACCCCTTCCCGGCCAATGACATTTATACAGTAATCAGTGGCTATTTTTAGCTCTGATCGCTGTATAAATGTCACTGGTCCCAAAAAAGTGTCAAAAGTGTTCGATCTGTCCGCAATGTCGCAGGCACAATAAAAATCGTTGATCACCTCCATTGCTAGTAGAAAAAAATAAAATACTAAAAATGCCATAAATCTATCCCCTATTTTGTAGATGCTATAACTTTTGCGCAAACTAATCAATATATGCTTATTGCAATTTTTTTTTTACCAAAAATATGTAGAAGAATACATATCGGCCTAAACTGATGAAGAAATTTTTTTTTTAAATTTGGGATATTTATTATAGCAAAAAGTACAAAATATTGTGTTTTTTTCAAAATTGTAGCGCAAAAAAATAAAAACCGCATAGGTGATCAAATACCACCAAAAAAAGCTCTATTTCTGGGGAAAAAAGAATATCAATTTTGTTTTGGTACAACGTCACACGTCATGCCCAGTCCGTTCCCAAGATACCCTATCTACCTTTGAGGCCTTATGCTTAGATGGTGACCGAGCCCCCCGAAGGTTATCTCACCTATACAAATTACTACTAAACCACTCCACCCTTACAGTACCCTATTATATCAGGGTGTGGGAGAGGAAACTGGGTCTAACAGCAGTATAAAAAAAATGACAAGGTTGGCCTATAGCCAATGCAGGAGTCGTGTTGTAAACTTTTAGCACAGTGGTGTAGGGTCCCAGCTCAACTGTCCCCTATATATAAAGATGTGTCGGCCTCATGCTGGAGGGGTTTGGGCAGGCTGATACGTTTTTGCACATTTGGTGGGGACTGTCCATTGATCTAAACATTCTTGGCAGAAATGAGGACTGATTGGTAAGATTACCTAATGTCAGCTGGGGGATGATCCCCTAACAATACTTTTTCACGACACCAAGTTGTCTGTAGGGGCTTATAAACGCTCCTTAGTATCCCACGTTCTGAATGCAAGAAAAACCATTAAGGAATTGCTAGAGAGAGTACGGGAGATACAAATTGCAGAGGAATGGAGACATCAGTGCTCTGATACTATAAGACATGGGCGCTGTGGATTGATTTTAGCACCTCTGACATTTACAAACAGTTATTACAACGATTTGTTCCAGTGGTGAAAGTTCTCATAAGCTCATTGATACACACTTTTTCGGGAATTTAGACAGCTGGGGTTGGACTATAAGATGTAGTGACTGTAGAGGTTTGTTTGCTTTACTGTGTCTTCTTTCATGCCATATTAAGGCCCATGAGTCCAACTGCCCTCAGACTATTTTCTACTTTCTGACTTTTACTGGTTTCTATCCCACTCCATATCTCTCATCTTTTCTTCTCATGGGTCTACAGGCCTAGGAAAGCCTTCTGATATTTGTGGAGTTGCAATGGGTAGGCACGAGGCCTACCTGGTCTTAATAAATAAGTGGTGAGAACTTTATTGAGTCATCTTGCCAGTATTTTAGCAAGTACGGTATTTATATGTCACTTGTTAACAAAAATATAGGCCTATATGACTTAAAAATAAAGAAAAATATTCTGCGCTCAGGTAAATCCCCCAAAAAAGCTGCAGGCACAAAAAAAGCCTGCAATACTAAGCTCAAACAATGTATAAGTAGATTGTGCAGTGCTGTGTTTTTACATAACATATAAATAAATGTCCAAAGTATATCAGTGTAAGAAAAGGTGTGCAGTGAAAAGAAGGGGAACATCTCCATAAATTAAAAAAAAAAAAACTTAATAGATTTTGTCCTGTGCCAGTGCAAGGAAAAAAATGAAAATCCAACTGTAATGTCAAATCCTCCAGGGTGGCTATAATTAACCCCACAAGTGCTAATTGACCATTTGCTGTATAGGTAATGGTCATGTTTCTTCTGGTAAGTGGCTGACATTTACATCTCAGGCTTAGACGAGTGGCAGGCAGACTTCTTCAGCCAACAGTGCCCGGATCTGGGTTAATAGTGGGGAAGTCTGTATGTGAACCTCCTGGCTTCCAGATTTAGCAACAAACTGGACAGCTTTGTTTATAGGTACAGGCAGCAGCAGTCCGCCCATAAGGGGCGCAGGGGCGCCGCCCCCTAATCTCTGTGCGCCCAGTCCCTAATCTCCATGCAGGGCGCCGGATGCAGAGTTCTACAGGGTTTTTTTTTCTGAGTCAGGTGATTAGAGCAAGAGGCTCTAATTCACTTCAAAAAGGGTGGACTCAGGGAGCAGAGCACTGAGCCCGCCCACTTGTGACAATAGTGAATAAACATTCACTATTGTCTTCCTGCTTCTCCTCCCGGTCAATCAGGACAGGAAGTGGGTCCTGAGACAGGATTGGCCAGAAGGAGAAGCAAACGGATTGGCCGAGAGGAGAAGCCACCCGGGACGTGGTGTGCTTTCAAGCTGGGCTGGCGAGTGGGCGAGCTGGCAGATGGTTTGTTTACTGCCCCCCCAAAAAATTGAGCACCAGCCGGCAGTGGGTACAGGGATCCTTTTATAGAAGGAATGGATGCTCTGGTTGCATGGCAGGGTTTCAAGCCGTCAGTAAATTTCGAATATCAGGGGCTAATAATTTGGCATGCTGTGCTGACTTGGTGTAAACCAGGCAAATTACTTGTTATGGGTATTGTCAATGTTTCTATATTATATTTATACTGTTTAACCACTTAGCGACCGGGCCATAGCCAAATGATGGCTACAGCGTGGTCGGCTAGTTCTGGGAGGGGGTACTATGACACCCCGGGGCGCGCACCCGGAAGTGTCTGTGATCAGGGATTGGGATAAAGGGCCGATGACAGTGGCCCTTTACCATGTGATAGCTCGGTCCAGTGAGTGAGCGATCACTTGTCAACCAACCAGCGCATGTCTGGTTCAGCTCACTCTCCTCTCCTCTCCTCACACGTGATCGGTACCACGTGTGAGGAGAGGAGGGAGCCCACAGTGCTGATCTGTGCCCATCCATGCCTCATCTATGCCTCATCCTAGCCCATCCGTGCCTCATTCATGTCCATCTGGCCTCATCCATGCCCATCCTTGCCTCATCCATGCCCATCCACGCCTCATACATGCCCATTCGTGCCTCATACATGCCCATTCGTGCCAGTCTGTGCCTCATACATGCCCATCCATGCCTCATACATGCCCACCCGTGCTTCATCCATGCCCCAACCATGCCCATCCATAACTCATCCGTGCTCCATCCATGCCACATCAGTGCTCATTCGTGTCTCATCCATGCCCAGCCATGCTAATCCATACCCCATATGTGCCTCCTCCATACTAATCCATACCTCATATGTGTCAGGGCTGGACTCAGCCCTTCCTTCTCAAAGCTGGCCACTCAGCTGTCGGCTAATTGCCAGCTCCTATCTCTCCACAGTGACGCAACTGTTGATGATATCCTGTTCATCAGTCCTGCCTACTTAAGCCGTCCAGTCCAGATGATCTCTGCCTTCGCCTTGGTCACATCTCTAGAGACACTCTCCTGTGTTCCTGTTAAAGACTTGCTTGGCTGACATTCCTTCTGGCTCCAGATGCTGCTTGCTGTTCTACTATGCTCATCTCTGGCTCCCTAATGTTTTGGCTTGTCTGACTAATTACTCTGTTTACCTTTTTTTATTCTTATTAAACCAGTGTGATTTAACTGTACTTCTGTCTCAGTCTGATTCATGGTTTCTGACAGTAGGGGAAGGCCATGTATTCAGAAGATGCAGTGAATCCACTTGTTGATATTTTTTCCAGATTGGATGAGCAGGTTCACCACATGGATCAGTTTGCCATGGCGTTACAAATTCTCCCAAGTCGAACGGCTCACCTTTAATCTCCCACTGTGGCTGCTCCGGTACAACCTATGTTGCAGGCCATCCCTGCTGCTGCTTCAGTCTCTGTGCAGGCACCCGCCTCGAGTATTACCCCTATAAGAGGTATGTTTGTTTCTCCTCCGCTTCCCCAGCGATTTGGGTGCGATCGAGTGCAATGCAGAGGGTTTCTCAACCAGGTTAAGATACTGCCCCAGGCGTTTCCCACAGACAGAAGCAAAGTAGGTTTTGTGATATCTTTGGATGAAGGGACTCCTTTTTGGTGATAATGGTGTGGGAGCCTCTACCCACGAGCTAGAGGCTGCGTCAGGATGAAGGGACTCCTTTTCGGTGGTAATGGCCTGTTGCCCTGTCACAGAGCTTAAACATCTTGACCCCATATCTGGCACACTTGCTGTTGAGATACTGTCTGAAAGACAAGCGGCCAGAAAACGTAATCAGGGACTCATCAACGTACACAACTTGATCGGGAGTAAACAAGTCTTCGAACCATTGGTTGAAGTGGTTTACGAGGGGCCGAATTTTGTGGAGCCGATCAAATTCAGGGTCACCAGACGACAGAGTTCATGGTCATTAAAATGCATGAACCTCAAGATCTGCTCGTATCTAACCCTGGTCATGGAAGCAGAGAACAGGGGCATATGGTGAATTGGGTCAGTGGACCAATATGACTGCAACTCTGGGATAGGCCCAGAAAGGTCTTAAATTCGGAAACTGTAATAGGTTTCCAATCTCTGGAAAGGGTCAACTGGGGATTAGCGGCGATGAATTGACCAGCATACAAATTGCTTTGGTCCACAATAGATCTATAGAGATCTTCTGTGAAAAACAGCGAATAAAAATCAAGTGATGTAAAATCAACTGTTTCCACCTGAATTCCGGGTTGGCCAGTGAATCTGGCACTAATCTGACGCTGCCTGGGATTGACGCTGACCCTGACTGATGCTAAAACTGATGTCATCAGCCGGGTGATCAGGGGATCAAAGCTTTATTGAGTAATATACGGCGGGTACCCTAATGCTATAAAAAGCTAACTAACCAGCGTCACCCGTGACACTAATGTGGTGATCACTTGTGACAGGGGGTGCAAGGGTTAACTAGGGGCAATCAGGGGGTTAAAACCTTTATTAGATAATATATGGGGGTACCCTGACGCTATAAAAGACTGACAGTGAACACTATAGTAGTGACACTGGTGACAGGGGGTGAAAGGGTTAACTGAGGGGGCGATCAAGGGGTTAAACCTTTATTAGGGGAGTACCCTAAAGCTACCCGGGCCTACTACTAACTGTCCTAACGCTGAGAAGTGTCACAAATGACACCAGTGCAGTGATCAGTGAAAAATCTGAAAACTGTACTTGGTGACACAGTAACAGGGAGTGAAGGGGTTACCCGGGGGTGGCGATCGGGGGCTGAAAAGTATGCCTATGTGTACTGTGTCAGTGTAGTGTTGGTGCAACTCACATTTAGATGTCCTCTCTCCTCTTACTGGAACCGAAAAAGATTCTACGAGGGGAGATGACATCAGAAATTATTGGCCTGGACCTGAAGACTGATCGGTTTTGTAACTAATCCTATTGCTGCTGGCGCGTACCCCCTAACCACAGGCGCGAGGGACATACGGGTACCCAATTTGCGCAGCGGTGCCACTCTGCCAATGTATATCGGCGTGCACTGGTCAGCAAGTGGTTAAAAATATATCCAATTCAGGTATGTGTTCTAAACCCCAAAAAAGTGATTTTTACTGGTTTCAGACTCCTCTAAATCTCCATATTTTTTTTTGTGTGATCTGACTTCCTGCTGTGGGCTGTAGGCTATGGGCAGTGTACATAACTGCAAAGAACGTGCACTGCTTGTTCCAAACAAAAAGAAGTGAAGGGGAAAATGAGAGGTGTGGGAGCTCATGGAGGATGTTACAGTACAAGGAAGCAGAAAAATAAAGTAAAAAATTAATTATTGAAAATAGATGACAGGTGCATTACCAAGTGGGTGTGCATTGATCTTCACGGAAACATAAGGTCATTGTTTAGTGTTGCAAAAAAAAAATTCCGGCCTCCTCCACTAATGCCTCTCCTTTTTCGCTGGTAATTGTCTGAGAGCCTTCACCCTCGAGCAAGCGACTGCATCAGCATGAAGGGACTCATTTTCGGTTGTAATGGTCTAGGAGCCTCCACCCGCGAGCTAGAGGCTGCATCAGGATAAAGGGACTCCTTTTAGGTGGTAATTGTCTGGGAGCCCTAAACCGTGAGCCAGAGGCTACGTCAGGGTGAAGGGACTCCTTTTCGGCTGTAATGGTCTAGGAGCCTTCACCTGAGAGCTAGAGGCTAAATCAGGGTGAAGGGACTCCTTTTCAGTGGTAATGGTCTGGAGTATATATTTTTTCCATGCATTATCTACTATAAGCAGGAAATATAGAGAAAAACATACATATTGGTATACTGTACATTACCCCATGTTGTTTTTGAGGCATCTAAAAAGAGAAAGGTGGTCCATTACAGGAAAAACATTTGGATGCCTCCATTTTGATGAATCCTCACGAAAGCATGAATCATCAAGACAGGGTCTTCATTTGGTAGAGTAAATGCCTGGCACAAGGGACATAAGGGTATGCCCATTTGCGCATCAGTGCCACTCTGCCAACGTATATCGGCGTGCGCTGGTCGGCAAGTGGTTAAAAAAATATCCAATTCAGGTAGGTGTTCTTAACCCCAAAAAAGTGATTTTTACTGATTTCAGACTCCTCCAAATCTCCATATTGTTTTTTTGTGATCCGACTTTCTGCTGTGGGCATAACTGCAACAAACGGGCACTACTTGTTCCAAACAAACAGAAGTGAAGGGGAAAATGAGAGGCGTGGGAAGCTCATGGAGGATGTTACAGTACAAGGAAGCAGTAAAATAAAGTAAGAAATTAATTAATGAAAATAGATGACAGGAGGGGCGTGGCCGCAGCATGGGAGAGAGCTGACGTGCTTGAGCTGAGCTCCGTCTGACCCGCTGCTTGTTATGCCACTTGCAGCAGCATTCCACCTCCTCGAACCAGCCAAATGAGATGCCATCGCAGATAGAGCAGTCCCCGCAGCCCCGGAGGACCCTGCAGCTGGCGCTCGAGCTCCCTGGACGGATATTTTATCGGTGGAGGCCGGCAACATGGAGCTGGATCCAATATGGCGCCGAGTGAGTGCTCACAGGCCACACATGCGGCATCCCCCATCCCCTCACCGCACCAGCCGCCCTCCTCACCTCCTCCGCCCTCCTCACCTCCTCCACCCTCTTCACCAGGCTCCCGGGGCAGCCCGTTCAGCAGCCCAGACCGGAATGACACCCAGGGAAGCAGCGGCAGTGTCTCCAACAGGTCTCCACATAGCCCACACACAACACCTGCTGGGCCTTCCTCTTCTGGCTCCAGGGCCCCCCTCACACGTTTCCCGGGCATAGGGACATGGGGGGGGCACTAGTTGAAGGAGACCTACGATCCCATATACTAGCTCTCCCCACCTGGGCTGATCTGGAGGGTTTTATGACCCGGATGGAAAAGGCCTTCAGGAAAGACATTGAAGACCTACAGGCAGACACGGCCCATATTGGGGGTAGAGTAGAGGCCTTAGAAGTATCGGTGGAAGACATCACCCCTACCCTACAGGCACTAGAGACACGCTGCACAATGCAAGATCAACGAATTGATTCCTTGCTTTACCAACTTGATGATGTAGAAAATTGGAGCCGCAGGGTTAATATCCGCATACGAGGCCTTCCGGAGGCTACAGGACCCAGAGACATAATACCTACCCTTCAGGGAGTGTTCACACAGATATTGGGCAAAGAAGCACCTGATAACATAGAGATCGATCGAGCTCACAGGGCCCTCAGGCCACCCTCTGATGATCCAGACAAGCCCAGAGACATCATCTGTAAGCTGCACAAATACACCCTGAAGGATCAGAGAGGTCCGCCACGTGGACTATGATGGAGCCAATTTGTCCCTATTTCCGGACTTATCCAGATGCACGCTGATGCAGCACAGGGCCCTTAACCACTTCAGCCCCGGAAGGATTTACCCCCTTCCTGACCAGAGCACTTTTTACAATTTGGAACTGCGTCGCTTTAACTGCAAATTGCGTGGTCATGCAATTCTGTACCGAAACTAAATTTGCGTCCTTTTCTTCCCACAAATAGAGCTTTCTTTTGATGGTATTTGATCACCTCTGCGGTTTTTATTTTTTACGCTATAAACGGAAAAAGACTGAAAATTTTGAAAAAAAAATTATATTTTCTAATTTTTGTTATAAAAAAAATCCAATAAACTCAATTTTAGTCATACCTTTAGGCCAAAATGTATTTGGCCACACGTCTTTGGTAAAAAAAATGTCAATAAGCGTATATTTATTGGTTTGCGCAAAAGTTATAGCGTCTACAAACTAGGGTACATTTTCTGGAATTTACACAGCTTTTAGTTTATGACTGCCTATGTCATTTCTTGAGGTGCTAAAATGGCAGGGCAGTACAAAACCCCCCCAAATGACCCCATTTTGGAAAGTAGACACCCCAAGGAATTTGCTGAGAGGCATGTTGAGACCATTGAATATTAATTTTTTTGCCCCAAGTGATTGAATAATGACAAAAAAAAAAAAAAATTTTACAAAAAGTTGTCACTAAATGATATATTGCTCACACAGGCCATGGGCATATGTGGAATTGCACCCCAAAATACATTTAGCTGCTTCTCCTGAGTATGAAGATACCACATGTGTGGGACTTTTTGGGAGCCTAGCTGCATAGGGGGCCCCGAAACCAAGCACCGTCTTCAGGATTTCTAAGGGCGTAAAGTTTTGATTTCACTCCTCACTACCTATCACAGTTTTGAAGGCCATAAAATGCCCAGATGGCACAACCCCCCCCCCCCAAATGACCCCATTTTGGAAAGCAGATGCCCCAAGCTATTTGCTGAGAGGCATGTTGAGTCCATGGAATATTTTATATTTTGCCACAAGTTGCAGGAAAATAAAAAACTTTTTTTTTTTTGCACAGTTGTCACTAAATGATATATTGCTCACACAGGCCATGGGCATATGTGGAACTGCACCCCAAAATACATTCTGCTGATTCTCCTGAGTACGGGGATACCACATGTGTGGGACTTTTTGGGAGCCTAGCTGCATACGGGGCCCCAAAAACCAATCACCGCCTTCAGGACTTCTAAGGGCGTACATTTTTTATTCACTCCTCACTACCTATCACAGTTTCGAAGGCCATAAAATGCCAAGATAGCACAAACCCCCCCCCCAAATGACCCCATGTTGGAAAGTAGACACCCGAAGCTATTTGCTGAGAGGCATGGTGAGTATTTTGAAGCTCTCATTTGTTTTTGAAAATGAAGAAAGACAAGAAAAACTTTTTTTTTCTTTTTTCAATTTTCAAAACTTTGTGACAAAAAGTGAGGTCTGCAAAATACTCACTATACCTCTCAGCAAATAGCTTGGGGTGTCTACTTTCCAAAATAGGGTCATTTGGGGGTGGTTTTGTGCCACCTGGGCATTCCATGGCCTCCGAAACTGTGATAGGCAGTGAAGAGTGAAATCAAAAATTTACACCCTTAGAAAGCCTGAAGGCGGTGCTTGCTTTTCGGGGTCCCGTACGCGCTAGGCTCCCAAAAAGTCTCACACATGTGGTATCCCCGTACTCAGGAGAAGCAACAGAATGTATTTTGGGGTGTAATTTCATATATTCTCATGGCATGTTTGAGCAATATATCATTTAGTGACAACTTTGGGCAAAAAAAAAAAAAAAATTGTCTTTTTACCGCAACGTGTGTCACAATATAAAATATTCCATGGACTCGACATGCCTCTCAGCAAATAGCTTGGGGTGTTTACTTTCCAAAATGGGGTCATTTGGGGGGTTTTGAATTGTCCTTTTTTTCCACACAGTATTTGCGCAACGATTTTGCAAACGCATTTTTTTGGGGAAAAAACACACTTTTTTACATTTTAATGCACTAAAACACACTACATTGCCCAAATGTTTGATGAAATAAAAAAGATGATCTTAGGCCGAGTACATGGATACCAAACATGACATGCTTTAAAATTGCGCACAAACGTGCAGTGGCGACAAACTAAATACATTTTTAAAAGCCTTTAAAAGCCTTTATAGGTTACCACTTTAGATTTATAGAGGAGGTCTACTGCTAAAATTACTGGCTCGATCTGACCTTCGCGGTGATACCTCACATGCATGGTGCAATTGCTGTTTACATTTGACGCCAGACCGACGCTTGCGTTTGCCTTTGCGCGAGAGCAGGGGGGGACAGGGGTGCTTTTTTTTTTTCTTTATTATTTTTTTGCTTTTTTATCTTATTTTTAAACTGTGCTTTCATTTTTTTTTTAATCATTTTTATGATCTCAGGGAATGTAAATATCCCCTATGATAGCAATAGGTAGTGACAGGTACTCTTTTTTGAAAAAATTGGGGTCTATTAGACCGTAGATCTCTCCTTTGCCCTCAAAGCATCTGACCACACCAAGATCGGTGTGATAAAATGCTTTCCCAATTTCTCCATGGCGCTGTTTACATCCGGCGAAATCTCAGTCATGAAATGCTCATAGCTTCCAGTTTCTTAGGCCATAGAGAAGTTTGGAGCCACTCTGGTCTCTGATCAGCTCTGTGGTCAGCTGGCTGAATCACCGGCTGCATTCTCAGGTTCCCTGTTGGGACAGGAGAGCCAAAGAAAAACATGGAAGACGGTGGGGGAGGGGGGGCATTCCCTCCCACTGCTTGTAAAAGCAGTCTAGAGGCTAATTAGCCGCTAGGATTGCTTTTACATGAAAGCCGACCGCTGGCTGAAAAGAATGATACCAAGATGTTACCTAAACCTGCAGGCATCACTCTGGTATAACCACTCAAAGTCCAGCAAAATACCAGTACGTTGCTGGTCCTTGTTGGGCATATATTGAAAACTTTTTTTTTCATGCAGCCTGTGGGCTGAACGAAAAAAAGAGATTGATCGGTGGGTATGCCCACCATTAGAATACCTCCCTTCATCCACCCACTTCTAATGATGGGCATACATGCACCGTATATATATGCCGAAGCATGGGGGCATCCTTCCGCAAAAGTTAGGAGCAAATCGCTGCTCCGCCCTCTACTGCCCCCACGCTTCGGCATATATTCTGAAGTATGTAACTGTGGTGGTGAAATCACCTCCGACAGCGCTGGAGTCACGGCTTTATGTATCGTGGGAGCAAACGCTGTTGCTGTTAAGATAAACAACTCCGCGCTGCAACTGAATGGCGTACCTGCTAAGCAAATGATGGTTAACAATAAAACAAAGTAACATTACAGTATAACAGTAAGACTTACCATACCTGCAAAGCAAATACAAAAAAAAACAGTAAAAAATAAAACATTTAACGCAACCTGTGCCTAAAATATATATATGCCGAAGCATGGGGGCATCCTCCCGCAAAAGGTAGGAGGAAATCGCTCCTCCACCCACTGCTGCCCCCACGCTTCGGCATATATGCTGAAGTATGTAACTGTGTTGGTGAAATCACCTCTGACAGCGCTGGAGTCACGGCTTTATGTATCGTGGGAGCAAACGCTGTTGCTGTCAAGATAAATAAATCCGCTCTGCAGCTGAATGGCCTACCTGAAAACAAAAAAATGGTTAACAATAAAAACACAGTAAACAGTAAAGTATAAAAAAATTGCATATCTGAAAAGCAAACATGGTAAAACATAATAACAATAAAACATTGCAGAATAGAATACAGTAAAAAAGAGCAGAACAATAGAGAGAGAGAGAACAATAAAACGACAACTATTTTTGTTTTTTTTTATTTTATATTTTTTTGTGTTTTTATTTTTTTTACTTTTTTTTTTAACACTTTTTTTTTTGTAACTATAACTTTTGTAACTGGTACCAGGTTCGGGTCTCTCAAAATGCGATGGCATCTTGGGAGACCCTGTGTTAGTGTGCCTAGTCTGTGCAGTGCTGTACCCTACGCTAATACTCAACTAGTGAATGGTAGCGTTCAAAACATTCACCAATGCAAAGACCAGGATTGTCAGGACAGGAGGGACAATAATACCGGGTGTCACGCCTATATCCGCGCTTGCTGCAGACACGACATCTTCTTTGGGGGGCTCGTTGGGTAGGGGTACTCGGGAGGACAAGCGGAAAATGCCTCTCATGCAGCCGGCTTACTGCATTTGGTTGGGGAAGGTGAGGTGGAGCACCATCTGGAAACAGAAGGGCTCTGACGATTTCTTCCTGGAATTTAAGGAAGGATCCAGTCCGTCCTGAAGCTCTGTATAGCACATGAGCATTCAGCAAAGCCAATTGAAATAAACAGACACTTTTTTTGTACCAGCATCTGGCCTTAGGGGCAACTAGGTACAGCACCAACAACTGGTCATTGAGGTCCACCCCTCCCATGTTAAGGTTATATTCGTGGACACAGAGGGGTTTCTCCACAACACCAGTCGCCATAGCAATTTGGACCGTCGTGTCTGCATGAAGGGAGGTAAGAACGAAAACATTCTTATTATCCCTCCACTTCATAGCGAGCAAGTTATTACACTTAGAGCAAGCTCTCTCCCCCAGCCTAAGATGGGAATCTACAAGCCGCTGGAGAAAGCCCCGGCGATTAGGTCTCCCGGTGCCACATGCTCTAATCTGTTGATAAAGTGGCACGCTCGTGTAATAATTGTCCACGTACAAGTGGTACCCCTTTCCGAATAAGGGTGACACCAAGTCCCACAAAATCTTGCCAGCGCTTCCTATGTAGTCAGGGCAATTTGTCGGCTCTACGTGACTATATTTGCCCTCAAAACCATAAAACTACATGTATAGCCTGTGGCCCTGTCACAGAGCTTATACATCTTGACCCCGTATCTGGCACGCTTGCTGGGAAGGTACTGTTTGAATGACAAGCGGCCAGAAAACTTAATCAGGGACTCATTAACGCAGACAACTTGATGGGGAGTAAACAAGTCTGCAAAACGTTGGTTGAAGTGGTTTACGAGGGGCCGAATTTTGTAGAGCCGATCGTATCCAGGGTCTCCATGAGGACAACAGAGTTCATTGTTGTTGAAGTGCATGAACCGCAAAATCTGCTCGTATCGTGCCCTGGTCATGGAGGCAGAGAACAAGGGCATATGGTGAATTGGGTCAGTGGACTAATATGACCGCAACTCACTCTTTTTAGTTATGCCCATGTTGAGGGAAAGGCCCAGAAAGATCTTAAATTCGGAAACCGTAATTGGTTTCCAATCTCTGGCAAGGGAGGACTGGGGAATAGTGGCAATGTGTTGACCAGCGTACAAATTGCTTTGGTCCACAATAGATCTATAGAGATCTTCGGTGAAAAACAGTGAATAAAAATCAAGTGACGTAAAATCAACTGTTTCCACCTGAATGCCGGGTTGGTGAATGGGGGAAGTACGGGTGCTGCAGAAGTGGTGGGTTCCAAATTAGGATTGGTGAATGCAGCAGGAAGGGCACTATGGGCACGACGGGCCTGTGTTCGTCTTCTTGGTGGCAGCGGGACACTACTTGTGCTTGCCACCTCACCAGCTTGAACTGCACTTATGGGACTCACCATGTCACCAAGTGTTACTGCGTTGCTGGATGTACGACCAGGGTGTACTAGGCCGCTGGTTCTTGCCAGTTCACCAGAAGGAATAGCGGCACTAGTACTGCTCTGCTCCATACAAGGGACCTGCGATTCTTGCACCTCAACAACAGCAGAAGAAGATCGGGTTCCGGTACGCCTGACCTTGGCAGGGACCACAACTCCGTCGTCAGAGCTATCGGTCATGGAGCCGCTGTCCTCTACAGGATCGTATTCTGAGCCTGAATCTGACAGATGAGTGACTTCCTCTTCACTATCTGTCATGCTCAGAAACGTGTAGGCCTCTTCATTGTGTACCTTCGATTTGCCATTTTGGGCTCTAAATTTAGTGGTACACTAGTGAGACTCACAGGCAAAAAAGCTCCTGACTGTTAGCGACTGTATCAAAATGCTGCCAACAAAAACTGTTAGCGATCGCAGGGATCATGCCTGACTCTGCGAACGCTGCAGTTATGTGTGTTTAGTGTTTTGTAAGTGACAGTGATCTATCGATACTGCACTTGGGTGGGCTGGGCTGGGCCGAGGAGCAAAATGCAGGTGCTAGCAGGTATCTGGGCTGATCCCGCTAACACTGCGTTTTTGGGAACCCTAAACTGATGGGGACGCTAGTATAGATCTGATCAGATCAGATATTGATCCGTTCAGATACTATACCACTAAAGGAGGTGTATGCTACGTGCGTGGGTGTTAGCGGTACTGGCGTTAACCTGACGCTGCCTGGGGCTACGCAGACCTTATCTGGCCCTAAAACTTAACTTATATCACCGCCGGGCAATCAGGGGGTTAAACCTTTATTAGGTAATAAACGGCGGGTGCCCTGAAACTATAAAAGATAAACTAAACTAACCAGCGTCACCCGTAACAGTTATACGGTGATCACTGGTGAAAGGGTTAACTAGGGGGAAATCAGGGGTTTAAAACCTTTATTAGGTAGTATATGGGGGTCCCTGACGCTATAAAAAGCTGACGGCGAACCTATATACTTACCTCTCTAACTAGCGTCACCTGTGACACTAATACAGCGATCAGAAAAACGATCGCTTAGTGACACTGGCGACGGGGGGTGATCAAGGGGTTAACCTTTATTAGGGGGGGTTAGGGGGGTATCCTAGACCTAAAGGGGGCTACCACTAACTGTCCTACCACTTATAACTGTCACAAACTGAAACCAATGCAATAATCAGGAAAAAAAAAAAATTGCTATTGGTGTCACTGTGACAGGGAGTACAGGGGGGTGATGGGGGTTGAAATGTGTGCCTAGAATGTTCTACTGTTAGTGTAGTGTTTGGTGCAAACTTACTTGATGTCTTCTCTCCTCGGCGCCGGAACGAAAAGACCGGCTCGAGGAGAGATGACATCACTTCCTCTGCCGCTGTTTACATTACAGCAGCAGAGGAAGATTGTCATTGGCTGGGAGCGATCGCAAGGGGGTGGCTACGAATGGATGGCCTCCCCCTCACCTCTGATCGCTCGGGGACAGATGCCGACCGCCCGCGGGAGGCAAGTAACGTACCCATACGTTACTTTGCCTGCCCGTGCCATTCTGCCGCAATATATCTACGTGAGGCGGTGGGCAAGTGGTTAAACCATTGCTGGAAGTGTTACAAGATAGATGCTCACGTGATCTATCGCTGGGGATTCCCCTTCAGCCTTTCCGTTACTAAAGGAGGTCAGCAGGTTACTTTAAGGAACAAGTCGGATCTAGGCCATTTTCTTGCCCGCCTTGGCCTCCCCAAGATGGACATCCCAGAGTGGCGTTCTTCCCCGGTGATCCCAGCATTGACTCGCCCTGAACCTTGGCAACAAGCACGTCGCAGGCGCCGCAACAAGCAATGAAGAGACCCCACTGCCTCTGCCCAACAGGGTTCTCTCTCTTCCTCAAGTGTACGCTGAATGACTGTTCCAGTGCCTGAAGACTCTGCCCTCCCCTTTCCCCCATTTTTCCTAACTCTAACCTTTGTTTTCAGGATTGCTATTGCTGCTGTAGATCATCCAAATGCACATCCATACCATGGAAGTGCTCATTGACTGGAGCACCCCTCTTGATGGGTTCTCGCCTGATGCCACTCCATTTACCCCCCATAGGTGGACTCTTGGAAGTTATCCTCCTCGGACGAGGACATCCACGGTGCGTGGACCACCTGCACCTTATTGGGCTGACTAGACGTGAGGTGGACCTTGCACCGTTGATTTTAGGAATACTTACTCGCCTGATGGGCACCTTGTTCATTACTTGTTTTGTGTTATGTATGTGTTTTTTTTCTTTTTTTGGGTTGCACTCATATGTTTTCTCTTTTCAGCACCTCAGATCTTTTTTTTGGGTCAGTATGCTGCGGCGGAGTGGCGGTTGCGATACATAAACACTGCCCATTCATCTCCCTGGACCACTATGCAGATCCCAATGGCAGATTTGTCTTTCTGAAAGGCACTCTGTTCGGTCGCAGACTGACCCTCGTGGCGCTGTATGCACCAAATACCAGGCAACTGGCGTTCCTAGACAAGCTACTAGATTCCCTGTCCGTGTTTCGTGAGGGGCAGCTGGTGGTCGGTGGAGACTTTAATGTCTGTCCCGACCCACAAATGGACACCTCCTCCGGTCGCTCCACACACTCTTTCACATTTCTTAAACATGTCCACAAATCATTGCACACCCAACATCTGGTTGATTGCTGGAGAGTGCTCCATCCCACCACAAAAGACTTCAGCTACTACTCTGTAACTCACGACGTGTACACGCGCATAGATCTTTTATTGGTCGATCAGGGTTTTTTGGAGTCTCTCTCCAGTGTGTCGATTGGATCAATTGCGATCTCCGACCACGCACCCATCTCCGTCTCCCTAACCCCTCCATCTTCCGACACCCGTCAGTGATTTAGTGCTTAAACGAGAACCTGCTAGATGACACAGTAGCTCAGAAGCAGGTTTCAGAAACTATTTCCCTTTACTTTAAGGAAAACATGACGGGGGAGACGGGAATGGCATTCGTATGGGAGGGCCATAAAGCGGTGGTCTAGAAGCTTATCGCCCAGGGATCCAGATTGAAAAAGGCATGCACTGGGGAACTTCAGTCCCTTCTGGCCCAACTAAGAGCCGCGGAACTGAAACACAAACGCCAAATGACTCCACCCCTATACGCAGAGCTAGTGTCCCTTAGAGAGAAGCTTTCGCTTCTGTTGGAAACACGCACACGGGAAAGATTTGTTTCTCATAGATTTTATGAGTTTTGGAAAACAAATTTGTTAGACTCTTGGCTAGAGCCCTTAAACGTGGCGCATCCGGCCACGTCCACAAGCTACAAACCCCCGTAGGACCCCAAACTGTGTTGTCCTCCAAAATCGCTGACTTCTTTAAAGAATATTATGCCCAACTTTACCAACTCCCCCCTACACTCACAGGTCACTCTCCCTTACAGAAATCAGAATGCATTTCAAAATACCTAGAAGAAGCACTGGCCCCCCAACTATCGACGTGACTTAGTGAACAACTAGACCAGTCTATAACTGTAACGGAGATTGAGTCGGTAATCAAGGACCTTCCACAGGGGAAGAGTCCTGGCCCTGATGGGTTTACTAATGCATATTACCGCAAATTTTCCTCACTCTTGTCCGACCGCATGCGCACTTATTTTAATGCACTTGCCCCAGGCACTTCCCTCCCGAAAGAGGCACTGTTGGCGCACATTACGGTCCTCCCGAAGGAGGGGAAAGACCCCTCTGTCCCCAGCAGTCATAGAACGATTTCGTTAAACACTGACTTTAAAATCTTTGCAAAAATTTTGGCGAATCGTCTAAAACCCATCCTACCGACAGTAATTCTTGCGGATCAAACGGGTTTCATAACAGGGAGGGAGGCTAGGGATAATTCCAACCGAGCGATACAACTAATTATTTGGGCGAACTTGCAGCGGTCCAGTCCTCCGTCTTCTGCTATCCACGGATGCCGAAAAGGCGTTTGACCAGGTGGACTGGACCTATCTGCAGGCAGTACTGTCTAGATTGGGCTTGGGCCACAACATGCTCAGGTGGATAGGCTCTTTATACAGCTCCCTAGAGGCACGGGTTAGGGTCAATGAGACGCTCTCTAACTCCTTTTCCATACAGAACGGGACAAGGCAGGGGTGCCCCCTGTCCCCACTAATATTCGCTCTCACCCTAGAACCACTGCTCAACATGATACGGCTAAATCCTAACATTTCGAGGTTCATGGTGGGGACGACGGAACGTAAATTATCGGCTTATGCCGATGACGTATTGTTTTATGTCAAAGACCCGTTGATTTCCCTCCCCAACATCATGGCGGAGTTGCGGAGATTCCATTCCCTTTCTAACTTTAAGATCAACTATAGTAAGTCGGAGATCCTCCCCCTTGCTATTCCCCCTGCGATGCGATCCCAACTGCAAGCCTCATTCTCCTTCACATGTTGTAGTCCCTCCTTAAAATACCTGGGCATTTATCTCCCTGCTACATTCACACAACTATATACATTTAACTATGCCCCTTTACTTAACACGATTAAAGCTGATCTTTTGCACTGGGATCGCGACAACTTTTCATGGATGGGCCGGGTCAGTGTCTTGAAAATGAATGTACTGCCAAGAATTCTCTTTTACCTGCAGATGGTGATTTTATCCCTTCCCAAGTCCTTTTTCTCAGCCATCAACATTCTGTTCTTGAAATTTATCTGGCAGGGACGCACACCCCGCTTGGCCCTCCGCAGCACCCTAAGAGTCTGGGGGGGTTGGGGGTCCCCTCCATAAGAAGGTACTACGAGGCGACTGCCCTGTAAGGATTTTAGACTGGCACCATCACACCGCCACTAAATCCTGGGTTCCCCTTGAGAAATTTTTAGCCGGCCGTAACTTGTCTCAGGCTCCATGGCTCCCCCAGGAATGCTCGGGCCTCTCGGTCTTTGTGTCGCCGGTCTCTGTACACGTGCTGAGGTTGTGGGATACACTTAATCACAGCCTGTGTCTCCACTTACACCCCTAGGGGGCTTCCCCTGGTTTGGTCCGGGGGAACACCTGTCCTACTTCCGCACATGGGCAGGGGACGAAGAGATGAGGTGTGGAAGGTTTGTGCATAAGAGGGACCTGGTCTCCTTGGACTGGCTCCGCACTCAATTCGGTCGCTTCTCAATGGACAAGTGGCGCTACAGACAACTACATCACTTTATCCGAGGTCTGCCACACCCCATACGACCTCCATCCTCACTAACCCCATTTGAGAAGCTATGTAAGTCCATGGACCCCATTCCTCACTCTATTTCTGTGCTCTACGGGTTGTTGCAGTCTGCGGAGTCCCAGAGTAAGCCGATTTATCTACGAGAATGGGAAAGAGACCTGCAGCATACATTCACAGAGACTCAGTTGAGTCATCTGTATCATCTTACCCATATAAGTTCAGTAGATACTAAGATGCAGGAAAATAGTTTTAAATTGCTGACTCGCTGGTACAGGGTCCCAGCCACATTGGCCAAAATATACCCAATGGCCTCTGCCGCCTGCTGGAGGGGATGTGGGCTTCAAGGGACATTCCTACATGTTTGGTGGGAGTGCCCGAGGCTCTGGCCCTTCTGGCAGGATGTGAGGGCCCAGATAAAAGTTATTTTAGATATTGAAATGCAGGATTCCCCTATGGAGTTCTTGCTTCATGTGCCATCCACTCCTCTTAGCCGCTACCGTAAATCGATTCTACTACACCTCCTAAACGCCGCTTGGTCCCCATTCATTGGAAGTCGAGCCATGTTCCGGGGTGACCCGATTGGGTATGACTGGTCAATACTATAATGGAGGCGGAGAAGTGGATGGCAAAATGCAGAGACAAATATGATACATTTTACAATATATGGGCCACTTGGATAAATTACACCACTACCACAGTACAGACGCCGAGTACTGCTCCCCCTGGGCCTGCAGATTAATGTACTGTTTTTGAAGATGAGACCGACATGCCGGGGACCCTTAACCCCCCATAGCAAATACAAATCTCTATATACAGTTGTGCTGACTGTTCGCTTGTTAAATGCTCCCAATTGTGTTTTTCCTTTCCTTCTTTCCTCTCCTTGCCCTTTCCCCTCCCCATTTTATTCAGAGTTGTGAAGGGCATGATGCTCATTGAGCTGTCTCTGATATGTGGAAACACAATCCGGACTTGATACCATGGTTTAAATACACACATGCCCCCCTTTGTTGTTGGGTATAAGTTGATGATGTCATAGGATGCTGGCTATTGAAGGTTTTCTAGGCCTCTTTGAACTTGCGACCGGGTGCCCGACCCCAACCCTTTATGTACCCTCCCTTGTTCTTGTACGTACTGGCTTTTTTATGTTCTTCTCTCTACTGTATGTTATATTGAAAAATAAAATAAAGATTATATAAAAAAAAAAATAGATGACAGGTCCATTACCAAGTGGGTGTGCATTGATCTTCACTGAAACATAAGGTCATCGTTTAGTGTTGCAAAAAAAAAATCCGGCCTCCTCCACCCCTATAGCTGGATAATGCCTCTCATTTTTCGGTGGTAATGGTCTGAGAGCCTTCACCTGAGAGTTAGAGGCTGGGTGTCATGAAGATCCTGCCAGTAATCGGCGATCCAGACGCACGGGAACACGGCCACGGGTTCTACCACGCATGCGCGCACATTCACGGGTGCTGTCACGCACGGGCACGCACGCACTCCCGCTGGTGTCAGGCGGGCTATTTAAACCGGCCTGTCACATTCAATCCCCGCTGTCTGCTCTACAGCGTTCCGTGTGCCAAAACCTGATCTGGCCTGTGTACTCTGTTATCTGACCCGGCTTCCTGTTAGACCATCCTGCTATCCGCCTGCACCAGACCCTCTTGGCTTGCCTGACCATCCTTCTGTGTATTCCCTGGTACCTCTGCTGCTCGACCGATACTGACCACCGGCTTGTTTGACCATCCCTCTGCCTGATACCAGTATCCAGTCTGTTTACCTGCTGCTTGTTCCTGGTTCCAGCCCAGCGTTCCAGGCTACTACCTGCTGCTTTGTTCCTGGTTCCAGCCAGTGTTCCAGACTACTACCTGCTGCTTGTTCCTGGTTCCAGCCCAGCGTTCCAGGCTACTACCTGCTGCTTTGTTCCTGGTTCCAGCCAGCGTTCCAGACTACTACCTGCTGCTTGTTCCTGGTCCCAGGCCAGCATTCCAGGCTACTACCTGATGTTTGTTCCTGGTTCCAGTCCAGCGTTCCAGTCTACTACCTGCTGCTTGTTCCTGGTTCCAGTCCAGCGTTCCAGTCTACTACCTGCTGCTTGTTCCTGGTTCCAGCCCAGCATTCCAGTCTACTACCTACTGCTTGTTCCTGGTTCCAGTCCAGCTCTTCAGTTCCTGCCTACTTACCTGCTGTGGTTCCTGGTCCACTCTGCATTCCAGTCTCCAGTCTCCTCTTCAGCTTCAGGTTCCAGAGGGTGCCACCACTCCTGAACTTCTGGTGACTGTTAATCCTGCCAGGCACCCATACCACTCCTCACTCCTGGGCCCTCTGTCTCCATTCCAGAGGAACAGGAGTGGGAGCTGTAAGGGAGGTCTTTCGCTGCACTTCAGGCTCAAAACCTACCAGGTACGTGACAGTAGCAGACAGCCACGTCTGAGCTTGAGCAGGGAACCTCTCCCATGGAGGAACTTTGTGCACACCTGGCAGGATTGACTGAAGCAGTCAAGAATCTGTAGCAAGGATACACTAGGCTGGAGGAACGAGTGCTAACCTTGTCTAATCCCATTGGGGTCCAGGGAGTTCCTCCTGCTTCTGCTCCTTCGGTCGGGCCTTCCTCAACGGTGGTGATGCTCCCTCCAGAACCCAAAGTCCCGACGCCTGAACGATTCTCCGGGGATCGCCATAAATTCAGGGCCTTCCGCAACTCCTGTGAATTGTTCTTTGCTCTTCAGCCACGTACCTTTTCCCTGGAGGCTACCAAGGTGGGCTACGTAATTTCTCTGCTTTCTGGTGACCCCCAAACCTGGGCCCATCGCCTCTTGGAGCAAAAGGACTTATCCCTGACCAATCTCTCCACCTTCTTTGGCGCATTGGGTCAGTTATACGATGACCCCCAGCTGTCCGTGACTGCAGAGGCGGCTCTGCACACCCTTCAACAGGGTCGCAGGGCAGCAGAGGACTATGTGGCTGAATTCAGAAGGTGGAGTGCGGACACAAATTGGAATGATGCGGCTCTCCGCTATCAGTTTCGAATGGGACTCTCTGAAGGATGAATTGGCCAGGGTGGGTACACCACAGACTTTAAATGCCTTGATCGATCTAGCCATTCAGATCGATCGATGCCTAAGAGAGCGTAGGACTGAGAGAGCTATGGGATCTTCTCGCCCAACTTGGGTTACCCCTAAAGTTTTTCATCATACGTCACCAACACCACCCACCTCCACGTTTAACCCACCTGAGCCAATGTAATTAGGGGTCCTGCGGCCTTCTCTTACCCAGGAGGAACAACAACGTCGTCGAGTGAATAATTTGTGCCTGTACTGCGGGGAACCTGGGCACTATGTCAGGAACTGTCCCCTTAAACTCCGTAAGTGCCTATCCCTGTCCACTGACTATGTTGCATCTCTGGCCAAGAATACTACTCACCTTGCTCTCTCTATCCTGTTACTGCTTCCAGGAGAGACTCTGCAAATAACTGCCATTATTGACTCTGGAGCTTGCAGTTGTTTCATGGATTCTCTTTTTGCTACTCAACACCAGATACCTTTGTTGCCTAAGGCCCATGGACTTTCCATTCATCTAGCTCAGTGGTTCTCAACCCCAGTCCTCAGGACCCACCAACAGGCCAGGTTTGCAAGATAGCTGAAATACATCACAGGTGATATCACTTGCTGCTCAGTGACTGCAGTTTTCTAGTCTGCAACTCCACAAGGTAATACTTAAAATCTGGCCTGTTGGTGGGTCCCGAGGACTGGAGTTGAGAACCACTGATCTAGCTGATGGAACCGCCATCAAATCTGGACCTGTTACCCAAGAGACTGTTCCAATACCCGTTTCTATCTCCAATTCTCATCAAGAACTGCTACGCCTGGATATCATCGCCTCACCCGTTTCCCATAATCCTCAGCATGCCCTGGTTACAGGCTCACAATCCTGACATTAATTGGATCACAGGTGAGGTTACCTTTTCTTCTTCATATTGCCAACAGTCTTGCAGAATTCAGAACGCTCAGGAGAACCCTACATTGCTCTGCCTAGATACAGATCCCAGTCTACATCTCTCCATCCCTTCAGCCTATCATGATTTCTTAGATGTATTCAGCAAGCAGGGGGCAGAAGTCTTACCTCCTCACCGGGCCTATGACTGTCCTATCGAATTACTTCCCGGTGCTGAGATTCCCTTTAGAAGAATCTTCCCTTTGACTGAAGTAGAACAAGGGGCTTTAAAGGAATATATCGATGAGAACCTAAAGAAAGGCTTCATTTGTCCGTCCACGTCTCCAGCAGGTGCAGGCATCTTCTTTGTACAGAAGAAAGATAAAACCCTCAGACCATGTGTGGATTACCGCAAACTAAATAAAATCACTGTAAAAAAACGTTACCCTCTTCCTCTGGTACCAGAGTTGTTCCAAAGACTTGGGACGGCCATCATATTTACTAAGCTTGACCTCCGCGGAGCCTACAATTTAGTTCGTATTAGGGACGGAGACGAATGGAAGACCGCCTTTCGTACCCGTTATGGACATTTTGAGTACCTAGTGATGCCTTTCGGTCTGTGCAATGCCCCTGCTACATTTCAATATTTCATCAATGATGTTTTACAAGACTTTCTAGATCTGTTCGTTATCGTCTATTTAGACGACATATTCATTTTTTCTTGTTCCCTTGAATCTCACCGCAGGCACGTCAGAAGTGTGTTGGGCCGGCTTCGACAACACGGCTTATATGCAAAAGCTGAGAAGTGTGAATTTGAACAGGAAAGTATTCCATTTTTGGGGTTAATCATTTCCAGTAAAGGCATTAAGATGGACCCTCAAAAGGTCGCTGCAGTTTTAGATTGGCCAGTCCCGACAGACAAGAAGGGAATCCAGTGATTCGTTGGATTCGCTAATTTTTACCGTAAATTTATTAAGGGATTCTCAGCCATCATTACACCCATCACACAGCTAACTAAACAAGGTACACGCTTCCACTGGTCTGCTGAAGCCCAAAAGGCTTTTGAGACCCTCAAGGGCCTTTTTACTTCCGCCTCCGTACTAAAGCATCCAGATTCCTCTCTGCCGTTTTTACTAGAGGTGGACGCATCTGAAATTGCAGTAGGGGCAGTGTTGTCCCAAAGACAGGGAACTAAGGCCCTGTTATATCCTGTGGCCTTCTTCTCTCGTAAACTATCCACGGCATAGAGAAATTATGATGTAGGTGACAGAGAGTTGTTGGCAATCAAATCAGCATTAGAGGAGTGGCGCTATCTGCTGGAAGGTGCCGCTCACCCAGTCTTAATTTTTACAGATCATAAGAACCTGGAGTATTTGAGATCTGCAAAAAGGTTGAAGCCACGTCAGGCCAGGTGGGCTCTCTTTTCCTCCAGGTTCTCCTTTCATGTCACTTACCGCCCTGGCTCCAAAAATACCAAACCTGATGCCCTATCCAGGATGTTTCACAAGACACCATTCTGTCCCCGGGGAATTTTCTTTTGCTTCAGGGAAACCTGCTTTTCCAGATTAAGCAGGCTTCTGCGGAATTGAGATCTTCCATTAGGTCAGAACTCCAAGTTAAGCATGGGTTACTGTGGCACGAGAATAGGATTTTTATACCTGAAACACTACGAGTTCCAGTACATGTCATGATCATGCATTGGCTGGGCATTTTGGCATGGCTAAGACCACTGATCTGGTACAGCGTACCTTCTGGTGGCCTCAGTTACGCGAAGATTGTAGGAAATTTGTTGAGTCCTGTACCACCTGTATTAGGAACAAGGGGCACAGAACCAAGGCATGGGGATTGCTAAAACCATTGCCTGTCCCAGACAGGCCATGGAAAATGCTTTCTATAGACTTTATTGTGGAATTACCTCTGGCCAGGGACTTCACCTCGATTTTTGTCATAGTGGACCGGCTGTCAAAAATGGCCCACTTTGTCCCAATGAAGGGCACTCCCTCAGCTACAGAAACGGCACAGGCATTCATTAAAGAAGTCATCAGGCTCCATGGGGTACCAGTCAATATTGTTTCAGATCGGGGGGTACAGTTTACCTCCCGATTCTGGAGGTCTCTGTGCAAAACACTGAACATTGAGCTTTCATTTTCATCTGCTTATCATCCCCAGACTAATGGGCAAACAGAGAGAACAAACCAGAGAACAATATTTACGCTGCTTTTCTTCTTTTGCCCAAGATGATTGGATTTCTGTTCTCCCATTGGCTGAATTCGCCTACAACAATTCTATTCATTCCGCTATCAAACAAACTCCATTTTTTGCGAATTATGGTTTCCACCCTTCATTTTTGCCTAATTCTCTTCCAGAGTGTACAGTACCCGCAGTTCAGGAGAGGTTGAATTTCTTTACTTCCAACAACCAAGTTTTACAGGAGACCATGACCAGGACCCAGGAATATAATAAAGCAATCTTCGATAAGAAGAGGCGAGGTGAGCTGTTACTTACACCCGGGGACCAGGTATGGTTATCTACAGTAAATCTCAGGATGGCTTGCCCTTCAAAGAAATTGGGTCCCAAGTTTCTAGGACCATTCCCTGTCAAGCGGAGAATTAATGAGGTGGCATACGAACTTGAACTCCCGGATTCACTAAAAGTGCATCCAGTATTTCATGTGTCTCTGCTCAAACCCTCTATTTCTAATCCATTTCCAGGCCGAAGTATGGATCCTCCTGATCCAATTTTGGTAGATGGGGAGGAGGAATTCGAGGTGGAGGCTATCATGGACCATAGGAAAAGAGGTAACCAAAATCAATTTCTGATAAAATGGAAGGGGTTCGGCCCAGAAGAAAATTCTTGGGAACCTGAGGACAATATTCATGCTGAAGATCTGTTGCAATCTTTTAACCACTTCAAGACCACCGCACGACGATGTACGTCCAAACTTTGAACGGGGATATCGTTGTTATGGCAGCAGCTAGCTGCCATAACCCCGGTATCTCCGTTTTCGTGCGGCGGCCGGCTGTCAGATAAAAGTGGTCCCTGCAACGGATTCGCCGCGACATCACTTTTATCGGTGGCAGGAGAGGGCCCCCCCCTCCCGCCGCGATCCGGTGCCCTCCGCCGCTTACCGGAGCCATCGGTAGCGGCGGAGGCGATCGCGTCGTCCTCTGTAGTTTGTCTGGAGACGAGTTAAGCCAAGATGGCGCTCACTCGTCTCTATAACACTGCTGGGCGGAAGCGACGTCAAAACGTCACTTCTGCCCACGCCTCTTTCTTTTCTTTTATTGCATTTTAGTATAAATATGAGATCTGAGGTCTTTTTGACCCCAGATCTCATATTTAAGAGGTCCTGCCATGCTTTTTTCTATTACAAGGGATGTTTACATTCCTTGTAATAGGAATAAAAGTGACAATAAAAGCGAATGACAATAAAAGCGAATGCATACGCGAGTAGCGCCCGCATATGAAAACAGTGGTCAAACCACACATGTGAGGTATCGCAGCGACCGGTAGAGCGAGAGCAATAATTCTAGCCCTAGACCTCCTCTGTACCGCAAAGCAACCTGTAGAATTTTTTAAACGTCGCCTATGGAGATTTTTGAGGGTAAATGTTTGACGCCATTCCACAAGCGGGCGCAATTTTCAAGCGTGACATATTGGGTATCAATTTACTTGGCGTAACATTATATTTCACAATATAAAAAAAAAATTGGGCTAACTTTACTGTTGTCTTATTTTTTTATTCAAAAAAGTGAATTTTTTCCAAAAAAAGTGCGCTTTTAAGACCGCTGCGCAAATACGGTGCAAAAAAAAGTATTGCAATGACCGCCATTTTATTCTATAGGGTGTTAGAAGAAAAACCATATATAATGTTTGGGGGTTCTAAGTAATTTTCTAGCAGAAAAACCTGTTTTAAACATGTAAACACCTAAAATCCAAATCGAGGCTGGTCCTTAAGTGGTTAAAAGGTCCCATCCAGAGAAATTTCTCCAAAGGGGCATCCGGAGGCTGCCCCTTGGGGGCGGGGCAATGTCATGAAGATCCTGCCAGTATTCGGCGATCCAGACGCACGGGAACACGGCCACGGGTTCTACCGCGCATGCGCGCACATTCACGGGTGCTGTCACACACGGGCACGCGCGCTCGCACTCCCGCTGGTGTCAGGCGGGCTATTTAAACCGGCCTGTCACATTCAATCCCCGCTGTCTGCTCTACAGCGTTCCGTGTGCCAAAACCTGATCTGACCTGTGTACTCTGTTATCTGACCCGGCTTCCTGTTAGACCATCCTGCTATCCGCCTGCACCAGACCCTCTTGGCTTGCCTGACCATCCTTCTGTGTATTCCCTGGTACCTCTGCTGCTCGACCGATACTGACCACCGGCTTGTTTGACCATCCCTCTGCCTGATACCAGTATCCAGTCTGTTTACCTGCTGCTTGTTCCTGGTTCCAGCCCAGCGTTCCAGGCTACTACCTGCTGCTTTGTTCCTGGTTCCAGCCAGCGTTCCAGACTACTACCTGCTGCTTGTTCCTGGTTCCAGCCAGCGTTCCAGACTACTACCTGCTGCTTGTTCCTGGTTCCAGCCAGCGTTCCAGACTACTACCTGCTGCTTGTTCCTGGTTCCAGCCCAGCGTTCCAGTCTACTACCTACTGCTTGTTCCTGGTTCCAGTCCAGCTCTGCAGTTCCTGCCTACTTACCTGCTGTGGTTCCTGGTCCACTCTGCATTCCAGTCTCCTCTTCAGCTTCAGGTTCCAGAGGGTGCCACCACTCCTGAACTGCTGATGATTGTTGATCCTGCCAGGCACCCATACCACTCCTTACTCCTGGGCCCTCTGTCTCCATTCCAGAGGAACGGGAGTGGGAGCTGTAAGGGAGGTCTTTCTCTGCACTTCAGGCTCAAAACCTACCAGGTACGTGACACTGGGTCAGAATGAAGGGACTCCTTTTTGGTGGTAATGGTCTAGGAGCCTCCACCCACGAGCTCGAGGCTGCGTCAGGGCGAAGGGACTCCTTTTCGGTTGTAATGGTCTAGGAGCCTCCACCCGCGAGCTCGAGGCTAGGTCAGGGTGAAGGGACTCCTTTTCGGTGTTAATGGTCTAGGAGCCTCCACCCGCGAGCTCAAGGCTACGTCAGGGTGAAGGGACTCCTTTTCGGTGTTAATGGTCTAGGAGCCTCCACCCACGAGCTCGAGGCTGCGTCAGGGTGAAGGGACTCCTTTTCGGTTGTAATGGTCTAGGAGCCTCCACCCACGAGCTCGAGGCTACGTCAGGGTGAAGGGACTCCTTTTCGGTGGTAATTGTCTGAAGTATATTTTTTTTCCTGGCATTATATACTATAAGCAGGATATATAAAAAAAACATACATATCGGTATACTGTACATTGCCCCACGATGTTCTTGAGGCATGTAAAAGAAGAAAGGTGATACATTACTGGACATTCAGATTCCTCCATTTCGATGAAACCTCAGGAAAGCATGAATATTCAAGACAAGGTCTTCGGATGGTGAAGCAAATGCCCGACACAATGGGCAAGTAGGGCTCTGCCGAAGCCATCTGTTGATACATTCAGAATGAAATGTATGAGAACATGATAATAATCGGGTGTCCTCTGCATTATACTCACCAAGGCAGATAGAGCAGGTAGGCTGCTCCATTGCCGGTGGTCTCTGTGGCGCTGGGTGTTGCTCAGCATCCCTGTCTCCGGGAGAACGGCTCCTGGTTGCTGCCTCCTCCCGTCTCCTCCGACGCTGTCTTCTTGTCCTCCTGCGAGCAACTGGATCCTGTCCGCCCTCCTGACAGGATCGCCTTCCACAGGACCGACGTCGTGAAGCTCGTGGCATGGTGGTGGTGACTGATGCCGGTATACCTGAAAAAAAACCTAAAAAGGTTTAATATTACTAATATATACAATAATAGTACAATAGCAATATATTTGAATGAAAAACGCTAATAATCCCAGGAGACACAATCTGACAATGTGACTCGGTCAGCTTCCAGTGCAGCAATGTTTTGAAACAACATTAGTCCGGTTTGAACCAGTTTGCAGCCCACTGTGACATCACACACCTCATACCAGCTGCCACTTTTCAGGCCTGGAAACTTTGACCGGAAATACCTCGGCCATGTAACACTGTAGCCAAATACATTTTATATCATTTCATAGATTTTACATATAATTAAACTGTACTATGGTCATTTTAATGGCTGGGTATGCTGGGCATAATTCTCATTATCTGTTCTTATTTTGTATGTGTGAACCCTGCACAGTACCACTTCTATTTTCCCCTATGCTGTGTATAATTCTCAATATCTCTTCTTATTCTGTATGTATGGACTCTCCACAGTACCACTTCTCTTGTCCCTTATGCTGGGTGTCATTCTAAGTATCTGTTCTCATTCTTTATGGATGGACTCTCCACAGTACCACTTCTCTTGTCCCCTATGCTGGGTGTCATTCTCAGTATCTGTTCTCATTCTTTATGGATGGACTCTCCACAGTACCACTTCTCTTGTCCCCTATGCTGGGTGTCATTCTCAGTATCTGTTCTCATTCTTTATGGATGGACTCTCCACAGTATTACTTCTCTTGTCCCGTATGCTAGGTGTTTTTTCCAGTATCATACTTACCTAGGTGGATTCTGCATCCGTCCCCCGGCCCCTCTACATGGAGAACCAATCGATCGAAAACTGTTGATGCCTCGGTTCTGACAGCTTCGTGAGCAGAGAGCTGCCGACTGTCAGTCACAGCTCTCTGTTCTGCCCCCTCCTCACTCACTGGAGTGCTGGGCTGTGGAGGGGGTGGCCAGCTCAGGCTCTCAGCGGCTCACTGAAAGGCTGATCCGGGTGTTGGTCCAGGGATCTGGCAGATCCCGACTTCCATTGTGATGACATGGACCCTGAACTGACTTCTGTGACGTCAGAGAGCGGACTTCAGTCCGCTCTCCACTGAAAACGTGTCACAAGAGTGCAAAACGAGCTTTGGCTGTACTTCTCCTTTAAAGCCGATTTCTCCCCTCTCCTACCCACCAGCTTTCAGCTGCTGGAGGGAGAGACATAGACATGGCCGCATCCAGGGGGGTGCTGATTTCCAGACAGATTTTAGTTGTTCCCCCCTCTCCAGGCCAGCCTTCCCTTTGATGTGATGTCTGAGTGGCCGCTGATCTCCCCCCCACCATTGCCCACGCCCAGAGCCGGGAAAAGGGATCCTGGAGCAGTGAGAGGAGAAGTGGCAGAGTGGAGAGATGGCATCGGACTGACTACACACACACACAGTTTGATTACCGCCCCCTATCTCCTCCAAGGGCTGCTCATCTCCCAGCAGCAGGAAGTGTGGATAGGGGGCGGTAATCACACTGTAATTGTGTACAGTCGGATGCCATCTAAGAGCGATCCTGTCTCATGTCCTGGAGGAGCGCTGTAGTGACAGGAGAGGATGAAGGAGGGAAGGCTACAGGGAAATTGTATACAATGAGGTGTGTGTGTGTAGGGGGGTAATTGTATGAGCTTTGGATGTTTGTGGAGAAGGGGGGATGGGCAGCTATCTGTGCTGAGAAGTGTAATCAGGATTGGGGGGGGGGGTTTGCAAGAAGGAGGACTGGGGAAGGATATGTGCTAGGAGAAGAGTTAGGGGGGGGGGGAATTTGAGTCAGGAGGAGGCATTGGGTGAATGTATGTACTAGGAGGGGGGGGTGCAAATTTCTGATGGGGGGGGGGCTTGAGGTGGGAGTAATTGGGTGGCATTTGTGCTGGGAGGGGGATTGAGGAGGGGGATCTGTGCTAGAAGTGATTGAGAGGATTTGTGCTAGGAGGAGGGATTGGGGGGGGCTGTATTAGGAGGGATTTGTGCTGAGATGGGGAATTTGGGGGAGTAGATTTTTGTTAGGAGGGGGAATTGTGGTGGGATGTGAGTTTGGAGGCGGTACTGGGGAGCAAAGATTTAAGCTGGGAGGAGGGGGGCCCTGTCAGGTAGGCCCCGTGATTTCTATGCCCCCCACTCTTAGGTAACACCAGACCCCTCTATACCCCCTACTCCTAGATAACACCATAACCACTATAACCTCTACTCCTAGATAACAACAGAATGATTATACCTCCCACAATTGAATAACATACCCCCCTATACCCCCCACTCTTGGAAAACACCAGAACCACTATACCCCTCCCCCTACACACACACATACTATACTACCAACTATGGGCAATGTATGCCCCCCTGGCAGGGATCTCTGAGCCCCCACTTGGTAGTTTGTGCCCCCTGGCAGGGATCTGTGCCCCCAATGGGTAGTGTGTGTGCCCCCCGGCAGGGATCTCTGTGCCCCCACTGGGTAGTGTGCGTCCCCCAGCAGGGATATCTTTGTGCCCCACTGGGTTGTGTGCGCCCCCTGGCACACATCTCTGTGCCCCCCTGGCAGGGATCGCTGTGCCCCCACTGGGTAGTGTGTGCCCCCCTGGCTGGGATCTCTGTGCCCCCGCTGGGTAGTGTGTGCCTCCTGGCTGGGATCTCTGTGTCCCCACTAGGTAGTGTGTGCGCCCAGGCGGGGATCTCTTTGCCCCCACTGGGTAGTTTTTCCCCCCGTCAGGGATCTCTCTGCCCCCACTGGGTAGTGTGTGCCCCCTGGTGGGGATCTCTCTGCCCCCACTGGGTAGTGTGTGCCCCTGTCAGTGATCTCTCTGCCCCCACTTGGAAGTGTGTGCCCCCAGGTGGGGATCTCAGTGCCCCCACTTGGTAGTGTGTGCCCCCAGGCAGAGATTTCGATGCCCCCACCGGGTAGTGTGAGTCCACTGGCGGAGATCTCTGTGCCCTCACTGGGTAGTGTGCGTGACTGTGCCCCCCTGGCGGGGATCTCTGTGCCCCCATTGGGTAGTGTGCGCCCCCTGGCGGGGGGGGGGATCTCTGCGCCCCCACTGGGTAGTGTGCTCCCCCTGGCGGGGATACCTGTGCCCTCATTGGGTAGTATGCGCCCCCTGGTGGGGATCTCTGTGCCCCCACTGAGTGGTGTTTGCCCCCTGGCTGGGATCTCTGTGCCCCTACTGGGTGGTGTGTGCCCCCTGGCTGGGATCTCTTTGCCCCCATTGGGTAGTGTGTGCCCCCGTCAGGGATCTCTCAGTCCCCACTGGATAGTGTGTGCCCCCTGGTGGGGATCTCAGTGCCCCCACTGGGCAGAGCCACAGTCTGGATCACCACAGGAGGTAAGCACTTGAGCCCGGGGGGTTAAATAGTGTTCCTTCTCCTGGCCCCCAGCTGAGCAGAAGTTTTTGGAATTGTTGCAGACAAAAGGTTACTCCACAGAATATACTGGCATGGCTGAACAGCCTCAGCCTGGGATCACACTTGTGCGAACACAGACATCGCATGTGATTCGCAATCGTATTGCTGTGCCGATCGCATGCGATGTCTGTGCAGTGCAAGTTCAGCCATACAGTTGTATACAGTTGTATGACTGAACTTGCATTAGATTTGCAGGAAAATAGTGCAGGGACTTTTTTCCCCCCACACTGGAATCGGATCGGATGGGTGTTCTCACCTATGCATTCTGATTCCTGTGCGAGTTCACAGTTCGCACTGCGATCTGTAAACCAATCTGGGGGTGTCATTAACATTGTAATGACACCCGCAGCGGTTCGCAGAGGGCAGTGTGAACTGCCTGCGGGAGAGATGTGATGCAGGAACCGGCGCTGGAATTGCACTGGTTCCCACATCGCATATGTGTAAACCTAGGCTCAGGGGGTCGTTTACACATGTGGTGCCCTCTGAAGAGCAATCCATGTTTGGATTGCTCTTCAGAGGGACTTTGACAGGCAGTGAGGAGGTGTTATATCACCTCCTCACCACCTGTTTAAACCCCACAGCAGCACCCCGCAACTGAATGCATTGCACACGGATGCAGGAAACCCCCATTCACATGGATGGGCCACATTCAGCAGGCATTACTGTTCGCTGAACCCAAAAGTACAGATAATTTTTGCCACACTGTGATGCAAAGCATTTTGGCTATTGTGTGTGCAGATCCCCCCTCTGCTGCCTTTGCAGCTTAAGAGGAACAGTTGGGTAGCAGTAAAAACACAGCTCAACCTCTATTTTTTTTACTGTCCCCCAACCACAAGTGTAAACGAAGTTGCAGAGCACTCTGAAGAGTAATCCACAGTGGATGATTTTTTTTTAAGTATTTGACAGGTGGTGAAGAAGCGTTATGTTTTCTCCTCACCACCTGTTTTTAGCCCCTAAAATCTCATGTCACTGTGCTCTAGCCATGTGCATTGCACACAGTTACTGCCCATTGACCCATTCAGTTGAATGGCATAGCTGCCAACTGTCCCGGATTTCCCGGGACATTCTCGGGACTTGGACTTCGTTCCCGGATTTGTGGTGTCCCGGGAAATGTCCCGAAAAATCCGGTTCCCGTTTTGAATCCGCCGCCGCCGCCGCTAGAGGTTGGCGGCCGGCGGAGACATTGTCTCCGCCGGCCGCCATTTTGTTGAAGTTCAGGAAGACGGCTGGGGGGGGCTAGACGAAGCTTCTGCGTCGCCGCCCACCCCCTGCCCCGCTCCGCCTCGGCCCGCCCCGCTCCTGATGTGAGTGGGGGGGGGCACTGGGGACACCTGATGTGAGGGGGGGGGCACTGGGGACACCTGATGTGAGTGGGGGGGGCACAGGGGACACCTGATGTGAGTGGGGGGGCACTGGGGACTCCTGATGTGAGTGGGGGGGGCACTGGGGACACCTGATGTGAGGGGGGGCACTGGGGACACCTGATGTGAGGGGGGGGCACTGGGGACACCTGATGTGAGGGGGGGCACTGGGGACACCTGATGTGAGGGGGGGCACTGGGGACTCCTAATGTGAGGGGGAGCTCCGCCGGGGACACCTGATGTGAGGGGGGGCTCCGCCGGGGACTCCTGATGTGAGGGGGGCTCCGCCGGGGACTCCTGATGTGAGGGGGGCTCCGCCGGGGACTCCTGATGTGAGGGGGGCTCCGCCGGGGACTCCTGATGTGAGGGGGGGCTCCGCCGGGAACTCCTGGTATGAGGGGGGGCTCCGCCGGGGACTCCTGGTATGAGGGGGAGCTCCGCCGGGGACTCCTGGTGTGAGGGGGGGCTCCGCCGTGGACTCCTGGTGTGAGGGGGGGCTCCGCTGGGGACATCTAATGTGAGGGGGGGCTCCGCCAGGGACTCCTGATGTGAGGGGGGGCTCCGCCGGGGACTCCTGATGTGAGGGGGGCTTCGCCGGGGACTCCTGGTATGAGGGGGGGCTCCGCCGGGGACTCCTGGTATGAGGGGGAGCTCCGCCGGGGACTCCTGGTGTGAGGGGGGGCTCCGCCGGGGACTCCTGGTGTGAGGGGGGGCTCCGCCGGGGACTCCTGGTGTGAGGGGGGGCTCCGCCGGGGACTCCTGGTGTGAGGGGGGCTCCGCCGGGGACTCCTGGTGTGAGGGGGGCTCCGCCGGGGACTCCTGGTGTGAGGGGGAGCTCCGCCGGGGACTCCTGGTGTGAGGGGGGGCTCCGCCGGGGACTCCTGGTGTGAGGGGGGGCTCCGCCGGGGACTCCTGATGTGAGGGGGGGCTCCGCTGGGGACATCTGATGCAAGGACGGACTCTGCTCGGACATCTGAAGCAAGGACGGACGGCTGGTGGCAGGCGACGTGGCTGGTGACACGCTCAGGGATCCCACTGATTCTGCATTATGGTGAGTTGAATGATTTCATTTTATATTACAATATAATAATAGAAATAATGCGCTTCAATCATCCTGACACCATAACAACCATGGTGCCGGATTGATTGAAGTGCTAACACCAGGTGTTTGGAGTATCTTTATCTGCTGATTGTTAAACTTTCTAGAATACACATATTTCTATTGTGTAGGATCTGGGGCTGCTGTCCCGTCATTTCCCTCTCTCTCCCCTTCTCTCCCCCTCTCCATCCCTCATTCATTTCAGACTCTAACCACACCCTCTAGAGCCACGCCCATTTAAGCCACACCCACAATTTCACGTAAACCACGCCCATTGTTCGCCGCGCCACACTTGTCTATTTTTGCTAGGCCACGCCTGCTGACGAATGCCCCGCCCCCTAATTATTGGACAGCTCCGCCTACAGCCACAAAAGTGTCCCACATTTTTTTTTTACAATGTTGGCAACTATGGAATGGGTGGAGTTAAACAAGCGCAGTGCCATAGGCTAGTGGGCTCTTTCACATGGGCGATCCTGCTGGCGGACTCCACTTTGCTCAGCGGGCGATCGATCTGCTGATACCCGCTGAGCAGGCGGATGACAGGTCTGTCTCCACTCACTGTGCAGAGACGGACCTGTCAGAGCGCCGTTCTCCATTCTCATCCGATCCGCCAGACAGATGGAAAATAGGGTCACCATCCGTCTGGATTTCACGGATCGGATCGCAGCGGACATGTCACCGCTCACATCCACCGCTCCATAGAGGTGAATGGAGGCTGCGATCAGGTCCACCTGTAATAGGGGCTTTAGTGTTCAGGTTTGGCTTGAAGAAAAGGTGACAACCCCGAGAGAAAACACTGACAGATCATTACAGCACAAGCCGGGTCCAGCTCTCTATTAACCCCCCACACCAGGGCTGGAGCAAGGATTTTTGACACCCTAGGCAAAACCTAATTTTGCCCCCCCCCCCCCCCCTTTGCCCTGCCCATGTATACAGTGGCAGTGTATATGTTCATCCTCAGATCACAGAGGGGATTCCCAATTATAAAGCACAATAAGTCCTAAAGTGTGCCCCTCATTACATGGTGTATAAAACCTCCACCCCCAGGACATATAGGACCTGGGGATGGTTAGAAGATGTACTGAGGTCCCCATTATAAGTACAGTGCCCCCCATCCTTTAGGATACACAGGGGTTTCTCAATATGAGCGCAGCCCCCCTAATCCACATGACAGGGGGCCCCCATTATGAGTACACTGTCTCTGCTCAGGACACACAGAGGCCCCCCATTATATGAAGTACAGTGCCCCCCCACCTCTACCCCCCATGTTCCATCACTGTACTTTCCTGTACACATAATCCATCACTGCACACACGTTACATTCCTGTACTCTCTACTACACACATGTTACATTGCTGTACTCTCTACTACACACACGTTACATTGCTGTACTCTCTACTACACACACGTTACATTGCTGTACTCTCTACTACACACGTGTTACATTGCTGTACTCTCTACTACACACATGTTACATTGCTGTACTCTCTACTACACACGTGTTACATTGCTGTACTCTCTACTACACACACGTTACATTGCTGTACTCTCTACTACACACATGTTACATTGCTGTACTCTCTACTACACACGTGTTACATTGCTGTACTCTCTACTACACACATTACATTTCTGTACCCTCTACTGCACACACGTTACATTGCTGTACTCTCTACTACACACGTTTTACATTGCTGTACTCTCTACTACACACACATTACATTGCTGTACTCTCTACTACACACATGTTACATTGCTGTACTCTCTACTACACATGTGTTACATTGCTGTACTCTCCCTACTACACACGTTACATTGCTGTACTCTCTCTACTGCACACACGTTACATTGCTGTACTCTCTCCTGCACACATATGTTACATTGCTGTACTCTCTCCTGCACACATATGTTACATTGCTGTACTCTCTCCTGCACACACATGTTACATTGCTGTACTCTCTCCTGCACACACATGTTACATTGCTGTACTCTCTCCTGCACACACATGTTACATTGCTGTACTCTCTCCTGCACACACATGTTACATTGCTGTACTCTCTCCTGCACACACATGTTACATTGCTGTACTCTCTCCTGCACACACATGTTACATTGCTGTACTCTCTCCTGCACACACATGTTACATTGCTGTACTCTCTCCTGCACACACATGTTACATTGCTGTACTCTCTCCTGCACACACATGTTACATTGCTGTACTCTCTCCTGCACACACATGTTACATTGCTGTACTCTCTCCTGCACACACATGTTACATTGCTGTACTCTCTCCTGCACACACATGTTACATTGCTGTACTCTCTCCTGCACACACATGTTACATTGCTGTACTCTTTCCTGCACACATATGTTACATTGCTGTACTCTCTCCTGCACACACACGTTACATTGCTGTACTCTCTCCTGCACACACATGTTACATTGCTGTACTCTCTCCTGCACACACATGTTACATTGCTGTACTCTCTCCTGCACACACATGTTACATTGCTGTACTCTCTCCTGCACACACATGTTACATTGCTGTACTCTCTCCTGCACACACATGTTACATTGCTGTACTCTCTCCTGCACACACATGTTACATTGCTGTACTCTCTCCTGCACACACATGTTACATTGCTGTACTCTCTCCTGCACACATATGTTACATTGCTGTACTCTCTCCTGCACACACATGTTACATTGCTGTACTCTCTCCTGCACACACATGTTACATTGCTGTACTCTCTCCTGCACACACATGTTACATTGCTGTACTCTCTCTCTCCTGCACATATTCCCTATTGATGGTAATCCGGGTTCTGTGTACATTTTGTACAACTGTGACAAGAGGGGGCTCTGACTCCTCCCACTCTTGCTCCAGCACACATTTCATTCTCCAAGCTGCACATTGGTGTCCTTTTATGAAACTGCGGTAAAATAGCGCTATTCAGTTCTCAGGTATTCTCAGAGGAGATCGCTCTCCTCTGAGTGCCTGTTTATGAAGGTCTGTAGATCGCTTCTCATGTTGAGTTGAGAAGTGATCTACAAACGCCGGGAACTCCTGAGAACGGCTCCTCTCACTGTAATCTCGCGTGATGTAGCGGGATTACAGTATGAGGAAGTGTAAAATACAAAAAGTTCAACACGAATCAGCACACATTATTCCCCAACATATTAATAAAATAATAATGTTAAATTTCCCTACACAATATACATTAACCTAATTATAAAAAAAACATTGTTTTTATCAATATTTAAAGATCATATATGTCCCTATTTAAATGTGAATGGTGTATAGTAAATGAATGTAATCCACATATGTAATGCAGCTATACACCATTCATATAAATGCAAAATACATTTATAATCATTAAAAAATAATTTTAATAAAGTATACAAGTATAAATATTTATTAATAAATTAAAATAAAATATATTTCATAATTGATAAACACCCGTATAACTGTAATAAAACATGCCATGGGTACAATCATATTTCAGGGTTTACAAAATTTTACCTAATTAAAAATTATATAAAAATGATATTAATAATAGCATTTAAATGCAGGTAGAATAATATATATACATATATATTTATAAATATGTATATATAAAGAACCGTTAACAGTTATTTACAATAAATATATATGTTATGTCAAACACCCCCCCCCATAGCTCACATTTTTGTAAATATTTTATCATATCTTTTCATGTGAGAACACTGAAGAAATGACAATTTGCTACAATGTAAAGTAGTGAGTGTACAGCTTGTATAACAGTGTAAATTTGCTGTCCCCTCAAAATACCTCAATACACAGCCATTAATGTCTAAACCGCTGAAAACAAAAGTGAGCACACCCCTAAGTGAAAATGTCCAAATTTGGCCCAAAGTGTCAATTATTTTCCATTATTTTCCAGCACTGCCTTAACCCTCTTGGGCATGAAGTTCACCAGAGCTTCACAGGTTGCCACTGGAGTCCTCTTCCACTCCTCCATGACTACATCACGGAGCTGGTGGATGTTAGAGACCTTGCGCTCCTCCACCTTCCCTTTGAGGATACCCCAAAGATGCTCAATAGGGTTTAGGTCTGGAGACATGCTTGGCCAGTCAATGACCTTTACCCTCAGCTTCTTTAGCAAGACAGTGTTCGTGTTGGAGGAGTGTTTGGGGTTGTTATCATGTTGGAATACTGCCCTGCGGCCCAGTCTCTGAAAGGAGGGGATCATGTCACAGTACATGTTGGCATTCATGGTTGTCTCAATGAACTGTAGCTCCCCAGTGCCAGAAGCACTCACGAAGCCCCAGACTATGACACTCCCGCCACCATAATTGACTGTAGGCAAGACACACTTGTCTTTGTACTCCTCACCTGGTTGCCGACACACACGCTTGACACCATCTGAACCAAATAAGTTTAACTTGGTCTCATCAGACCACAGGACATGGTTCCAGTAATCCATGTCCTTAGTCTACTTGCCTTCAGTAAACTGTTTGCAGGCTTTCTTGTGCATCATCTTTAGAAGAGGCTTCCTTCTGGGATGACAGCCATGCAGACCAATTTGATGCAGTGTGCGGCGTATGGTCTGGGGCTGAGCACTGACAGGCTGACCCCTACCCCTTCAACCTCTGCAGAAATGCTGGCAGCACTCATACGTCTATTTCCCAAAGACAACCTCTGGATATGACACTGAGCACGTGCACTCAACTTCTTTGGTCGACCATAGCGAGGCCAGCTCTGATTGAAACCTGTCCTGTTAAACCGCTGTATGCAGTGCCGGGACATGGTCATACGGTGCCCAGGGTGAAGATGGCAAACTGCGCCCCCTGGGTGTAAAAAAAGGGCAGTGTTATTTCAAAACAAGAAAATGCTTAAAGTGGGGTTCCACCCAAAAAAACAAAAATACATGAAAAATCCTAAAAAAAAAAAAAAAACAAAAAAAATTTGGATATTTTTTTTTTTTTAACTTACCTCTAAATGCCTGTTGCTAGGGGGTCCCTCGTAGTCTGCCCCTTCCAGTGCCTGGGCTGGTGACATCACTTCCCCCTCAGCACAGGAAGGGCTCCGCTCTGCTCCCTCCCTCCTGTCAATCATCTGGGACCCATTACAGGTCCCAGGCGACTGAGCGGCCAATCACGGCGCGCAGCGCCGCTCGCGCATGCGCAGTGGGTGCCAGGCTGTGAAGCCACAGCCCGGCGCCCACAGATGCAATGCTGGCGCCACTGAACGGAGGGGGAGACGAGCGGGGCTTCAATCCCCTGCATCGCTGGACCCAGGGACAGGTAAGTGTCCAATTAAAAGTCAGCAGCTGCAGTATTTGTAGCTGCTGACTTTTAATTTTTTTTTTTTTTTTTTTACTGGACCCCCTGGGTGGAACTCCTCTTTAAGGCAATACACACATTTTAACTATATGTATTTTTAGAGGCACTTAAAGTGCTTTGGAATAATAATGCAGAAAATGTGCTTGTAGAAAGGCCTGCTAACTGTTTTTTCTGTCAGAGCCCGTGTGAACATACTAAGTTTTCAGCTTTGCATTATTTTTTCGTAAGGTAGTGCCCAAATATTCACAAAAAAAGGGAAATACATTTTCTTATACTAGTAATGGCAGCGATCAGCAACTTATAGTGGATGTTAACTATGTTTCCTGTGTATGCTGCTTTTTACTCTGTAAAGTGCCCTGTATTGATTATCAACACAGAGCTGTGGGCTGTGATTTGTCACAGACGTTCAGCAGGTCCCAGCCATGAATCATTGGTTGGGATCTGCTGACAGTCTCCTGCTGTGTCAAATCACAGGGGTGTAGGCGGGTGGGAGCATACGCCCGACACCCTAAAACTGGCAGCGTCATACGCCTGTAGCTGCCACCCCGTAGCAGTATATGTACTGTGACGGGTTGTCTTTTCAAGTGGTTAAATGCCAATGGTATTTGTAATTCGCAGCATGGGCGGGGTTAATGTACTGCCACTGCTGGTCCACTGATGCATCAGTGTCTGACCAGCGGCAATTAAAGCGGAGCTCCACCTTAAACAAAAAATATCAAAAGCCAGCAGCTACAAATACTGCAGCTGCTGACTTTTAATAAATGGACACTTACCTGTCCCAGGGTCCAGCGATGTCGGCAGCCGAAGCCGATCAATCGCTTGTCTCTCGGCTGCCCCCAACGCCATCCTCGATCAGGGAATCAGGAAGTGAAGCGTTGCGGCTTCACTGCCCGGTTCCCTACTGCGCATGCGCGAGTCACGCTGCGCGTCTACACTGGTCCCCGTTGTGTTGTGGGAACTGTGTGTTTCTCACAACACAATGGGGGGGAGGGCAGTTGCAGCTAGCTGCGGCTAGCTATTCCCGGAAGTGGGTGCAGATACCGGGTATTATACAGGTATCTGCACCCCCCTCCCCCCTGAAAGGTGCCAATTGAGGGGGGGAGGAATCCGATGAGCGGAAGTTCCACTTTAGGGTGGAACTCCGCTTTAATTAACCCCTTTGTGCTGCATTAGTGGCACCAGTGTCAGAGTTAATTAACCCCCCCCCCCCATGCTGCAAATTACAGAAATTAAAAATAACATTGGTAATTAACCTCCCCTCAGCCTCATTTCCTCCCCCAATCGGATCCAGGCAGTTTATTTATGAATCTGCAGCAGATTCATTAATGAACTGTCTGGATCCGATTGGGGGAGGGGAGGAGGCTGAGGGGACATTAATTACCAATGTTATTTTTAATTTCTCTAATATGCAGCATGGGGGGGGGGGGTTAATGGCATGCCATTTGGCAATCATTAGCAGTGTTTAGATCTTATTTTTGTGTGATATACACAGTTTGTTGGTTCCTCCTTGGTGGCTCCTCTAGGTTGCACGCGCAGCTTCAGCAGCAGCTCTCTACGCTCCTCCCATCTCGCCTCTGGCCGTGAGTGACGTCACGCCGCCGGGACGGGCCTACGAAGCAGCACCTTCATAGGGACAGTGAAGCGCTGACAGGGAAGGGCGTGTGCGGTGACTATCTGTCTAGGCTTGTGCCGGGTGCAGGAGCGCACTCGGCACATTACAGTAAAAGGTACAGAGACGATTAGCGGCGCCGGCTAGTGTGTACTGTGAAGCACACTGCCGGAACTTCACCTGCGCCCCCCCCCCCCCCCTCCAGAAAATTGTACCGCCCAGGGCATCCGCCCCTTCCTTGTACCGGCCCTGGCTGTATGGTCTTGGCCACCATGCTGCAGCTGAGTTTAAGGGTCTTGGCAATCTTCTTATAGCCTAGGCCATCTTTATGTAGAGAAACAATTCCTTTTTTTCACATCCTCAGAAAGTTTGTTGCCATGAGGTGCCATGTTGAACTTCCAGTGACCAGTATGAAAGAGTGAGAGCGATAACACCAAATTTAACACACCTGCTCCCCATTCACACCTGAGACCTTGTAACACCAAGGAGTCACATGACACCGGGGAGGGAAAATGGCCAATTGGGCCCAATTTGGACATTATCACTTAGGGGTGTACTCACTTTTGTTGCCAGCGGTTAAAACATCATTGGCTGTGTGTTGAGTTATTTTGAGGGGACAGCAAATTTACACTGTTATACAAGCTGTACACTCACTATTTGACATCATAGCAAAGTGTAATTTCTTCAGTGTTGTCACATGAAAAGATATAATAAAATATTTACAATAATGTGAGGGGTGTACTTACTTTTGTGAGATACTGTACATAGATAGAGAGAGAAAGAGGCTGGCATCACAATTGTGCAATCACAGATATTGCATGTGACGCATTGCTGTGCATATCACATGCAATGTTTGTGTGATGCAAATTGAAATCATATTGCATTTGCACCAAAATGGTACAGGACCCTTTATTTGGTCTGCACTGGAATGGGATCACATCGGTGTGAAGACTCATGCGATCCGATTCCTGCACCATTACATAGTTGGCACTGCGAAATGATCTGGGGGTGTCATTAACTTTACATTGACACCCGCAGTGGTGCGCAGATGTCTATGCAGGTGTGATGTGGAAACCCGCACAGGAATCACGCTGGTTCCAGCATCATGCTTGACAAAGGAGCGTTGCTATGTTTTCCATCCATAGTGTGAATACTGGGAAACGTGTCGCACATTTGTGACATCACGGCCCCGCGCCACGCTTTGCTGTGCTTGCCAAGCCTCGTTGTGGCTCCCCTCTTACGGCCGTGTCATCTTTACACCTCGGATGGCAGACGGACTGAACACATATGGTGGCACAGCCTGTGACAGGACTGGACGTCCCATTTCCCCTTCTCCCGGAACCCACACCTGGTCACATGATCTGAGCAGTCATCTCATCTCTGCTCCGTCTGTCACTTTTACCAGGAGAAACCGCTGTGCCCCCCAAACCTCACACCATCCGCATCGCATTTCATGTGCTACCAGCCGCTTCTGGACTTGCTGAGACCTGCAGTCCCCCTTCTCTCTTCCCATCCACAGACATGAACACAGATGTGCCGTCTTCCATGTCACTGGATATTGGTTTTTATAAGAAATACTATATTGATACAGAGGCGCCCCTTTCCTTGTTTCTCCTAAGTTACATACACTGCTAATGACCTGAGATCAGCGGTGACACTCGGGATCGCCGCTCATCTCAGTGTCATAAAAGGAAACCATTGTACTTCTCACACAGCTTGGAGAATGAAGAGAAGGCGGGTGCAGAGCTGAGTGACAGAGCAGCAGACCAATCGGCAGCCAGAGCTCATGCTGAGAGGCGGGGCTATGCAGATAGGAGTGTAGGAGAGGCTTCAGCGTCCCTCTTGTCACTGACACAAGGCGGGGACAGAAGTAAAAACAATCCCACATGGTGCCTATGTGTCAGAGGTGCTGCTGATCCGATGCTGAGCCCCTCCCCTGAGTTCTCTCTTTGGTTCCCAAAGTCTCCTCCCCTCTGGGCTCTCTCTCCTCATTGGACCGCGCCGCTCACTCTGTCCATCCTGCCCCTCCCCACCGGGATCCCTTCCCCAGATCTGCATCCCATTCCCCGCAAACTAAACCTTCCTCTTCTATGGGGCGCAGGGTGGAGGGACAGACAGTTATTGGATCCGGATTTTACCTCCCCCCCTACCCTGGCGTGACCTGCCCCACACATCCCGACACTGGACCCGATCTCATTGTAAGGTGATAATGACACTTACTATATCACCGATGGAAAGGCTGGGGTGTAATCACCGATAAATGCGCTGTAGGGCGCTGTTCTTCTTCTGTGACGAGAGCCGCTAGGAGACACGTCCTGTCGCTGCCAACGCACGTAAGAAAATGGCGCCGCTCAGCCCTCTCGTGCCGGTATAACCGTTATCCGTCCGCCCCCCGTGACCCCCCCGCACGGGACACGCGCTGCCTCTGACTTCGTTCAGTCATAATGTCCTGTGACGGGAGAAGACGGATTGCTGGAGAGGATTCGGTGCTCTTCACCCTCCAGCCTGCAGGTGGCAATAGAGAGCGCCGCTGTACAGTGAGGAAAGGCTGTGCACGTTCTCACTTATTCTATCCCCTTGTCAGGTGACTGGAGGAGGAAGAAGAACATGTTTATCAGTCTGTAAGTAGAGGGAGGAGCGGGGACAACTTACCACAGACCTTCCATCTCTACTCCTCACACAGAACCCTCATCTTCCTCACCCCCCCTCTCTCTTCCTCATTCCCCCCCCTCTCTTCCTCATTCCCCCCTCTCTCTTCCTCATCCCCCCCCTCTCTCTTCCTCATCCCCCCCCTCCTCTCTTCCTCATTCCCCCCCCTCCCTCCTCTCTTCCTCATTCCCCCCCTCTCTCTTCCTCATTCCCCCCCTCTCTCTTCCTCATTCCCCCCCTCTCTCTTTCTCATTCCCCCCCCCTCTCTCTCTCTTCCTCATCCCCCCTCTCTCTCTCTCTTCCTCATTCCCCTCCCTCTCTCTCTCTTCCTTATTCCCCCCCCCTCTCTCTTCCTCATCCCCCCTTCTCTCTCTCTCTTCCTCATCCCCCCTTCTCTCTCTCTCTTCCTCATCCCCCCTCTCTCTCTTCCTCATCCCCCCTTCTCTCTCTCTCTCTTCCTCATTCCCCCCCTTCTCTCTCTCTCTTCCTCATTCCCCCCCTCTCTCTCTCTCTTCCTCATTCCCCCCTCTCTCTCTCTCTTCCTCATTCCCCCCTCTCTCTCTCTTCCTCATTCCCCCCCCTCTCTCTCTTCCTCATTCCCCCCCCCCTCTCTCTCTTCCTCATCCCCCCTTCTCTCTCTCTCTCTTCCTCATTCCCCCCCTTCTCTCTCTCTCTCTTCCTCATTCCCCCCCTTCTCTCTCTCTCTTCCTCATTCCCCCCCTTCTCTCTCTCTCCCCCCTCAGGGCTCACTATAACACATGGAGGTCTCACTACTAGATTGTTCTGTGTGATAAGAGACTCATTCTATGCTCTGCACTGTCTGTATTTCTCCACAGTAAAGCTTCTTCCATCCATGTAGATCTCTACCTTATCATTACTAGAATGTTATTAAAAATCATCCTCAGTGATATAACAGAACATGAAACCGAGATTAACCTCTTCAGCCCCAGAAGATTTACCCCCCTTCATGACCAGGCCATTTTTTGCGATACTTTTACTAACAATTGCGCAGTCGTGCGACGTTGTACCCAAATACAATTTATGTCCATTTTCCCCACAAATAGAGATTTCTTTTGGTGGTATTTGATCACCTCTGCGGCTTTTTTTTTTTTTTTTGCGCCATAAACAAAAAGACAATTTAACCCCTTGCCACCCAGGCCAATTCTGACATTTCTCTCCTACATGTAAAAATCATCATTTTTTTTGCTAGAAAATTACACAGAACCCCCAAACATTATATATGTTTTTTTTAGCAAAGATCCTAGAGAATACAATGGCGGTTGTTGCAACTTTTTATCTCGCACGGTATTTGCGCAGCAATTTTTCTAATACGATTTTTCTTTTAGGAAAAAAAACAGTTTTGTGCTTTAAAAAAAAAAAAAAAAAAAACAGTAAAGTTAGCCCAATGTTTTTGCATATTGTGAAAGATGAAGTTATGCCGCGTAAATAGATACCTAACGTGACGCTTCAAAATTGCACACACTCGTGGAATGGCACCAAAGTTCAGTACTTAAAAATCTCCATAGGCAATGCTTGAAATTTTTTTACTGGTTACATGTTTTGAGCTACAGAGGAAGTCTAGGGACAAAATTATTGCTCTCGCTCCAACGTTCACATCGATACCTCACATGTGTGGTTTGAACACCATTTTCATATGTGGGCGGGACTTACGTATGCGTTCGCTTCTGCGTGCGAGCTCACGGGGACAGGGGCGCCTTAAAATTTTTTATTTTTTTTTATTGTTAATTTTACTTTCTTTTTTTTAGTTTGCAACTTTTTGGGAAAAAAATGTTTTTGATCATTTTTATTCCTATTACAGGGAATGTAAACATCCCTTGTAATAGGAATATGGCACGATCAGTCCTCTTTACAGTGAGATATGAGGTCAATAAGACCCCACATCTCACCACTAGGCTGGGAAGTCTGAAATAAAAGAAATAAACCAATCACGGCTTCCCAGCCGAGGCGGCGCCGTTTTTTTTTTTTTTTAATGCAGAGGCCGGGCGTAACATCATAATATCGCGCCCAGCCTCCGATGATCATAGAGACTCCGCCGACCATCTGGTCTGCCGGAATTCTCTATGATCGACATCTGGGGCCAGCGAATCCTGTCCCCGACTCACCGATCGTAGTGGTGAGTCGGTAGAAGTACCGGAGGGAGGGGACGTCCCCTCTCGCTTCTCATAAGAACGATCAAATGGTGGAACAGCCGCTATGATCGTTCTTATGGTGTAGGGAATCACCGGCTGAAAACGGCAGCTACAGGCATCATTTAGATTTCACCGATCAAATTCCATCACGTCATGTGACGGTGGGAGGGCGGCAACAGGTAAAAAAAAAATGTATAATTTTTTTACTTGTTGTAAACGGTGTTCAAACCACACATGTGAGGTATCGCCATGATTGTGAGAGCGGGAGCAATTATTCTAGCACAAGACCTCCTCTGGAACTCTAAACGGGGAACCATAAAATTATTATTAAAGCGTTGCCTATGGAGATTTTTAAGTGCCAAAGTTAGGCGCCATTCCACGTGTTTGCGCAATTTCAAAGTTTGACATGTTATCTATTTACTCAGCGCAACATCATCTTTCACATTATACAAAAAAAAATTGGGCTAACTTTACTGTTTTTTTTTTTTTTTTTTTTTTTTAATTATTTATTGAAGTGTATTTTTCCCCAAAAAATTGTGTTTGAAAGGCCGTTGCGCAAATAGAGTGACATATATGAATGACATATTGCGACCACCATTTTATTCTTTAGGGTCTCTGCTAACAAAATATATATATATGTATATGTTTGGGGATTGTATGTAATTTGCTAGCAAAAAATACAGATTTTAACTTGTAAGCAACAAGTGTCAGAAAAAGGCCTGGTCTTGAAGAGGTTAAATCCCTGTACTGTTATTTGAATACATTACTGACTCTGCAGCCTGGACAGTGGTGCTGCTTTGTCCCTCTGCATGATGGGTCGTCACACACAGCTTACCCTGCACACTCTCTACTTCTCCCTGCCAGAGCTGCTGGGCTAGAGAAGAGGAGAAAGAGGACCCTGCGGCTGCTGGGTGGCGGTCCCACCTACCACTCAGACAGCAGGAGGGCAAGGATTGGTGGCAGAATATCCCGGGGAGAGAAAGCCCACCCAGGGAGCTGCGAAGGGCTGCTGGGAACTGCAGGGATTTGTGGGGGATGTAGTCCCCATCTGGAGAATTTAAACTGAGATACTTGTTGGTACTATAAGTCCCAGGAGGAAGTTGTGCCAGATGGAGGAGGAAAACCCTGGGATTGATGGGGGGGGGGGGGGGGGTGTGTGTAGTGCAGCGATCGCGGTCACTCCATGTCCCTAGGACGCAGTGCAACCCGGTCTCTGTAAAGAGCCAATGACGTGGCTCTTTAATCGCATCCAATCACATGTAAATACGGAAGTGAAGTTTATCGGCTCTCCTCGCCTCACAATGACAGAGTGCGAGGAGAGGAGAGCGGATCAGAGGCAACTCCTTGCAGGGGAGACCTGTACAGATAATCGGGGCACTAATTATCAGTGCAGCCCTAGCAGTGCCCATCAGTGCCGCCTCATCAGCACACATCATTCTTTTTCTGTCTGTATGTATGGACACCGCACAGTACCACTTCTCTTGTCCTGTATGCTGGGTGTCATTATAATGCTGTAATTCTTTCTGGACTCTACAAACATTGGTGTGGCACTAACTGGTTATCTTATGTTTTTGGATTTCTTCCAGGACACTCATAGAAGCGGGATTGATGTGCCATATGAGACCATCCCCTCTGAAGCTAGTTGGCAGGATTACACTTGCGATATTTGATATTAAAAACAAAAGATCTACTACATCTTACACAAGTACATAGATTGTAAGCTGTGTGGTATGGGGAAATGATGGGTCACATTACAGGGCCATCATTATGGTGGTGGGGTGCATATATTGCAGAGTGCCCCTTATGATGGGGAATCCTAGATTGCAGGTTGTTGGGTACAGGTGTAGATGGAAGAGGGCGTCAGTTTGCAGGGTGATCCCTAACTGCTTAGCGCCAACCGTACGCACATATGCGGCCTCGGCTTTAAGGGGTTATACCGGGGGAATGATGCCTGCACCATTTTTTTAGAGCGGGCGGTCGGCTCTTCAGGGATAACAACTAATGTGGCTAAAAGCTGCTCGGCTGTTATCCCAAAGGAGACAGAGGGGACATTCCGCCGCTCTTCCCGGACCTCCTGTCCCACCAGGAGACCCGATCCACGATCTGCCACTTCCGCCGGCTAGAGTAATGCCCCATACACACGGTCGGATTTTCCGATGGAAAATGTCCGATCGGAGCGTGTTGTCGGAAATTCCGACCATGTGTGGGCTCCATCGGACATTTTCCATCGGATTTTCCGACACACAACGTTGGAGAGCAGGAGATAAAATTTTCCGACAACAAAATCCGTTATCGGAAATTCCGATCGTGTGTACACAAATCCGACGGACAAAGTGCCACGCATGCTCAGAATAAATAAAGAGATGAAAGCTATTGGCCACTGCCCCGTTTATAGTCCCGACGTACATGTTTTACGTCACCACGTTTAGAACGATCAGATTTTCCGACAACTTTGTGTGACCGTGTGTATGCAAGACAAGTTTGAGCCAACATCCGTCGGAAAAAATCCTAGGATTTTGTTGTCGAAATGTCCGAACAAAGTCCGACCGTGTGTACGCCCTATAAGACTGGAAGGAAGCCGTTTCTGGCTTCCTTCCAGTCTTCTTTCTGTAAACATGGAAGGAACGTCACAACGTCACTTCCCGTTTACTTGGCTGCCAATGGTGCCGTTTAAAAAGAAAAAAAAGACAGTATTCACAATCGCCGTTTTGGGACTTTAAAGTGCATAGGAGGGATTTGGGGTCTTGTAGACCCCCGATCCCTCCATAAAGAGTACCTGTCACCACCTATTACTGTCACAAGGGATGTTTACATTCCTTGTGACAGCAATAAAAGTGATGACATTTTTTTTTTTTAAAGTGACAATGTAAAAAAAGAAAAATAAATAAGAATTCTTTTTTTAAAGCGCCCCCGTCCATGCGAGCTTGCGCAGCAAAGAAAACGCACACGTAATTCGCACTTGCATATGTAAACAGTGTTTAAATCACACATGTGAGGTATCGCCACGATTGTTAGAGTGAGAGCAATAATTATAGCACTAGACCTCTAACTCTAACCTGGTAACCGTTAATTTTTATTAAAGCGCCGCCTATGGAGATTTTTAGGTACCGTAGTTTGTCGCCATTCCACGAATGTGTGCAATTTCAAAGCATGACATGTTAGGTATCTATTTACTCGGCATAACATCATCTTTCACATTATACAACAAAATTGGGCTAACTTTACTGTTTAGTTTTTTTTTAATTCATGAAAGTGTCTTTTTTCCCAACGTTTGAAAGAGCGCTGCGCAAATACGGTGTGACATAAAATATTGCAACAATCGCTATTTTATTCTCCAGGGCAGGGATATGCAATTAGCGGACCTCCAGCTGTTGCAGAACTACAAGTCACTTGAGGCATAGCAAGACTCTGACAGCCACAAGCATGACACCCAGAGGCATGATGGGACTTGTAGTTTTTGCAATAGCTAGAGGTCCGCTAATTGCATATCCCTGTTCTAGGGTCTATGCTAAAAAAATATATAAAATGTTTAGGGGTTCTAAGTAATTTTCAAAAAATACGTATTTTAACTTGTAAGCAACAAATATCAGAAATAGGCTTAGGCATGAAAGGGTTAAGAAAGGTAAGGAGGTGAACATCACCGATCATTACTAGGTACATAAAAAGGTGACGGCAGGCCTTTACCCTTCTTGATAGCTTCAGTAATGTAAAAATGCTTACAAAAAATTGTATTACTGTTTTTTGTAAAACAAATAAAGACGATTGAAACAGAAAGACCGAGTAGCCCATCCTCCTTTTTTTTTTTTTTTTTTGTTAAGCTTATTGTCTAAGTATAGATCTAGGTTTGTCTCAAGCATGTTTGAAGCCATTTACTGTTGTCTGTCTCACTACCTCTGCTGGTAGTTTATTCCAAGTATCAACTACCCTGTCAGTAAAATAATAGTTTTTAAGATTAGTTTTGAACTTTCCTCCAGTTAGTTTGAGGTCATGTCCCATGTTCTTGATTTTGGTTTTATATTGAAAAAACTGCCCTTCCAAACCTTGTTCACCCCCTTGATGTATTTAACCACTTCCAGACAGGGCCATCTTAAGAGCATTATAGGCCCCCGGGCAATACTGTGCACTGGGGCCCTGTCTACAAAATCACGCATGAGAATAAAAATGCAAATGATCAAAAAGGCTATATTTATTGGTACTTCCAACAAAATCAGTGTTTAAACATTAACACAACGTTTGGACAATATAACACGAGTTTGATGGGCACAGTGGCTGCGTTTGATGGGCACAGTGGCAGCTTTTGAGGGGCACAGACAGTGGCTGTGTGTGATGCACAACTTGAATGTACTTAGGTAGACATCGTTAGACTTACTTGAGGCCGCCAGCCTGGTGCAGTACAGTGTGTCACTCACAGCAGCAAGGAAGTGCCAGCTATCAAGGGCCGTCTTTCCGCTCCGCTCCCTCTCCACGCTGTCTGAAGAACATGGCAGAGGTGGGCGGAGCTTGTTCACTAGCAGCTGGGGCAGCCGCGGCGTGCTATGAATGCTGGGGCAGCCGCAGCCTCTGACTGACGTCACTGGTTGCTAGCTAGACGCATCTGACACAAGGAAAATGATGACCCAATCCAATGGGCTCATGGACGTATGTGCAGGCATACACTATAAAATACATCTGCATTTGTGGTGCCTGGGAGCCCCAGATGCTGCGTGATTCTGCCCATATGAATGAATTACAAGATACGCTGTACAAATACAAATGTACATATACATATACAAACTGTACATATACAAATGTAAACACCACTACTTGTGTTTACAGGAACATATGTATGGGCCAATGCATGTCCATCTGTAAATGCAAAAACCAGTACTTATACACCCGAGTACAGCATCATTTTTAATTCATTCCTATGGGCAGAATTAAGCGAACAACTGGGGCTCCTAGTCGCCACAATAACAGACGCACTTAAAGTGGAGCAATCCTCCTCCAATCAACATTGATTACTTTTAATCCTCATGCTGCTAGCATTAGTAAATAGATAGGAAAGTATACAGAATATCTACTTTTTTTTTTTTTACATTTCTTCAGGGACTTCCTGGTTTCTTGCCTGGGCAAATGATGTCATACATCCCAGGAGTCTTAGGAGGGGAGGAGAGGAGGAGGGGTTTTCTTAGCTAAGCACACCCTCCTGCCTGCATGCTTGAGCTAAGGGCAGATGGATTCCAAGAAGTAAATGCTACATGAATCATTTGACCTTACTCAAGATGGTCACAGCCAGAAATGCTAGGAGGTGTTTTTCAAAGTAATTTCTTAACAAAAAAAAAAAAGCAGAGACATGGATGGACTGGGGAGTTTGCGTTGAATATCAAAAAATAATTAAAGTGATTGTAAACTCTCGTATTTTAAAAAAAAAAAAATACAAATAACAAACATGTTATTTTTGCCTGCTCTGTTGCAGTGGTTTTACACAGAGCAGCCCCGATCCTCTTCTCGGGTCCCTCTTCGGCTCTCCTGGCCCCTTCCTCTTGTCAAGCAGCTTGCTATGGGGGCACCCGAGCCGAGTCACAGCTCTCTGTGTCCATTCAGACATGGAGCTGCGGCCCAGCCATTCCCCCTCTCTCTCCTGATTGGCTGACTGACTAACTTTGATTGACAGCAGCGGGGTCCAATGGCGCCACTGCTGTGTTTCAGCCAAACAGCAGGGAGAGTCTCGGATGGCAGAGACTTTCGCAGATATCGCTGGCCAGAGATGGGGCTCTGGTAAGCATTAGAGGGCTGCTACACACAGAAGGCTTTTTATCTTAGATAAAAAAAAAACCTCTGCCTTTACAACTTCTTTAAATGGTGTTTTGGTTTGTGGTGCTCAGATGCAGTGAAGATCCGCTGTACGCATATACATCTGGAAATACGCGTGTTCATGAGCCAAATAGCCTCATCACTACTAGACCCCCCCATAAAAATGGTTCTACATATTCATGAAAAGGCTATTAGTAATGAACTATCATGTATGAATATACTGTATCTGTTCCCAGTGATTCTATGAGCCAGCTCTCTGAACACTTTTTTTTTTTTAGGCATTAGGTTACCAGGTCTTTCCTGAACCCTGCCCAATTGCTTGGCTTGGGACTGAAACGTAGAATGTGACAACAAATGTACATAGTCAATCTATAGACCAGGGTAGGCAACCTGGGGCTCTCCAGCTGTTGTGGAACTACATTTCCCATGAGGCATTGCAAGGCTGGCAGTTACAATTATTCCCAGAGGCATGATGGGACTTGTAGTTCCGCAACAGCTGGAGAACCCAGGTTGCCTACCCCTGCTATAGGTACATACTGTACTAGGACCAATTTAGACAGCAGCCAATTAACCTACCAGCATGTCTGGAGTGTGGGAAGAAGACCAAGTACCCCTGTGCTATGAGGCATAAGTGCTTAATACTAATTGCTCAATTAACTGACTGAACCCCGCATAAAAACCAACTTGCTTCTCCAATTCATATTTTTGCATGACAGCCATGGTAGGAAGGAAAATTAACTCCTGCACATGGGTGTTACTGTAAGAGCCATTATGACATCATGAAAAGTATGTGCTTTTTCTTAGAAAAAATACATACTTTTTTTTATGATGTTTTTTTTCCTGCAGTTCTATCTGGGTTGGGTTGGGTTGGGTTGGGTTGTGTGGTCAGCTTAGTGGCGTCTATAGTTAAACATGCTACATCCACCTGCTTCACTTCTTTACTATGCAGTGCTCAGGCACTAAATATAGAGCAGATCAAGAGACAGCACATATATAAGATGACAGCTCAGAGGAAAAGGTCACAGGTCCCCACATATACACAGCATGTCATGGAGCACTAGCCTGCTCCTGTGTTTATTACATAACTTTAGGAACCACTACAGGTCTTATACAAACTGTAATACCTTGCTACAAGGAATAAGAATCCAGCTTTCAGCAGCTTACGATGGTCAGATTAATTAAAGCTCATGGTTGCCTGGGACAATGCTCAAACAATACTGCAAATCTACTGCTAGTAACATGAGAGTAGAACGTCACTCAGGATATAGCACTATGCCATGGCATGGATTGCTTCTATCTGCTGAACTAACAGACAAAACCTAGCCACTACCCACAAACGCACATATCCAATAAGTGAGATACATAGAAGTGTTTTTGTTATATCTGTACTGTTCTTAAGGCACATATGAAGCCACAAATGTTTAAACACTCATCAGGTACCAACAATGAACATACTCTTTTTTTGTTTCTTGAATATCTGCAGATTAAAGTGTAATTCCAGCTTAAACCTAACATACCTTCAAACTGTCCCCTCCCTCCTCCTAACATCTGTGCTAAGTAGCTTGTGTAAGAAAGGTGTATATACTTACATATTTTCAGGCCGCTCCAGTCTGGCCATGTGATCAGCTTCCCTGTGTCAGCTAGTGCAGCTGCAGAGGAGAGGAGGGACCACCAACACTGGATGGGCCATTGAAGTTTATGGGCGACGTCACGTCTCAAGGCTTTATTAGCCGCTGTCGGGCACTCAGAATACACATCTTTCTTACACAGGTTTGTTACCATGTGTGTTAGGAAGGGGGAGGAGACAGTTTAAAAGGTTAGTTAGCATAGTGCATGTGACCAGACCTGAGTTTGTAGCTCTCCTCCGACTGGGTCTGTCTGCCGCATATTAGCACTATATGTCCATTAAACTATGACATAAGCAAGAAGCATTTGGCATTCTGCACAGTAATGTAGGGTCTGGCCAGAGAGGAACTACTTTGACACAGTTAGCCAGCTTGAACATGTATTTCACTTTATGCAATCCGAAAATCCCTGCTTTTCTGCAAAAGTTTGCTACAAATAGGTAAAGCTTTATAGCAGTATGCAGAGGGTAATTCAGAATTTCCAGTGTTTACAGGAGCCTATATATCAGCCCATAGCTAATGACAGAACATATCCCCTCCTCCTGCACCGCAAATGAGATCATCTGCAGCCTGTCACCATTCTACTATGGACCCCACATAACCCATCATTATCCTTCATATAACCCATTACACTGATAGTTCACCTCTACATCTGCTAGTTAGCACCTATGTAACAAATGACCTCTGCCCCTGGATCCTCTGTAAAACACCAGATAAACTATGACGGTCATATCTGCCCCACACTTATTATCTTGTCCTTCATGGCTCTAGCCAGCACCTGCTCATTAGCTGGCTGTCACCCTTCATATGTGCACCTATACTCTCACCTGTGTCACTGACATCTGCACCCACTGCCATCTGTAATAATCCCCAGGACACCAGGCATACCCAACCCTTCAGGCTAACCCCCTGTCCACCATCTCACCCCCCCCCCCCCCCCAAGTCCCAATAACTTTTCATTTTAATTAATCGCCTGTGTGTTATCACATCCATTGTGTCAGATCCCTCTGCTCCCTACTAGCCTTTCCCCTCCTTATCACTGCAATTTATTCCTACAGCTGGCATGTCAACCCCTGTCCCTGTCAGTCCTGTGCCCGTCTTCTGATCAACCCACCTGTCACTGTAACACCTATAGGTCTCATTGTCCTTGTGTGTCATCACCTCCCTCGTGTCAGATCACCCAGCTCCCTATGTTATCTCTTCTCTATTGGTCACTGTGGCTCATCCATACAGTTTGCAAGTAAACCATTTCCACTATCTGGTCACCTGTCACTACTCCCACTGCACCCATCACAACATGTCACTGTAACCTCTACAGGTCAGATGTCCCATTGCATCCTGTGAGATCTCCCTGCTTCCTATGAAGCCTCTCCAAATAAACCCCTGTCCCTGTTGACAGCCCCCACCCTTCTGCTTGTCACTGCTGGACCTTTCACTGTAACCTCAACAGGTATTATTCCCCATTTCCCCCTGTGTCAGATCCCTCCGCTCCCTATGTATCCTATCCTTATCACAATGCACTATACAAAACACATATCATCTCCTGTTCATGATGACAGTCCTGCCCCCCATCTCATCACTCCACCTGTCACCGAGTCCCCCAATAATCTCTCCCTCATGTTGTCCCTATAGCAGGTCATATGCCCCTGTGTGTTATACTGTGTCAGATCCCTCTGCTCCCCGTCTATCCTCTCCTCTCCTTATTGAGATTCACCCATAGAGTCCTCATATCTCCTCCTGTCCCTGGTGACAGCCCTGACAACTTCTAATCCCCCTCATGATTTCTCACTGTGACCCCTACAAGTCTTATTTGCCATTGCCCCCTGTGTGTCACCCCATGCCCTGTCAGCCCCCTCTGCTCCTTGTCATTGTGTTTCATTCATACAGCCCACATGTCCTCCCATACTGCCCTTTGGAGGCCCTCTCACCTCTGTGCCCCTTGCCCTTCATCTTGTCCTGCACTGTCCCAGCTTATCATCCTGCTGTCACCCTTCATGCCCTGTCACTTCACCTTTCAGCCCTCACTCTACCCGCCTCCCCTCCGGCTTACCCCATAAGCCACTCCATGTCTGCCGCCCCCTCCGGCTCAGCTCATCCTCGGGGTCTCCCGCTCCCCGGCTTCAGCTCCGGTGTTCTGCCGAGAAAGTTCCCCTCGTCGGATAAGGACCCCCCTGTACTGCACAGGCGCATCGCTTGCGCAGTACGAGCCGGCGGAAATAGCCGAAGGTGAATAGTTGTAAATCAGCTGTACACGACGCCTGTAAGAGGGCCCCTCGCGGGCTCGCTCCGCTTGCCACGCTTCGGGCACGGCCTCGTTACGCTCGGCACTTTTTCATTCTACCTCTAGGTCCACTTGGATGGTGGGGCTTGAACCTGGACTCAGGGCGCAGGCGCCGTGTACAGCTGATTGAAGGTTTTCAGCTTCGGCTATTTTCGGTGGCTCCTTAGTCGTTCTTACTGCGCAAGCGCTGCGCCTGCGCAGTACAGGGGGGTCCTTATCCGCCGGGGGAACTTTCTCGGCAAGACACCGGCTCCGGCGGAAGTAAACACAGCACCGCCCACAGCAAGCACACTTCCGGGTCTGACGTCACCCGGCGGAGAGCAGCATGGGAGGAGGAGGAGGGTGCACAGTGCATTGTGGGGGGAGGGGGCGGGGACAGCTGTACAAGCTGCAATGTGCAGTGTCATGGGGAGCTGTCAGCTTATATGTGCTGATCAGCCTGAACCCTGAGCTGTCCTGTGTGCTCTCCTGAGCAGTCACCACACACATACAATCATGACCGTGGAATAAATATGACATTTATCAGTGCACATGTGAAAAAGTAAACCCTCAGCTGGATTCACACCTATGCCTATTTATTAAAATCTATGGAAATGCATTAAAACACGTCAACGCAGAGTACTTTTAGGATCTGTTCGCACCTGTGCACTTTAAATGCATGCAAAATTGTGCGTTTTAAAAATGCTCTAAAAACACGTCACGTTTGATGTGTCATTAAATGTTAATCACACCCTAAATGCGGCAAGAAAATGCATGTTTTGCTGCACAGGAAAGGCACAACAAATGCAGCAAAACAATATAAAAAACATGAAAGTAGATATGGCGCTGTTCCGTTAATATATATATTCCTAATAACAGGTGCTTTTTGGAGGATTAAAAAGAGGTGCTAGTAAACCCACTGCCACTAACCAATTAGTGGGAAAGGTCAGTGAGAGAAAAAAAATTGAATACAAATAATGCTGCTGGTAGGTGCTATTAATTAAACCCCAGTTAAGGATGAACAAAAATGTCTGCTTGAAAACAGTGTGAAAAATATAAACTATAAATAATAAATAAATCAAACCAATATGATGATTCTGATGTGTTGAATAAAAAACTAAGTGTATATAATACAAATCCATGAAATGAAAAGGTGGTGTTTAGGTATATTTAAATACTTTACATACTGAGAACATATTCACCTTTCTCTATTTGTCACCATAAAATACAATCTGAAACAAATAATTATGTGAAAAATATATAAAGCTGGATAGATCCCCCAACATATAAAACTACCAATTTATCAATAATGGCTAATCTATCACAATAGTGCAAAGATATATGAGCTCAATAAAGTGCTAATTGTGCCATTGAAAAACCAACTATTAATCTTATACTCCTTAAAACAATAGTCCAAAATCCATTTGAAATCAATAAAGTGCTCTTGTGCCAGTGAGGAAATCCATTTTCTAATCTACCGTATTTATCGGCATATAACACGCACTTTTTTCCCCTGAAAATCAGGGGAAAATCGTGGGTGCGTGTTATAGGCCGAGCCCCCCCCAATTGTGTGTGATCGGAGCGATCGCGGCTATTGCCGCGATCGCCGCCGACATACACAGCCGTGTGGAAATTCAAATACGGCGCCGAGACTGCAGGGACTCGGCGGAGCGGAGCTACACATAGCCGAGAGTCCTCGGGTTTTCTCGGCGCTGCTTACAGTCCCGCCCATAGGGCGGAACTGGGCGGGACTGTAAGCGGCGCCGAGAAAACCCGAGGACTCTCGGCTATGTGTATCAGCGCTCCGCCGAGTCCCTGCAGTCTTGGCGCCATATTTAAATTTACACAGGGCTGTGTATGACGGCAGGGATCGCGGCGATCCCACAAAGCTGCACGGGGGCAAGGCTGCACGGGGGGGCAAGGCTGCACTGGGGCAAGGCTGCACTGGAGAAAAGCTGCACTGACATGGCTGCACTGACATTGCTGCACTGACAAGGCTGCACTGACATGGCTGCACTGACATGGCTGCACTGACAAGGCTGCACTGGGGCAAAGCTGCACTGACAAGGCTGCAATGGACACTGGGGCAAGGCTGCACTGACAATTCTGCACTGGGGCAAAGCTGCACTGACAAGGCTGCACTGACAAGGCTGCAATGGACACTGGGGCAAGGCTGCACTGACACTGACAAGGCTGCAGATGGACACTGATAACGCTGCATTGATGGGCATTTTAATGTAAGTTTTTCTTCCTTAAACTTTACTCCTAAAAGTTTTTTTCCTTAAAATTCCCTCCTTAACTTGGGTGCGTGTTATACGCCGGCGCGTGTTATACGCCGATAAATACGGTAATTAACTTCTCAATGGGTGATCACACCGTGCGTGCCTTATTCGTGCTCCTATTACGGCTGCACTCACCAGATCCTTCTCCCACTCCTGGGGTCTAAGGCGGCATCCACAGTATATGCCACTGTGGACCTCTAGCGGCGGTGGCGAAAAAGCGTGGAAAAAACGGATTTCTCAGGACGTTTCCCAGGAAGCAATAAATTCGGGAAATAGTCTAAATCCCGAAAATGTCCCGGGAAATTCGGGACAGTTGGTAAGTATGCAAAGGCTGTTGGTAGTTGTAATTTCCCATTCAAAGAATACTGTGAATGAGTGACGCGGACGGGTGGACGGAGCCCTGCCCAGGATGCGTCTTTTTTTTTTAATTGTGGCAGCAGACATGGGGCGAAGATCCCCAGTCTGCTGTCAAGGCGGGGATCAGGGGGAGGGGGGTGCAGGGGCAGCTGCAGCACTAACATGTTACACCCTGAATATGGGTTTAACATGTAACATGTTAGAAAAGGTGAACTTATCCTTTGCTTGTAGCTTGTTCACTTGGTTACCCATAGCAACTACTCTCATCTTCTCTGTCTTGCTGAATTAACCTTGTGTAGAAGTGTTACTTCATACCCCACATGTACTTAAAGTAGTTGTAACCCTAAAAAAAAGAGCTTTTGTTCCCTTATAGCAGATTAAACAGCACAGTGCTTGCGCTGTCCAATCTGTCCAGTTCTAAGCTGTAAAAAACCTGGATGATCCTTCCTGTTCCTGTGTCCTACTCTGTGCGCTGACCACGGTAATCATGGCTGCTGATCCATGATTTCCGTGGTCAGTTTACGTCATCTGCTGCTCTCCTCTCGCCCCTCCCTGCCTGTCAGCTCCTGTGTGTCTCTCCCTCTCTCCATCCTCCCTCCTGTCGCTATTAGTAGCTGGCAGCAAAAGTAAAGAAACATTACTGCCAGCCCCTCTGTTCTATCGATCTATCCCACACTGTGTAAATGTTTTTTTAAACAATGCCTGTAATTACCTTATCTCTGATCTGTTCTGGCTGGTCGTGTGACCTGCAGCCGCTCTCCTTCCCCATCTAAGGGCTACAGCAGGAGCTGAGCGGCCAGCACAGTGGTTACATGACCTCCCCGGCTGAGGTCAGAGGGGAATCTCCGCCCCCTCCTGCTGTGGCCCAAGGATTGGAGGAGGAGAGCGGCCGGAGGTCAAGTGATTGGAGATAAGGTATTTACAGGTATCCTTTTATCAAAACAGTTCCATGGTGTAAGATGGATTAATAGAACAGAGGGGCTGGTTGTAATGTTTCTTTACCTTTACAACCACTTTAACAGACCTAAGTTCTTTGGAATATGCCAGAACCAACATGCCCTCCTTTGATGATGCAGCTTACAGTTCAATATGAACACTCTCCTTTGCTTGATCTAACTAGAATAATGGACTGGCCCAGGCATATCTCCATGAGGTGAGAGTCCATTAAATGGATAATAAAGTATTTTTTAAAAATAAACATGACATACTTACCTGCTATCGGAGGACCTGTCATCTCACCAGGTCCCATGCTTAAAGGATAAGTTCATGTTTTCCAAAAAAATAAAAAATGCACATCTTTTAGCAGGTAAAAGAAATGTGCATTTATTATTATTTTTTTATCGGGAGCCTGCAAAGCATTGCATCCATGATCATGGGTGCTATACAGGGCTTTTACAGACTCTGTGTTTAAGCTGTGTGCTTGTACCTCGTACGAGCATTCAGTTACAAACTGTCAGGAACCCCGATCCTCCTCTTTTCAGGTCCCCCGCCAATGCTTCTGGCCCCTTCTCTTCTGCCGAGTGCCTCCATAGCAAGCAGCATGCTATGGGGGCACCTGAGCAGGCTCCCTCCTGAGCCGCTGCTCTATGTATCCATTTACACACAGAGCACGGCTCAACCTTGCACCTGCTCTCTACTCATTGGTCCACTGGCTGTGATTGACAGTAACAGGAGCAAATGGCTCTCTCAGCAAAATGAGGAGAGGGAGACCCAGGAGAGCCAAGGCTCCTGTGCACAGTACTGGAGGAAGTTCGGGCTCAGGTGTTGGGGGGGGGCTACTGCACACAAAAGGTTTTTTACCTTCATGCATAGAATGCAAGAAAAATTGAACCTTTACAACCACTTTAAGGCATTGTCTATGGCTTCCCGCTCCAGCAACCTCAAACCTTAGCTGTTTCCACTTTTCCTAGCGCAGGTGGGCCAGCTAGGACCAAAAGCCTGGGAAAAGAGCTACACTCAACCACTTCACCAGCCTGGCCGGCTGTTGCCTGACCAGACTGTGCACACATTTCAAGCTGCCTACAAAGGCTAAGAAACCCCCTGATGGCAGTATACACAGGGGTAACAGGTCTTTTTATATGGAGACATCAGGGTCCAAAATGAAGAGGTGATTGTGAGGAGTTAGGACCCCTAACCCCAACTTCCTGTTGTATCTACAGGACAGGAAGTGAAAGGAAATCTCTTGAATCGGAGATGGCAAATAAAAGAAAAAAATGATGGGCGTTTTAAAGAAGAGCAGAACTCTGAAAGCTTGCACGTGTGCTGAGCAAGAAACCTCCTTTGTTCAAAACGCAGAAGAGAAGCTGCTCGGCACAGAACAGGGAAGCAAGTAGAGATCACCTAGTAGCGATGTTTCCTTCAGTGATTATTAGCTTCCACGGGGATCCCACAGGTATAACACATACGTAATTACTTTGGCCCAAGCTGGACCAATGTAACTATGCAAAGGTTGCCATACCTTGAATCCATCTTTAGTACCTTTAATGACAATATTTATTATAAAAATCCTTTTTAATTTTTCACTTGACTTTATATAGATGTTTTTCTACATTGGCATGCAGACCAAGTTATCTAGAAAAAGTTAGTCATGCCAAACCACATTATATTGGCGGGGATGCTTACAACAGTCGGCTTTTATTCATGAGGTTTAAAAGAAAAAAAATTGTTGCTGTAAAGCTATGTTTACACTTGCAGCTGGTGGGCAGTAAAATACATAGTTGAGCCATGTTTTTACCTCCCCCAGCCATCTCTCATTAAAGAGGAGCTATAGCCAGATTTCCAAAAATTAAAGGCTGCAGCAACAAAAACAGTAGCTGCTTTGCCTTTTAACAATCTGTCCAGGGAATCCAACGGAATCCTTAATTGGACCAGTTCTTCGGCAGTCTTCCGGTCCCTAGCACTGGCATGTTACTTACCTGTGGGAAACTGGCTGGGACTCCTTACAGCTTCACAGCCAGCTTCCCACTGTGCATGCGCGAGCTGCACTGCACCCTGTGGATGGTCCTGCAGCCTCCTGGGATGTGTTCAAGAAGGTTGTAGGCAGGGAGGGAGTGGGGCTCAATTCGTCTAGGAGATCCAAGCAGAAGTAGAAGAAGGTACCTGTCAAAACTAGGTACCTGCACCCCCCCCCCCCAAAAAAAACAAAGAGGAAGAGTGGAACTTCTTATTTTGGATAAAGTTCTGCTTTAAGCTGCAAAGGCAGCAGACAGGGGTGTATACATGCCATGACCATAATGCTTTGCTTTGTGGACAACAAAAATGATATTCCCATCGCATTCAGTGGGCAGTACCACTCGCTGAACCCAAGCCATTCAACTGAATGAGGCTGTGCCCCAACTTCCCTGCAACTGAGTGCAATGCATGTGCTTCTGGTGGTGTTGGTTTTTATGAGTTAAAACAGGCAGTAAGGAGGCAACATCACCTCCTCAATGCCTATCAATTGCCTCTGAAAAGCGCTCTGTCATGCATCTCTCTTCAAGCCCTGTTAAAATATCTTAGCTGGATTTAGGCTTTAACTTGTTTATCTGCCACTTAAATGGGTTGTAAAGTCTTCAGGTTTTTTACCTTAATGCATTCTATGCATTAAGGTGTAGTAAGGTCCTGGGGCCCCAGAGGCCTAATGATGGCCTCAAGGGATAGGGAGAGCTGACATCCTTCCTTGTAGAGTGGGTTACCAGGCATGGTGGGTTTGATGCAAGAAGAAATTATGGGTGCCAGTCACTTTTTGAATGCGGACAATAGATTTATTTTCTCTTAACAGAACTGTAGGAGAGAGGGTTAGGGCCAGAACACCCTTGAGTAGATACAATGGTAATTGGCAGACTCCGAGACTTCTATAGGTAGACAGATATACAGTGGAAGGCCTCCAGCTGGATAACACTTCTGTATAGATAGGACCGCTGTCTCCTATGGCAACTAATCTTGCACCAGTCACTAATAGTAATTGTACATAACTCTTGGTAACAAAGAACAGTTCTTTACTTATCTCACAGTATCCCACTGTAGATCTTTACTCACTGAACTCCCAGTCTCTAACTAGACTTCCAGATCCCAGTCGTCACTGGATCCCCTGAGCTCTTCCGCAGCTATCCCGCTGTATACTCCTTAAGCGTCACCCCCTCTATCCTGCTGGGTCCCTGCTTGGCACTTGCTGATGCTTTCCCACTTCTTCACCGTCCCCGGCTGGTGAAAAGACTGCTCTGGTACTTGCTTCAGCTTACTCACAGTAGTCTCTGGTAACAAGGTGGATGGACCATTAGTGGCGACAGCTTCCCCTCTACCTCTGACCACAACTGGTTCCCCGTCTGGCTGAAAATTCGCAACTCAGTTGGACTCCAATTCTGCAGTCCCAACCCTACGCTGCTTCTCTTGCTCCTGGATAGGCCTCAGGCAGCCTAGCAGCCAGGTGTCCCCGGGATAGGCCTCAGCTTCCGGCCTAGCAGAAAATCAGTGGATCTCCTAACAATTAGCCAGGACAAATACTACCTGGCAAACTAAATTTGTTAGCAACCCTGCCTAAACATCAGGGTGCTACAAAAACCTTCTGTACCGCAGCTGCCCCCTTCTCTTAATCTAATCCAGTGACTAGGTAGCGGGGGCTGGGCCGAGTCCTGCTGTCTGTGTTAATTGATGCATCAGCGGGACTCGTGAGTGTGCCCGCACCGGTGTCTCAATGGAAAGCGACTCTCCGTAGGGGAACCGGATGAAGAGGAGGAGCCAGGAGCACTCCTGGGGCACCTCAGAAGAGGAGGATTGGGGCTGCTCTGTGCAGAAACCTTGCACAGAGCAGGTAAGTATAACATGTTTGTAATTAAAAAAAAAAAACCTTTACAATCATTTTAAGGTTTTTCTAAGGTGGGTTTTGCATTCCCATACAAATCGTTGGGAATGTAAACCCTGCTGAAAAAGGTCAGGCTGATGTCAACTGAAGATCACATGCACCTGTCAATGAATTGAGAATGATCTCCAAAACATCGAAAACTGATGTCAAATGGATGCCATTGACACTTGCCAAAACTTGACACTGGCCCCAAAAAAAAAATTGCTCATGTAAGACTAGGCTGTCCAGAGAGTGACAACACTGCTGTTAAAGGAAACGGGAAAATAGCAGATTTACTGGCAAGTAATAAAGCTATGTTACTGGGGGATTCAGGAAAACAAAAACTGCCATGTTATTACTACCGGAGCTTCTTGAGAACGCCCAGGCTATTAGGAGAAATGTGTTGAGGTGGGGATTGGGACTACATCATTTCTGGTTCTGGCAGAAGTCACCTCCAGTTTCGGGCTCTCCTCCCGTGGAACGCAGGCTGCCTTCTGGAAGGTTGGAGCGGCGGCAACAGGTTGCTTAGTACATGCTGAACATACTAGGTGCCGGAGTAGACACATTCCCATGTGACTTTTTTACCACTGTGTATTATACGTTTTCTTCTTCTGTAATAAATGTGTTTCCCAATGAGGATTGTTTTTTGTATTGTCTTTATGTTTATCTACACATGGTGAGATTACCGGCTAGAGGAGGCTTAAAGGGAAGGACCCACCCTCATGTAAGGGCCTAATCTGCAGGGAGGTCTGAAACTATAAAAAAATCTGAATCACCCCTAAGGACAGGACACAAGGAGATGAAACGTGGCGCTACCCCCCTAATCTGAGCTTGAGGTGAGTAATCACACCCCCTCTAATACAGTGAAAAAAATTTTAAGGTCTTCTATTTATCTGCCCTTGTGTGAACTGCCACTTGCCTATGTACATAAGCAAAGTATACCTATTTCATGTGGTACGCCACATGTATTGTTATTTTTATTTATCTTGCCCTGTTACCCCACCTATCCCAGTACCTATCCCAGGACATTCACTCTCAGGCTTGAGAGTTCAAATTTTTTTCTTTGCAAAATCCGAGACGTAGTTTCCTAGGCAGGGGGAGGATGTAGCACCCTGGTGTTTAGACACCTGCACTTTTGGAACTTTTCTCTTCATTATCTCACATTTATGTGGACTTGTTTTGGTTTTTCACATTTTTTTCAATTGTTCTCATTTTTGAACCACTTTTCCAATATTCATTCAATTTATTTATCAATTCTTTTTTGAAGGGTTTTTGTTTCTGGCATTACAATACTGGATTGATTCACTTTTCACGGGGTGTCACTAGGAGTTATTATAGTAATTTATACAGTACTCCTATTTATGTCATGCTTGAGCATATTTGATATGCATTAGTTCATATATATGTGTACTGCACTAGCAATTGATGCTCATTTATGTGGTCATTATCACTGACCTTCCAAGTTTTTTGCAGCACTTTGACTGTATGTTCTGTTTGTATTTTTCATTTTAAAAAATTTTCACTGTATTAGAGGGGGTGTGATTACTCACCTCAAGCTCACATTAGGGGGGTAGCGCCACTTTTCATCTCCTTGTGTCCTGTCCTTAGGGGTGATTCAGATTTTTTATATATAATTTTTTAAAGTGGCAGCTAGCATCAGCTTACTATTCACCATAGAGAGCGCAGCGGTGGTAGGACGGGATTGGGCGGCTCTTTTTCTTGTCCACTCACAGGTCTGAAACTATGGTGAGTTTTTTATCTGTGTTGAGCACAGGTAGCTTTTTATTGGCTAAATAGGAAGAGCGCTTCTATTTGGAAGGTGGAAGGCAATGTGTATTAACACTGAAGAGTGAACAAAGACACTTGACACTTAATACTGTGGCACAGACTGTTTATATGAGAAGGATCACCGAGTGTTTTAAGGTTCACACTGTGTTTGTGGCACTTCTTTTTTTTTGTTGGATTTACCTTACACATTAATATGATGTACACACTGTGTCTGAGAGTTTTTATGTAGAATTTATGACATTAGATTGGAGGAGATAGCGCAGCTCTCAGGTATACCAGTCACTTTATTAGATACACCTTTTCAATTGTGAAAAAAAGGACAGAAACCTCCTAAGACCCTGGACCAACAAATATATAATACTAGATAAATACAAAAGTTAATACAGTGAATAACACAAATATCAATACAAATTGTGTAAATTGAGAGCTGCTCGTAGTGGGACCCAAGGTCTATAGATAAAAAGAAATTACTGAACTAAATTTCATACCACGCTCTAACATAAAATATGCACTAATCAATCATTTAGGTCCATAAACTGCCACCAAAGAATCTCCACGCAGGTGATGTGAAGGTCCTTTAAAATGTAAACAAAGTGCCGTCTTCCACCGTAGATGTGAGCAAACATCCTACTCACCACATAGACATGACACTCATTACAGGTAGTCAAATTGAGCCTGAGTGACACAGAGATGAATCCTCCAATGGAAGAGAAGGCCCAACGATGTTATCAGCCAACGCAATTATGATTCATATGTCTAAGAGAGAAAAAAAGCTCCTCATGGTATAGCATGTAACAATTTATTTCATAAAAACATCAGCACTTACAGTGAAGTAAACTCCAAGCGGCTCGTGGGCAACAGCAGGTACGCCGATCGCGTTCCACCTGCGTTCCAGGTTCCAGGAGTAGGATGTTTGCTCACATCTACGGTGGAAATCGGCACATTGTTTACATTTTAAAGGACATTCACATCACCTGAGTGGAGATTCTTTGGTGGCAGTTTATGGACTTAAATTATTGATCAGTGCATATTTTATGTTAGAGCGCTAACTTAATTAGCGTTATTGCTAATCAGACAATCACATGGCAGCAACTCAATGCATTTAGGCATCTAGACATGGTGAAGACAACTTGCTGAAGTTCAAACTGAGCATCAGAATGGGGAAAAATGGGGATTTAAGTGACTTTGAACATGGCATGGTTGTTGGTGCCAGACGGGCTGGTCTGAGTATTTTAAAAACTGTTGATCTACTGAGATTTTCCCACATAACCATCTCTAGGGTTTACAGAGAATGGTCAGAATAAGAGAAAATATCCAGTGAGCGGCAGTTGTGTGGACAAATATGCCTTGTTGATGTCAGAGGTCAGAGGAGAATGGGCAGACTGGTTCTAGATGATAGAAAGGCAACAGTTACTCAAATAACCACCTCATTACAACCAAGGTATGCAGAATACCATCTCTGAATGTATAACATATCGAACCTTGAAGCAGATGGGCTACAGCAGCAGAAGACTACACAGGGTGTCATTCCTGTCAGCTAAGATCAGGAAACTAAGGCTACAATTGGTGAGCACTGCCTGGTCTGATGAGTCTCGATTTTAGCTGCGACATTCAAATGGTAGGGTCAGAATTCGGCGTAAACAGCATGAAAGCATTGATCCATCCTGTCTTGTATTGACGGTTCAGGCTGGTGGTGGTGGTATAATGGTGGTGGGGGATATTTTCTTGGCACACTTTGGGCCCCTTAGCACCAACTGAGCATCATTTAAAAGCTACGGCCTACCTGAGTATTGTTGCTGAGCATGTCCATCCCTTTATGACTACAGTGTACACATCTTCTGATGGCTACTCCCAGCAGGATAATGCACCATGTCACAAAGATCAAATCATCTCACCACTGCTTTCTTGAACATGACAATGAGATCACTGTACTCCAATGGCCTCGCGAGTCACCAGATCTCAATCCAATAGAGGATCTTTGGGATGTGGTAGAATGGGAGATTTGCATCATGGATGTGCAGCCGACAAATCTGCAGCAACTGTGTGATGCTATCCTGTTAATATGGACCAAAATCTCTGAAAAATGTTTCCAACACCTTGTTGAATCTATGCCATGAAGAATTAAGGCAGTTCTGAAGGCAAAATGGGGTCAAATCCAGTACTAGCAAGGTGTACCTAATGAAGTGGTTGGTAAGTGTATATCTATATAGAGTTCCTCCTGTAAAATAGCAATGTGTCTCAGATGTGAGTGTGCCTAGGCTCTCCTATGCTTTCAGCCTAATTACTGTATATCTGCAGCATGAGTTCTAAGGCATTGTTGCCTCTGACTTCTGGTCTAAGGAGATTTAGAGTGAGACTTGGTAATGCTCTGCCTCTACCAAGATGGCTACCTCCATACAGAGACACTGTGCAGAACAAGACAGTGTTAGTAGTAATGAGGAAAAGATCAGCAGATCCAACAGGCAATACTGGTGACTAATTTGCCCTCTACTTTTTTCCAGGATTCCTATTTGACCACTTGCTGACCAGCTGCTGTTGTTATACGGCGGCAGGTCGGCTCTCCTGCGCAAATCGCCAAAGCTGTACGGTGGCTCGCACAGGTGCGATAGCACTGCGGGAGCGATGTCTGCCGGCAACCAGCGATCACCTATTACAGAGGCAGAACGGGGAACTGCCTTTGTAAACAAGGCGATTCCCCATTCTGACAGGTGACATGACAGTGATCTACTGTTCCCAGTGATCGGGAACAGTGATCTCTGTCATGTTCCAGTAAGCCCATCCCCCGTACAGTTAGAACGCCTAGGGAACACATTTAACCCCTTGATCGCCCCCTAGTGTTAACCCCTTCCCTGCCAGTGACATTTACACAGTAAGCAGTGGCTATTTATAGCACTGATCGCTGTATAAATGTCAATGGTCCCACAAAAGTGTCCGATCTGTCCGCCGCAATCTCATAGTCCCGCTAAAAATCACAGATCGCCGCTATTACTAGTAAAAAAAAAAATGTATAATAAAAATGCCATAAATCTATCCCCTATTTTTTAGACGCTATAACTTTTGCGCAAACCAGTCAATATACGCCTATTGAGATTTTTTTACCAAAAATATGTAGAAGAATATATATCGGCCTAACCTGATGAAAAAAATTGTTTTTTTAAATTTTTTTTGGGATATGTATTATAGCAAAAAGTAAAAAAAAAAATATTTGTTTTCAAAATTGCCGCTCTTTGTTTATAGCGCAAAAAAGAAAAGCTGCAGAGGTGATCAAATACCACCAAAAGAAAGCTCTATTTGTGGGGAAAAAAGGACGTCAATTTTGTTTGGGTACAGCGTCGCACGACTGCGCAATTGTCAGTTAAAGCAATGCAGTGCAGTATCGCAAAAAATGCTCTGGTCATTAAGGGGGCAGATCGTTCCGGGGCTGAAGTGGTTAACCGTCCACATTAGTAAATCAGACTTGGATTCACATCGCATTTTGTTATGCCTTGCAAAGCCCTATATATCAAGCCCTTCAGTATTTGTGCCATAAAACCTCTGAGTAATACTTCCAGTTTGGTTTGTGTCTTTCCTGTATATTTTCTTTGCATTACATCCACAGGCCTCTCAACATGCAGAGAACTGAACATGTAATTACCTTGGCAATTTCCATTAAAGCCATTCACAATATAATGACTCTGAGCAGTACCATTCCAAATGTTTTCTGCAATGTTATGAGTGATGTAAACTCACAGCACTTGTTTGTTGATATGCTTTGCATTGTATTTCAATATAATTTGTCAATTTAAAAAAACTTGCATCAGTGTATTTAAAGTGAGCCTAATGTTAAAAATGGATGGTTACCTACTTCCTGAGAACAATAATAATAACAGTAATGAGAGATAATAACAATAATATACTGTATGTCAGTGCAGCAGTCTGCCTGGGGGTTCTGATCAAACTATTCAAACTGATAATGGTGATTATTTGTGGCTGTCAGGGGACAGGATTATTGAGAGTCCGAGGCATTGACTGGTATCGAAGTGAGCCTGTGCTTTGCTCATGCATGGCAAACCAAAAGGCCCCCTTTTAGAAAAACTCCAATCCCCTTTCATTTGGTTCCATCTCTGTCTCTCCAGCGAAGCCATCTTTGTTATTCTGCCGTATGCGCAGATGTGCCAAGGGCTCTCCCCGGCCTTCAGGGTCCTAGCAGGGCCTTTCATTACATCTGCACACACACCAAGCTTTGGGATTTCTGCAACATTTGCATCTTGATGCATGGCAGGATAACCTGTGCATGCGCAGAAATGCCAGAAACCTTCACAGATGTGCTGCAGCGCTCACCTGGGAATAATATTCAGCTTGTAGCAGCCTTGGTGTTCCTCCAAGTATCAGTGGGCTAGTGCTTTCCAGACAGAACTGGGTATGAGATAGTATCTATATGCAAACAGAGGCAATGATTGTATCTAGGTCAGGTGTCAGGCTCAGAGACCAGTAGCAGTAGAGCAGTTCACCCCGACCAGCAGGATAAGTACATGAGCAATTAACCTTGGACGGTGACGTGGGCTCACCCGAGGCTCGAGGTCTAACCTGTCATCACCAGAGTGTCAAAAACCATGAACCAGACCGAGACAGAAGTACAGTAAAATCACACTTGTTTATTAATAAAAATAAAAAGGTAAATAGAGTAAGCATAGTCAAAGCATAGCCAGTGTCCAGTAACCAGATCGGGTAGTCAGCCAAGCCAGAGTTCAGTAACCAGATCGGGTAATCAGCCAGGCCAGAGTTCAGTAAGCAGATCGGGTAATCAGCCAGGCCAGAAGTCAGGGACCCAAGTAGAGGAACAGCGAGCAGGATAAGGAGCTAGAAGGGATGTCAGCAAACCTAGTCTTTAAACAGGAACGCAGGAGATGGTTTCTTGTGATGTGACCAAGGCGAAGGCAGAGATCAAGTGAGCTGGATGGCTTTAAGTAGGCAGGACTGACGAGCAGAATCAACAACAGCTGGGTAACTGTGGAGAGAGATGGGAGCTGGCAATTAGCTGACAGCTGAGTAGCCAGCTCAGAGAAGGAAGGGCTGAGCCCAGCCCTGACACAGAGCTTCTGATGGTGGAGATGGGTTTTCCTGCATGCTAGTGCCAGGTCACAGTCCTCAGAATCGCCCCACCAGGAGGTGAGCAAGCCTGGGTCCAGTAACAGATGTAGCAGCTATGGATTAAGCAGAAGCGTAGTCAGTTAAACAAGCCAAAGGTCGGTAACAAGTGGCTGCAGACTGGGATCAAATGGAAGCGTAGTCAAGAAACAAGCCAAAGGTCGGTAACAAGTGGCTGCAGACTGGGATCAAATGGAAGCGCAGTTGAGGAAGAAGCCAAAGGTTGGTAACAAATGGTAGCGAAAATAAGGGCAGCTACAGGTGCACAAAGGAGCAAGATATCGGCTGGAGAGAGCACAACAATCTAGCAAACAGAAAATGCAGAGACATGTGTAGCGCTGGTAGATTTTTCAATCTACCGCTTATAGGTAAATTAAGTGGATCATCTGTTCTGTACATAGTTCAGATTCAATTTATAGTCAGATTTAGCCTCTATTCCAGTTTGGCTGTGTTGCTTGCAGTTCCACATTGTGCCTGTGGGTGTCGTTGTCGCCATGGGTCGGTGTTGGAAAGCAACAGGCTGAAGTGTATGGATGCTCTTCTGTCCCGGAGATAACTCGGCGGAGGTGGTCCTCCGGGTTGCATTCTGGGAGAGGGTATTTATGGGACAGACGCCATGTGTTAGGAGTCTTTTTACCTCGTGGCCCTCCTGGCCTAGAGGTATGTGTTAGTGAGTTCTACCTCGCGGCCCTCCAGGATGGAGGGTTGCGTTGCTGCAGCCGTGCGGGTAGACCCAGAAACCTGTCTGGGGCCTGCTATCGCTGGGATGGTCCTGTGCTGTCTGTCCTGCGGGAAAAAGCCGGACAATCGGGAAGATCCAGGGGAGGACCCATCTTGGAAGGGACCATGCAAGGCTGGTCGTAAGAAGGGCCTGGTGACTCGATTGGAGGACACATCTTAAACTACTCTATTGCACAAGTACTGCTGGGTCGGCTTAAAGGTTCTGGTACTGTGTTTGCTGTTCATTGAAAACTACTATTCATTGAAAACTACTACATCCTGTGGCAGAGGATTGTACAGTTTTGTTTCACCCAAGTCTGTGGCAGAGACTTTTTGTTCGTGCTGCGTTCCGGCTGCTAGGTTAGTGAGAGAGACCTATCTTGGCGGGCAAAGATTTAATCCTGAACTGAGGATACATTCATCCCCGAGATTTCAATTCCTTAGTGCTACACCAAGAAAAGGTATCTGAACTTCCCTGCAACTCTTCTTCTACCTCTTTCCTGCTACTTCTTCCAGTTATCTCCCATTAAAGCATTGGAAAAGTACTCAAGTGATTGGTGCCTATATTGTCTGATGATAAGTTCAACGGGGACCCTAGACTCGGTATTGGTGAAATTACAGGTAAAAAGGTGACGGTAACAGTCCGCTTTAAATCAGCAGCTCCACCGTGAGTTATTGCTACACATGGCTTAAACCAGGAAGTTCATGGGAGGAGCAAAGAGTTCAAGGTTCACCAGAAACAAGATAAAGGCAAGGTTGTGCAGGTGATCAGGCAAGGAACTGTACAGCATCTTAGGTGGCACAGCAAGAAGAGCTACAGATAGACATTACTATGGTCCCACATTCAGATCTGGACCTTGAGAGATTGGCTGTTGTCTCCTAGAAGCATTGTCCCACCAGTACCTAGAGGAACAACAAGGCCGCAGCCAATTGAGTGTTCTAGTAGTCTTTATCATAGTAGAGATAGAGATTATGGCGCAGCATTGGGTGGATATAGTTTAGTGTTTTGTTTAGAAGTTTACATACTCTTTAAACACATGCAAAGCCACAGAAAAATGCTACAAAGCTGAAAAATTAGACTTTGTTTGGGCTTTTAAATATAGAAGTTCGACTGAGGCCCTATTGAAGTGTTTTCTGGCATAATGCCATAATTAAGAGAATCTACCTCTGTGTTGGGTAAATGGGTCCGACTGTTGAATAATTGATGGAGTCATAACGACGATACTAAAATCTGCCTTTCCAATCTACCTTAGAAAGCCCAGGAGCACACCATGCACAGCATTAACATTGGACCTGAAATACAACATACATTTGCTTTTTTAATTGTTAATTGTTCAAGAATAAGCAACTTCCTTAAAAAAACAGATCCACTTATATAAAACCAAATGTTCCCACAGACAAGTTTACCTATTGTTCAATTTCCTGTTCATGTTCCCTGTGAATAGTTCAATATATTGTTTTATTGAATGAAAACTTAACTACGGTACTTGTTTGACTTTCAGAATTATACAGCAAGTGAATTATTGCTCCATCCACAAACCTTAAGTGTATGGAAGAGTGGTATTAACCCTTTCATTGTCAGAGTAATTTTGTGCTTTTTACACAAATGTTTAAAAACAATTTTAGGCCTGAAGATTAGTAAAAAAAAAAAAAACAATCATGATATATTTTCTGAAAGAAGACATCATAGAGAATAAAATAATGCAAGCAATGGGATGGGGATAGGGATGGAAGCATGCGGCTTTTGTCTAGCAATCAGCTGACACAGAGACAAATGTGTCATGCTTTATTCCTTTCCTCTGGTCCCTGCAACACTGCGGGACAAGACTCAGGATAGGTTTTCAGAGCATTTCTGACTCAATACCCAGTGCCAGAATTATTTTTCTTTTCCTACAATACTGTAGGTTAAATTTAGGAAATATCCCTTGTCTTGATATTGTTTATGCAATTTTTGATCCACCGTTACAGTCCCATTGTTTTCAATGGGTGTGGCATATGTGAGGGGCGTGGACCTTGTGGGTATGGTGATGTCAGTTGGGGTTTTGTCTGGCTCAGGGAGCTGCGATGCACATCGGGGGTCCTCCCCCTTCCCCCTTTGGGGGGGCGGGCGGTCGCCCCGCTTTGCATCAACACCACGCATCCGGCATAACACGTCTGACACCAACTGTTGTTGACGTCACCACATGGGTGCCGTGAATCCATCTGGCGTCTGACACGATGGAGAATAGTTTGGCACTACTCGCTGGCTGTTTGGCCTGGGGGGGCAGCGCCTCCTCTTCCTATATATTCGCCAACGTGACGTTGGCAGCTACATGCGGCTGTGGCAAGGCAAGCTTTTGTTCGTAGCACACGTATTCAACACACATACACAGAGGTCGCAGATTGGGAACACCATGCAATAAGTGCGGTGCACTTTCCACTCCACACATTCAGGTAACACACTCCTCTTTTCTTTCTTCACACTCTTGTGTTTCCTAGCTTTCCTACTCTCACCGTTATGCCCCATACACATGGTCGGATTTTCCGATGGAAAATGTCCGATCGGAGCGTGTTGTCGGAAATTCCGACCGTGTGTGGGCTCCATCGGACATTTTCCATCGGATTTTCCGACACACAAAGTTGGAGAGCAGGAGATAAAATTTTCCGACAACAAAATCCGTTGTCGGAAATTCCGATCGTGTGTACACAAATCCGACGGACAAAGTGCCAAGCATGCTCAGAATAAATGAAGAGATGAAAGCTATTGGCCACTGCCCCGTTTATAGTCCCGACGTACGTGTTTTACGTCACCGCGTTCAGAACGATCAGATTTTCCGACAACTTTGTGTGACCGTGTGTATGCAAGACAAGTTTGAGCCAACATCCGTCGGAAAAAATCCTAGGATTTTGTTGTTGGAATGTCCGAACAAAGTCTGACCGTGTGTACGGGGCATTAGTGTTCACTATGTTGGAACATCCCCATTGTTAGCTACACAATTTCACTATCACACAATTGAGTCATCTCACCTTCAAACTACAGCGTTTACCAGGTTGGAGCATTTCCATTGCTTCCAACATGAAGTCACTGTTACACATTATTTGTTTCTTCACATCTTCTTTCTCTTTCTTTTTCCTTCATGTCATCTTTATATAATTTTTTTTTTTATTATTATTTTTCATTTTCTTCTCCCATTTTTTCCTTTTTCTCTCCCCCATCCTTTATGTTAGTGCATTTCCCCTTTTTTCTCCCATCCTCAATGTTAGTGCTTACCACGTTGGAACATTCCCATTGTTCCCAACATAATCGCATTATCACAGATTTCCATCACTTTGTCCTCACATATATATTTTTTCACCATTTTTTTCATTTTTTACTCATTTTTGCATTTTCACCGTTACAGCACAGGGCTTGCTCTTCTGCTCGGCCGCTTGTGCCGTCTCAGCTCCCGTGTCAGATTCTGTCCCCGGCTGCCCACGTAACCACTGACACGCCCTTTCCATTGCCTCACCTGTAAGTATGGGCTGTTGATTCAAGCCAATTCCGTCTATTTTTTATTTTTCATATACAAGATTTACTTATTGTCTGACACAATACTTTCGCTTTATAGACATCCAGTTTACATCAGCTCCTGATGAGCGGCAAGTTTAGCCGCGAAACGCGTCGAGCTTCAGATGCCATAAATTGTACAATCATGCAGTTTTGTAACACATCCTGTACATACTGTTTCATCTATTTATCTGAATATTATCATTAATGTGCAATATGCCTCTGGATGTATCAATTAATCATGATGGAAGATGCAATATGTATCAATGTTTTTGATGTATTTTACTGTGCAATATTTAATAAAATCAACACTATCAGACTATACAGCTCATTTTTTTGCTCGCAAATCCGCATGCCTCATGTAAAGTCCCAACTTCTCATCTTGCTTCGTTTTTGATAGGGATGGAGGCAATTGTGATGTAACTGTCCTATGCCTCACACAAAGTCCCACCCCCCCTTTTTTTTTTCTTTAAAATAATGCAAAATGTCAGTAAAAAATACTGTAACGTTAAACAGTTTGTAAAGGCAGAAGGTTTTTTATCTTAATGCATTAAGGTAAAAAACCTTCTGTGTGCAGCAGCCCCCCTAATACTTACCTGAGGTCCCTCTAGATCCAGCGATGTTGTAGGATTGTCTCAGCTGCCCGGGACTCCCCTCCTCATTGGCTGAGACAGTCAGCCAATCAGTAGAGAAAGGGGGCGGGGCTGGGCCGCGGCTCCATGTCTGAATGGACACAGGATGCTGTGGCTCGGCTCAGGTGTCTTAAAAAAAAAAAACGAGACTTTACAATCACTTTAATTTTAGGGCACACAGTCAGGAGAATCATGTGCACAGGTGTGCACAAAGATGTGCGCATGCGCATAACACAGCTCTTGCACCAGTAGACATAGTGAGAACTATATGTGCAATAATGTATGTAGGCTATGCGCATACACATTAGTGTGGATGAATATACTGACTTTTTGCTGATTTCGGCTTGTGGCCCAACCTTGTCTTATGTCTGCTGATTCAGTACCTTCTCTGCTCATTTGATACTAACCTTGGCCTGGCCCTGATTCCGCTTCTGCCTTTTGATTCTGCCTGTTTTTTGCTGACTTCTGTCTTCCCGACAATTCTTCCATATCCTGCACCTGCTAGCCCCTGGATTGCCTTCTGCGGGATTCTAGTCCTGCACTCTCTGCATCTTCTGAACTATCCAGTGCATCTTCTGGCCAGGACTTTTCATAGGCACCTGTGTCACTCTGTGCCCTGTTTTTTCCTGTCTTCAACTCCAGGTGAAACGGCACAGGAGGTGTAAGGGAAGCCCTCTCGTCAACTCGACCTCTAATAGGTACATGACACAGATGCAATATACTACCCAATTGTGGTAAAATATAAAAGGTGAGGTTGCACCAAGTAAATAGATACCTATTATATAAAGGTTTAAATTGCATGAGCAAATGGCAACAAACTTTGGTAACCTAAATTTTCTATAGGCAACACTTTAACCTCTTCGTGCTCGCGCTATAGCCGAAAGACGGTTACAGCGTGGCGCTCAATTGGCAGGAGGGCGCCTGGACGTCCTCCTGTTTACATTCCCTGTGCGCGCCGCTGTGGACGCGCGTGGGGGGGAATCTGTGTTGGCCGTAAATGGCCAATCACAGCGGCTATTTAGCACTCGATCGGAGTATCCAATGAGAGATGATCTCATATGTAAACATAGAGACAGCGTGTGAGGAGGGAGAGCGGATGGCTGCAGCGGTGAGTGAGAAAAATTACTTACTAACACAACACAGTGCCATCTGTCCCCAGTGTCACCTATCAGTGCCATCTGTCCCCAGTGCCACCTATCAGTGCCATCTGTCCCCAGTGTCACCTATCAGTGCCATCTGTCCCCAGTGCCACCTGCCTCCAGTGCCACCTGCCCCCAGAGCCATGTATCAGTGCCATCTGTCATCAGTGCCACCTGTAAGTGTCACGTGCCATCTTTTATCAGTGTCACGTGTCATCAGTGCCACGTATCAGTGCCACATATCAGTGCCATCTGTCATCAGTGCCACGTATTAGTGCCATCTGTCATCAGTGCCACGTATTAGTGCCATCTGTCATCAGTGCCACGTATTAGTGCTATCTGTCATCAGTGTCACGTGTCATCAGTGCCACGTATTAGTGCCATCTGTCATCAGTGCCACGTATTAGTGTCACGTGTCATCAGTGTCACGTGTCAGTGCCACGTATCCGTGCCATCTGTCATCAGTGTCACGTGCCATCAGTGCCACGTATCAGCGCCATCTGTCATCAGTGCCACATCAGTGTCACGTGTCATTGTCCTGGTGCTCCAGGGCCTTCAAAAGTGTAATAGGTAGTCAACAAGTTAGAAGTGTAATTTATGCTCCTAGAACACCTGACGGTGCTCCCTGCATGTTGGGCCTCTCTATGTGGCCAGGCTGTGAAAAAGTCCCACACATGTGGTATCGTAATACTCAGGAGGAGTAGCAGAATGTATTTTGGGATGTCATTTGTGGTATACACATGCCATGTGAGAGAAATAACCTATTACAATGACAATTTTGTGGAAAAAAACCTCTATAACTTTCACAAGGACCAAATAATATCCACTAATTTGGGTTATTTTTACCAAAGATATGTAGCAATATAACTTGTGGCCAAAATTTATGAAGAAAAATTAATAATTAGCAAAATTTTGTCACAGAAACTAAGAAAAAATTTTTTTTTCAAAATGTTCTGTTCTGATCTGTACTATATCGGACTCACTGTACAACCACACTGGAATGTTGTATATATATATATATATATATTGTCTCATACTATGGTGTGCTCTCTGCTGGGTCGCTTGGGGTGTGGCTGTATTCCATTGTCCATTGCGTCTGTCTGCCTTGGGAGAAAATTATTAGGGAATGTGTATTTGCTGTGAGGAGGGAGGGGGGAATTCCTCCAACAGCTCTCCTTGCTGATTGGACAGTCTACCTCGACCCTGAATGCAAAGGGAGGGGGGATTGTCCCGAGTGTTACCTCTGTGTACCTGTGTTTCAATAAACAGTTCATGTTCAGCAGCCAAAATGAGTACTGCCTAGTTCTTGGACAAGCTGGTCCAGCAGGAGATAGAGCTGGACAATTGTTATCAGGCTCTGCAATGGCACACAGAGCAAGAATGTTTAGGGGAGACAACAGAATGCTCTCTGGAGGGATCTGAATTTGGCGGCCCTGGATTGCTGTGGGAGAGCCTTACAGATCGTTTTGTGTTTGGCGCTTAAGGGGAACCTACCCTTGAGGACCTGCAAGAATACAGAGAGGCTATGCTCAGTCTTGAAGGGGTTTCAGAGCTTAAACCTAATCTGGACTATTTGCTAAGGAAAGAAAGCATCTGGAAAGGGCATACAGGAAACTGCTAGAACACATTTAGCAGCATGCCAGAGAATCAGCAGTGGAAACTCCGGAGATTGATGTCTCCAAAGCTGAAGTGCTGACAACAGGGCAGAGATCTGCTAACCTCTGCCCAGTACGGATAACATCTTCTGGGCTCTACGGACAGGAGATGGTGAACCTCTATCCCCAGACACCAGTTCCAGAGACTGGGGATTTAATAGACTTCTCTGCTGAGGAAGGACAACCTGGTGAGCCTCCAGCAGAAAAGCTGTCATCAGGGCCAAACATCACTGAGCTCTGCCCAGCACCAACAGCAGCTTCAGCCTCTCTGAGAGAAGAGGCATCTGTCTTTCTCCGACAATACTGACAGAGACATGGGATTTTCTGTTACCAGAAACTTCTCCAGCTGAAGCGCTGACAACTGGAATATGCTGTACTTAGAATGCAGTAGTCAGGAGTAAGAAATGTAAAACACAGTGAGGGGTATTTACCAAAACTGGTGCAGTCAGAATCTGAAACAGCTGTGCATGGCACCCAATCAGCTAATATCTTCAGCTTGTTTAACTTTGAAAATGAAAGCTATGAGCTGATTGGTTGCCATGCGCAGCTGCTCCAGATTCTGTCTGCTCTAGTTTTGATAAAATCCCCTAAGGCAGTGGTTCTCAACCTGGGGGTCCAATGACGATTTGCCAGGGGTCACCGAATCCTGGGCTGTTCCTGCATCCCGCACCGCTCTCCCAGCCTTTACGTGGCCGCCCAGCAGGGCAATTCCTGGAGCCCACGGCCATTCAGTTCACAGCATGACTGGGGGGCAGAGACTAGAGGTCAGCTGACTGGTGAGGAATGTGAAGTGGGAGGGGCTGGAGGAGACCCTATCTCTTGATTTCGGCATAGGTGTCACTGCTGCGAGTAACCACAAAGTCGGAGACACAGTGAACGCCGGGGACATAGTGAGTAACACAGCCTGTGATTATATTTGCCATTAAAAGTCCCCACTACAGGTGTCAGATCAGCAGATGACCTTGATCAAGAGCACTCAAGTTGGCTGATCAGAACCCCCCCCCCCCAATCCCACCACCCACCAGCACTGCCACTCATTCAACTCCCTGCCAACACTGCCACTCATCCCATTCCCACCAAGGAGTAAGAGAAGGAATAAAAATAGAGAATACAGGGAAGGGAGAGGAAAAGAGTGTCAGGAACAAAGAAAAAGGTGGAGAAAGAATAAGAGAAAGAACAAGAAAGAGGGAAAGGGGAAAAAAAATAAATTGGGATAGAGATAAATAAAAGGGAAAGAAAGGAGAACAAAGAGAAAGAGTGGTACATCCTAAAATGTACCATAAGGGGTTTTAATACTGTACGAGTGGAAGGGACTCAGGGAGCGCTAAATGGCTGTGGGTTAGGGGTGCAAATCACTTGTCTTGCCTTAGGTGCTGACAACCCACGCTATGAAAATAATTTTACTGTTAGGGGTCCCCACAACTTAGGAAATTGTATCAAGGGGTCACGACACTAGAAAGGTTGAAACCTGTATGCAGAAACACTTTTGCTGCATCTGCATCCACCAGAGAGCTTCACCTACAGAAGTTGGTGCTTCACAATCCCCCTCTCATAGTCCAGGGCCTCCAGACATCTGCTGTCCTAGTCCAGGACAGCCATACATCTCCTCTCATAAGCTTGGACCTCCAGGCACCCCCTCACCTAGTCCAGTATCTTCCTTAAACCCCCCGCCCACCATCCAGGGGCCTTTGCCACACCAACCACCATTTCCTAGTCAGGGCCTCCTCTGCACCCCCTCCCCTCCTAGTCCAGGACCTTCTCTGCACTCCCGTCCTAGTCCAAGACCTCCTCTACAGCCCCCCCCCCCAGTTCAGAGCCTCCTCTGCACCCTGCCCTCCGAATCCAGGTCCTTTGCAACACCAACCCCCTTTTCAAATCCAGAGCGTCCTCTACACCCACCAGTCCAGGGCCTCTGGTGTACTCCCCTTCTAGTCCAGGGCCTCCTCTGCACTCCCTCTCCTAATCCAGGGTCTTTGCCACACCAACCTCTAGTCCAGGGCCATCTCTGCACCACTCCCCTAGCCCAGGGCCTCCTCTGCACCCCCCCCCCCGGTCAGTGCATCCTCTGCACCCCCCCTCAGTCCAGGGCCTCCTCTGCACCCCCCCCAGTCGAGGGCCTCCTCTGCACCCCTTCCAGTCCCCCCCAATCCTTTGCCATACCCACCCTACCTTCCTACTCCAGGGTCTTCTGCACATAAACCCCTCTCCTTGTCCTAATAAATGCCTTCCAGTTCCAGGAAGGCTCTCCCATATAATTGTACTGCAGCTGGGATGCCTCACTTGGAAAAGACATTTGCTGTTTGGGCACTGGGCAGAACTAGGAGGGAGACCCCACAGCACTCCGCCGGGCCTCTGCTCTAAGGTGTCACTGCCGTCAGTTCAAGTGTAATGGACAGGCAGCGCCCATTGCATAGTTTGCCAAATAATCACTCCACTCCCGCCCGGCCGTTATATAGAAAAGCATTCCAGAGTGTCATACTCTTTCCATTTTCAGATGATGGCTTGAACAGTGCTCCGTGAGATGCTCAGAGTTTTGGATATTTTTTTATAACCTAACCCTGCTTTAAACTTCTCCACAACTTTATCCCTGACCTGTCTGGTGTGTTCCTTGGCCTTCATGATGCTGTTTGTTAACTAAGGTTCTCTAAAAAACCTCTAGGAGCTTCACAGAACAGCTATATTTATACTGAGATTAAATTACACACAGATGGACTCTGAAGGCAATTGGTTCCACTAGCTTTTAGTTAGGGGTATCAGGGTAAAGGGGGCTGAATACAAATGTACGCCACAGAACAAACCATTTACCATTTTCCTTCCACTTCACAATTATGTGTTGGTCTATCACATAAAATCCCAATAAAATATATTTAAGTTATTGGTTGTAATGTAGCCAAGTCCCGGGCCCCTTGAGACCTAAAAGTGAATTTCAGATTTGGGGGTAGCTGACATCCTTCTGTGTAGAGCGAGTTGCTAGACATAGGATACTTCTTGAATGCAAAGAGATTTATTGTCTACAGAACTGTGGGAGAGAGGGTTAGGGTCAGGACACCCTTTAGTAGATGCAATGTTAATTGGCAGAATCCGAGACTTCTATAGGCAGACAGTCATGCAGGGAAAGTCATCCAGCTAGACACCACGTCTGCATGAGTAGGACCACTGTCTCCTATGGCAACAATCTTGTAACAGTTTCTAACAACGGTTGCAATGAACTCCTCCACTTCTTCTACAACCTCCTATTGTAGAATTTCACTCAGCTGAGCTCCCAGTCTTTCACTAGACTAACATATCCACTTGTTACTGGATCTCCTGAGCTCTTCCAATCACATAAAATCCCAATAAAATATAATTAAGTTCTTGGTTGTAATGTAGCCAAGTCCCGGGCCCCTTGTAGCCAAGTCCCAGGCCCCTTGAGACCTAAAAGTGAATTTCAGATTTGGGGGTAGCTGACATCCTTCTGTGTAGAGCGAGTTGCTAGACATAGGATACTTCTTGAATGCAAAGAGATTTATTGTCTACAGAACTGTGGGAGAGAGGGTTAGGGTCAGGACACCCTTTAGTAGATGCAATGTTAATTGGCAGAATCCGAGACTTCTATAGGCAGACAGTCATGCAGGGAAAGTCATCCAGCTAGACACCACGTCTGCATGAGTAGGACCACTGTCTCCTATGGCAACAATCTTGTAACAGTTTCTAACAACGGTTGCAATGAACTCCTCCACTTCTTCTACAACCTCCTATTGTAGAATTTCACTCAGCTGAGCTCCCAGTCTTTCACTAGACTAACATATCCACTTGTTACTGGATCTCCTGAGCTCTTCCAATCACATAAAATCCCAATAAAATATAATTAAGTTCTTGGTTGTAATGTAGCCAAGTCCCGGGCCCCTTGAGACCTAATGGTGACCTTCAGAGTTAGGGACAGCTGACATCCTTCTGTGTAGAGTGGGTTGCAAGGCATAGTGGGTGTAATGTAAGGTAGATTGATTCTGACTCAGTATCTTCCTCAAGTGTCGACCCCGCATACCTGCTGGGTCCCTAGCTTGGCACTCACAGATACTCCTCAAGCATCACCCCGCTGGCCTGCTTGGTCCCTGGCTTGACACACAATAATGCTCTGCAAGTTTCACCTCCACTGGCTGGGTCCCTGGCTTGGCACCTGCTGAAGTTTTCCCAATTCTTCACTGTCTCCGGCTGGTAAGAATACTGCTCAGGTACTTGCTTCAGCTACTCAGAATGGTCTCCGGTAGCAAGGTGGATGGTCCCAGCCGGCAGAACCGTTGCTTTTGGTTGGACTGCAATCCGCAGTCTCAACCCTATGCTGCTCTCTTGCTTCTGGATAGGCCCAAACCAGATGTCCCCGGGATAGGCCCAAGGCTTATGGCCTAGCAGCCCGGGGCATTACAACACACGCCCATCCAGACAGCCGTCCAGGTGGCACAGAACCCCCGGTCACCTGACCCCACCCAAATAAATAGGTTCTCCCAGTAGGCCAAGGGATCCAAGAAAATCCCTGCCCATTGGCTGAGACACCCCATTCATTCCTAGTCTGTCCTTGCAATGCTCTTGTCTTGTCTAATGTCACCAGGCACCCGGCCACCCAGCGACAGAAGAGAGAAGTGCAGCAATTTCAGAATAAGGGTGAAATCAATTGAGCTCCTGGCAATTAGCCAAGGCAACTATCACTTGGCAGATACAGTTTTTAGCCACCCTCCAGAAACACCAGGGTGCTACATCAACATGACAAAATGTGGAAAATTTCAAGGGCTATGAATACTTTTTCAAGGCACTGTACATGTAAGTCTGCACTTATCAATATCACAAACCAAACCTTTTCCCTCCTTATATCCCCTCTTCCCTTTTATCTCTTCTCTGCTCTTTTCTCTACTCTCCCTCCAATCCCCCCAACACACATGATTAAAGGTGTCTCAGCAGCATTATTCTCATAAGAAATGGTTGTATGAACTTCTTTGATATCCACCAATACATCTTCTGATTTGCATTCCTGCTCATTTATCTAATATCCGTAGTTTTAATCTTTAGGTTCACTTAGTGTTTTGTTTTTTAATTATATAATAATAAATCAAGTTGATTTTAGCAGGGGGTTGACAGAGAGACTATAACAAAAGTTTATACAACCTTTATAGACAATATTGATACTAAGTAGCATTTTGGTAATATTTCTACTATATTTCTACTATTTTCTAATATTTCTACTGCGTCTTTAACTGTGGAAATTATGGAATACCAGATCCTCACCTCCGTGATTGAGCCACTGTTCTGAAACACTTACGTTTCCATCAACTTTGCAATGGATTTATTATGTGATGTATAATATTTTTGTGATGACATCTAGTGGCATTCAGGGTAACTACACTTTGTTTATTTTTTGTATTTCTGAAGTAGTACAATCCAGTTTACCTATGTACTTAGGTTAGTTGGATGGGCCCCTCCCTTCTTCCTTGTGCTCCATAAGTTTGTTTCCAGACTTCTTTATTGGGCACTAGGCGTAGAAGCTCATTGACCCATTGTAACAGAATCCGGACACCCTAACTCAGTATCTCTGCCAAGAAGCTGCTTGCCAAAGCGCTGGAACACGAGACCAGCGAATCTGGCTATAGTCACCCCAAGAACTAGACATTATAAAATTTTCCCTTCAGTTCCTGTCCCACAGCCAAACAGGAAACAGGAAGAGAGAGGAAATCCCTACAAATGAAGGGAATTTCTTGGGGACCCCCAGGTCACCAGAACTAGTGTTCCCTTGGAAGATTTTCAATAGCTTTTCTGGGACAACCCTAAATTGGCGATTTTCTTTTACTTTCGATGATAATGGTAAAAAGGACAAATAAAGAGGGGGAATCTCCCTAACGGGGGGGGGGAGCAGCAATTAAAAAGGATAAGAGTTTGAATCCCTCGCCTCTCTATTCAGAACTGAAAAAAAAAGTTTTGCCCTTAGTTATACTTTAACCCCTTCCTGACCAGCCACCGCAGTTATACTGCAGCAGGTTGGCTCTGCTGCGTGAGCTGTCGTAGCTGTACGTCGGCTCTTTAAGACACTTTAACAGGCGCCACAGCATGTCGCCGGAGGCGATGCGTGTGCCCGATGGGCGGGATGACTGCCGGGCACCCGCAATCACTCGTGACAGAGCGAGAAACGGGATCTGTTTGTGTAAACACACAAATGCTGGTTCTCTCAGTGGAGAGGAGACAGATTGTGTGCTCCTACTAAGTAGGAACAACAATCGGTCTCCTCCCCTAGTCAGTCCCATCCCCCCACAGTTAGAACACACCTAGTTAACCCCTTGATCGCCCCGTAGTGTTAACCCCTTCCCGGCCAATGACATTTATACAGTAATCAGTGGCTATTTTTAGCTCTGATCGCTGTATAAATGTCACTGGTCCCAAAAAAGTGTCAAAAGTGTTCGATCTGTCCGCAATGTCGCAGGCACAATAAAAATCGTTGATCACCTCCATTGCTAGTAGAAAAAAATAAAATACTAAAAATGCCATAAATCTATCCCCTATTTTGTAGATGCTATAACTTTTGCGCAAACTAATCAATATATGCTTATTGCAATTTTTTTTTTACCAAAAATATGTAGAAGAATACATATCGGCCTAAACTGATGAAGAAATTTTTTTTTTAAATTTGGGATATTTATTATAGCAAAAAGTACAAAATATTGTGTTTTTTTCAAAATTGTAGCGCAAAAAAATAAAAACCGCATAGGTGATCAAATACCACCAAAAAAAGCTCTATTTCTGGGGAAAAAAGAATATCAATTTTGTTTTGGTACAACGTCACACGTCATGCCCAGTCCGTTCCCAAGATACCCTATCTACCTTTGAGGCCTTATGCTTAGATGGTGACCGAGCCCCCCGAAGGTTATCTCACCTATACAAATTACTACTAAACCACTCCACCCTTACAGTACCCTATTATATCAGGGTGTGGGAGAGGAAACTGGGTCTAACAGCAGTATAAAAAAAATGACAAGGTTGGCCTATAGCCAATGCAGGAGTCGTGTTGTAAACTTTTAGCACAGTGGTGTAGGGTCCCAGCTCAACTGTCCCCTATATATAAAGATGTGTCGGCCTCATGCTGGAGGGGTTTGGGCAGGCTGATACGTTTTTGCACATTTGGTGGGGACTGTCCATTGATCTAAACATTCTTGGCAGAAATGAGGACTGATTGGTAAGATTACCTAATGTCAGCTGGGGGATGATCCCCTAACAATACTTTTTCACGACACCAAGTTGTCTGTAGGGGCTTATAAACGCTCCTTAGTATCCCACGTTCTGAATGCAAGAAAAACCATTAAGGAATTGCTAGAGAGAGTACGGGAGATACAAATTGCAGAGGAATGGAGACATCAGTGCTCTGATACTATAAGACATGGGCGCTGTGGATTGATTTTAGCACCTCTGACATTTACAAACAGTTATTACAACGATTTGTTCCAGTGGTGAAAGTTCTCATAAGCTCATTGATACACACTTTTTCGGGAATTTAGACAGCTGGGGTTGGACTATAAGATGTAGTGACTGTAGAGGTTTGTTTGCTTTACTGTGTCTTCTTTCATGCCATATTAAGGCCCATGAGTCCAACTGCCCTCAGACTATTTTCTACTTTCTGACTTTTACTGGTTTCTATCCCACTCCATATCTCTCATCTTTTCTTCTCATGGGTCTACAGGCCTAGGAAAGCCTTCTGATATTTGTGGAGTTGCAATGGGTAGGCACGAGGCCTACCTGGTCTTAATAAATAAGTGGTGAGAACTTTATTGAGTCATCTTGCCAGTATTTTAGCAAGTACGGTATTTATATGTCACTTGTTAACAAAAATATAGGCCTATATGACTTAAAAATAAAGAAAAATATTCTTCGCTCAGGTAAATCCCCCAAAAAAGCTGCAGGCACAAAAAAAGCCTGCAATACTAAGCTCAAACAATGTATAAGTAGATTGTGCAGTGCTGTGTTTTTACATAACATATAAATAAATGTCCAAAGTATATCAGTGTAAGAAAAGGTGTGCAGTGAAAAGAAGGGGAACATCTCCATAAATTAAAAAAAAAAAAACTTAATAGATTTTGTCCTGTGCCAGTGCAAGGAAAAAAATGAAAATCCAACTGTAATGTCAAATCCTCCAGGGTGGCTATAATTAACCCCACAAGTGCTAATTGACCATTTGCTGTATAGGTAATGGTCATGTTTCTTCTGGTAAGTGGCTGACATTTACATCTCAGGCTTAGACGAGTGGCAGGCAGACTTCTTCAGCCAACAATGCCCGGATCTGGGTTAATAGTGGGGAAGTCTGTATGTGAACCTCCTGGCTTCCAGATTTAGCAACAAACTGGACAGCTTTGTTTATTTTTTTTAAATCAGAAAGGTTTTTATTTTGCATAAGAAACAAAATCATACATCATATACGTTGAAACATTGAATGTATACATATTTTAGAGTATTAGTGCAGTTCGTCATGAATACAGTTATCAACATTTTAAGATTGCCAACAGGAGGTTCTATTTGCATTCTAACAAAAGTAAAGGCAATTGCACTATTATCCTTTAACAATAAATTTGACATATAATATGCCTCGTAGAGAGTATATGTCTGAATATCAGATGGTATACTCAGATATTGACTGGAATAGTATCTCCCTTGTATAGGAAAACTCCTGTGTTATATAATATCTTTAAACTGTAAAAAGGGGAGACACAATAATTTTCCAATAAAATCAGTGGGATCAATCTCAGTATAATATAGCTCTATTATGCTTGTCTGTGTTCATTGTGTTTAGTGCAATATAGTATTCTCCAGTATTGGGGGGAGAAAGAAAATATCAATCAATAATAAAAAAAAAAAAAAAAAGGGAAAAAAGAAGGAAAGAAATAGAAAGGAGAAAAAAAAAAAAAACCATTACAAAACAAAACCAAATCTTGCCATACATTGCAACATTGCATATTCTGCCTCATATCTCTCAAGGAGCATATTGCCCTGTCTATCCCTTTCTTTTACATACTTTTATTATCCATATAATGGTCATGTCCACATCAGCCCAAAAGTAACCTATCTTTGATTAGTTGGTGTGGGGCTAGACCAGGAACATCCAGCCATGCTTGCCATATTGATAGAAACTTTTGTGGGACTTTTCTATGTTGGTAGGCAATCTTTTCTCTTATTAAGAGCCTATTGACACTGTCTATCCATTGCTTCTTGGTGGGCACTCGCGGAGTGATCCACCACTGAGCAATTAATTTCCTTGCCATGTATAACATTCGGATGAGCGCTATGCGGGTGGGTGGTGGTATCGACTCGTCATCTATTCCTCCTAATATACATGTTACTGGGTTTCTCTCAAGAGGTATCATGAATATTTCTGTTATTGTGTCTAGGACATCCTTCCAGTACCTAAATAATTTGGGGCACTTCCATATCATATGGAGTAAGTCTCCATGATCACGTTCACATTTTGGGCACATGGGAGAATCTCTAATTCCCCACTTATATAATTGAAGGGGAGTTCTATATGCTCTGTGAAGTAGATAGAGGTGTGAGATTTTCTGAGATGCAGACAGAGATACCAAGGGGGCGTTTACCAAGCATACATCCCAACTATCTCCGTCTATTGCCCCTATGTCTTCCTCCCAGCGCTGTCTACATGGTAGTCTAGAGGAGTCTTGTATTCGCGTGACAAGGGTGTTATAGCAGCGGGATATCATCCCCTTTTTATTTTCTTCCATGAAAACTTCCTGAACGATCGGATGTTCTGTGTGGTGGATCCTGACAGTTCTGCTCTGGGTTTGTAAAGCATGTCGCAGTTGGAGATACTTATAAAAATTGTTATGTGGGATCTCAAACTCTATTTGGATCTGTTGGAATGATTTGAGGGTATTATTTTGGTATAGTTGTGAAACAAATTTAATACCTGCGTCCTCCCAGTTCTTAAAACCTTTTAATTTTTGTATTTCCTTAAATTGTCTGTTTTTCCAAAGAGGTGTGCAGGACAAAAAACCTGTAACGCCTAGTAATTTTTTTACAAAAGACCATAACATGATCAACAATTTAACTGTAGGGGCCTCAGGGTCTAGATGTAAGAACCCCGCCTCCAAGCTTGCCAGTGCTGAATAATTATTTTCGTCCCCTAATGTAAGCATCCGAATCGGGTCTGTGTGATCCAATAGGCCCCATCCTCCCAGCTGTTGCAGTTGGGATGCCAGGTAATACATTCTGGGATGAGGAACAGCAAGTCCCCCCTCCTCCTTGCCATATTGTAATGTGGATAATTTTATCCTTGCTGTCTTTTTCTTCCAAATAAGCTCCCTAAATTGGCTCTCTATCCTATCGAACCATCTCTTAGGTATCCATACTGGGGAATTATTAAAGATATATAGTAGTTGTGGCGCCCAAACCATTTTAATAAGGTTAACTCTCCCAGCCACTGACAAGGGCAATTTACACCAAGCTCTGCTTTTTTCCCGGAATTTAGTCAAGAGGGGCGCCAGGTTCTGATCAATATAGGTGGCCGGGCTTGATGTCACCTGAATCCCTAGGTAGCGAAACGAGCTCACCTGTTGTATCATTTCTGCACCCAGGGGCAGTGGGGTATTCAGGGGGTCAAGTGGCATCAACACCGACTTGTCCCAATTGATGGAGAAGCCTGATAGTTCCCCAAAATCCTTTATGAGGGACATGACCATTTGTAACGTATCTTTTGTGTCCCCTAAGTACAGCAGGGTATCGTCTGCATACATGGATACCACATCTTTATTTCTTCCTCTCTGAAAACCCACTATTCTTGAGTCCCCTCTAATTTTGGCCCCCAAAGGCTCTAAGGCCAGGGCAAACAGCAGGGGCGACAACGGGCACCCCTGCCTAGTGCCCCTAAATAGAGGAAAGGGTTCTGAAAGCTCCCCATTGATGCGGATCCTGGCGGTGGGTGTGGCATACAGAAGCTGTATCCAGCGGATAAAGGTGTCCCCCAATCCCATGCTCCGTAGTGTCTTCCACAGATAGGGCCACTCGACACTGTCGAAGGCCTTAGCTGCATCAAGTGAAAAAATTGCCCTATTGCCTGGGTTGTCCGTTGGGAGTTGTAAATTCAGGAATAGCCGCCTTATATTTTGGGCCGTGGATCTCGTGGGTATGAACCCAGATTGGTCTCTGTGTACTATTTTATGAATTACTTTGGCTAACCTGTTTGCTAACATCCGGGCCAGCAACTTAATATCGGACGTGAGCAATGATATGGGCCTATAAGAGCCAGGGGAGTTCGCATCTTTACCCGGTTTTAAGAGGACAACGATGATTGCCTCGTTCATCGAGTTTGGTAGGGAACCTTCCTCTAGTGCCTCATTATAAACTTTTAATAATGTGGGGAGCATAGAGTCAGCATAACGTTTATATACCTCTGACGGGAGACCATCCATGCCTGGTGATTTGTTATTTTTGGTTTGGGATAAGGCAAGATCTAGTTCTTCTGCCGTTAGAGGGGCATTAAGCATGGTCCTGTCTTCTATCTGGAGACTGGGGAGCTCACAGCCTCCCAGAAAATCTTCTATTGCGCTGTCAGTGGGCATCACCTTTGAGGAGTAGAGATTGGCATAAAAATCCCTAAAGACTTTCAGGATATCAGAGGTAGAGGTTTTCAAGGACCCCTGCTCATCACCAATGGCAGGAATAAGAGAGGATGATTGCTGGGACTTTGCCAGTACTGCAAGCATATGTCCAGTTGTCTCTCCCTCCTCAAAGTGTGATTGTTGCAAAAAAAAACGTTTATTTTCCGCTAACTGCAGTGCTAATTGGCCCGACATTGTCTGTGCGCTTAACCATGCTCTTTTGGTATCTTCCGTGGGGTTATTAGTGTAGGTATTTTCAGTCTCGGTGACCATATTCCGTACCAGCAGTTCCCAAGCCTTAGTGTCAGTCTTAATCTGTGAGATTGTTTTAATAAGCTGCCCTCTCAAAAAGGCCTTCGCTGCATCCCAGACCACCCCCAGCTTAGCAGTGCCAATATTATCCTGTATAAACAGCCTGAGTGCTGCATGTATAGGGTCAGGTTCGGCAAACAGCGAAAGCCAGAAGGGATTAAGTTTCCAGACTGGGCGGTTGGTCCTATTTGGCAATGAAATGGTCACCCAGAAGGCAGAGTGATCAGAGATATTCCTATCTGCATATCCCGATTCCAAAACCAGTTGTAGCATCTTATAGTTTCCCAAACCCAAATCTATTCTAGACAATCCGGCATGGGAGGCCGAGTAGCAGGAGTATTTTTTGTCCTCAAGATGTTTGCATCTCCACACATCTATCAATCCTATTTCTTCAAGCATTTTAGCAAAAGGAGTTTTGTCTTGTATCCGACATGTATTAGCAATAGGTATAGGTATTTTATCCTTAATAGCGTTTAAAAAATTGTTATAATCTCCCATTGCCAACAGGGGTACTTCTGGGTATTGGGCCATGAAACTTGCCAGGTGTTTAACAATCTCGGAGGTATACGGTGGGGGGATATAAATACTAGCAAGAATACATTTTAGGTTTGATATTGTGCATAGGAGAAATATATATCTGCCATCTGTGTCTATGCGTTTTTGTATACAATTGAATTGAACATCCCTCCTGATCAAGATACTTGTTCCTCTAGAATAGGTGGAATGGGTTGCATGAAACTGGGTCACATATAATCGTGGGTTGAGGCTGGGGGTGAGGCCCGCCGAGAAGTGAGTCTCCTGCAGGCAGACCACCCCCGCACCCAACGACCTGAGATGCCTGAGGACCGCCATCCGTTTAATTGGACTACCCAGCCCCCTGACATTCCACGTCACGATCGTCAGCTTAGTCATCCCCATTCCACCCCAGAAACTTTAGGCAGTCTAATATAACCCTTAGTAGCACCCACCAGTTGTATATCAGTATGATACCAATTGCATAAAAGAGAAAACATATCAAACTTAATTTCCCTCTTCTTGGGACAGTTAGGCATCTGTGGACATGAAATCAGAATACAAAACAACAAGAAAAAATATTTCAATATGTTAGGGTATAAGCACAGAAAAAAATAAGTTTCTAGCTTAAGATATATTGCTCTGTATGGCATAACTCTAAAGGGTGGTAGTTCACCCAACTGTAACAGTTGCATTGTCAGCTTTTCCTCCACACAACAGGTGTGGGGGGGGGTAAAAGCCTTGAAAACTCCCGGTTAACCAGCAGGTCAGTTCTTACAGGGGTTTTACAGAAGCAGCAGGCACGTAATCCTTCCTTGCTTGTAATCAAAAAATGAAAAATAAAGAAGAGTGGGGGGAAGGGGGAAAAAAAGCAGGAAGGGTAGGTTGAAATAAACAGGACTCCTCATCCGCCTAAGCCACGGATATGGGTGCAGGGACTGTCCACAATTATCAGCAAGCTCGAGTCTTGAGGCCCGCATTCGGCTCGGGCGCCCTCTCCAAAAAAAAAGGGGGGGGGGGGAGAGAGATAAAAAAAGGGGGGGGAACAGTAGGCTGGATCCCATCAGTCCAACACCAACACAAGGCACATCACTTAGGGGGGAACATCTCTTTGCGGTCTAGCCGCTTTAAGGGCTCTATCTTCTCTATCCAGCCACTGAGCCGCCATATCCGGCCGGTCAAAAAAGCGGGTTTCTCCAAGTGCGACTACCCGCAAGCGGGCAGGATACAGCATGGCATAGGGCAGATTTAGATCTCTCAATCTTCGCTTGACATCCATGAACTTTGCTCGCTGTTTCTGGAGTTCAGCCGAAAAATCCGGGAATAGGGATATCTTGGAGTTTTCAATAGCTAGTTTGCCTCCCATGGTTCTGGCCTTGGCAAGGATGGCATCTCTATCTTTGTAGTTGAGAAGTTTAAAGAGAAAGGCGCGAGGATGATTGCCCGGTGGTAGTGGGCGAGATGGCACTCTATGCGCTCTCTCAACCGCAAATAGTGGAGAGAAAGCATCCTTTCCGAATGTGTTGAGAAGCCATTGCTCAATGAAGGTGACCGGGTCTTTACCTTCTATTCTTTCTGGGAATCCCAGTGCGCGTACATTATTGCGGCGCATGCGGTTCTCTAAATCATCCAAACGCGCAGCGTGCTGGTCTACTAAGTGACAGTTATACTTTAAATCCCTCTGCATGGGTACAAGATCGTCTTCCATCACACTGACCCTGCTCTCTACTGCAGCTGTGCGCTCTCTCAGTTTCTGCATGTCCTGTCTCACATAGGATATCTCAGCTTTGACTCCTTTAACTTCATCCGTCAGATGTGATATGGATTTATTACATATAGTCACTGCTGAGAGAATGTCTCTGAGAGTGGGTTCAGTATTATCCACTGGCATGCTCAGTGTCTGGGTGTCCTGACATGTGTGTGGTGCTGTACTCACTGTGGCCCAATCTGCAGGGGATCCAGTGCCATCCTCCAGTGGTATAGTGTTGTCTAACTCCAGCCGGCCTCCCTCCTCTTCACTGAGGTCGGATGCGGGCGAGGATGGCTCTTTAGAAGTTTTGTTGCCAAACAGGAGTCTCTGAGCGGCCTCCTTGTATTTCTCCTTCTGTGATCTCTGTGGCAGAGCGCCATCTTGGGCCTGAGTCACCGGCGGGCCTGTGCCTTCTTTTCCCCGTTTTGGCATGCTAATCAGCCGCGGATCGAACGGCGATATGGACCGGACTAGTCACCAGTAGCGTGCGGTTCCGATCGGGGGTGTTATCGGGTCGGATGGGTAATCCGCAGGATTAATTACAGGATTCTCGGCGGAGCAGAGGAGAAGTGTGTCCTGCTACATGCGCTGCCTGGCCACGCCCCCCCCAGCTTTGTTTATAGGTACAGGCAGCAGCAGTCCGCCCATAAGGGGCGCAGGGGCGCCGCCCCCTAATCTCTGTGCGCCCAGTCCCTAATCTCCATGCAGGGCGCCGGATGCAGAGTTCTACAGGGTTTTTTTTTCTGAGTCAGGTGATTAGAGCAAGAGGCTCTAATTCACTTCAAAAAGGGTGGACTCAGGGAGCAGAGCACTGAGCCCGCCCACTTGTGACAATAGTGAATAAACATTCACTATTGTCTTCCTGCTTCTCCTCCCGGTCAATCAGGACAGGAAGTGGGTCCTGAGACAGGATTGGCCAGAAGGAGAAGCAAACGGATTGGCCGAGAGGAGAAGCCACCCGGGACGTGGTGTGCTTTCAAGCTGGGCTGGCGAGTGGGCGAGCTGGCAGATGGTTTGTTTACTGCCCCCCCAAAAAATTGAGCACCAGCCGGCAGTGGGTACAGGGATCCTTTTATAGAAGGAATGGATGCTCTGGTTGCATGGCAGGGTTTCAAGCCGTCAGTAAATTTCGAATATCAGGGGCTAATAATTTGGCATGCTGTGCTGACTTGGTGTAAACCAGGCAAATTACTTGTTATGGGTATTGTCAATGTTTCTATATTATATTTATACTGTTTAACCACTTAGCGACCGGGCCATAGCCAAATGATGGCTACAGCGTGGTCGGCTAGTTCTGGGAGGGGGTACTATGACACCCCGGGGCGCGCACCCGGAAGTGTCTGTGATCAGGGATTGGGATAAAGGGCCGATGACAGTGGCCCTTTACCATGTGATAGCTCGGTCCAGTGAGTGAGCGATCACTTGTCAACCAACCAGCGCATGTCTGGTTCAGCTCACTCTCCTCTCCTCTCCTCACACGTGATCGGTACCACGTGTGAGGAGAGGAGGGAGCCCACAGTGCTGATCTGTGCCCATCCATGCCTCATCTATGCCTCATCCTAGCCCATCCGTGCCTCATTCATGTCCATCTGGCCTCATCCATGCCCATCCTTGCCTCATCCATGCCCATCCACGCCTCATACATGCCCATTCGTGCCTCATACATGCCCATTCGTGCCAGTCTGTGCCTCATACATGCCCATCCATGCCTCATACATGCCCACCCGTGCTTCATCCATGCCCCAACCATGCCCATCCATAACTCATCCGTGCTCCATCCATGCCACATCAGTGCTCATTCGTGTCTCATCCATGCCCAGCCATGCTAATCCATACCCCATATGTGCCTCCTCCATACTAATCCATACCTCATATGTGTCAGGGCTGGACTCAGCCCTTCCTTCTCAAAGCTGGCCACTCAGCTGTCGGCTAATTGCCAGCTCCTATCTCTCCACAGTGACGCAACTGTTGATGATATCCTGTTCATCAGTCCTGCCTACTTAAGCCGTCCAGTCCAGATGATCTCTGCCTTCGCCTTGGTCACATCTCTAGAGACACTCTCCTGTGTTCCTGTTAAAGACTTGCTTGGCTGACATTCCTTCTGGCTCCAGATGCTGCTTGCTGTTCTACTATGCTCATCTCTGGCTCCCTAATGTTTTGGCTTGTCTGACTAATTACTCTGTTTACCTTTTTTTATTCTTATTAAACCAGTGTGATTTAACTGTACTTCTGTCTCAGTCTGATTCATGGTTTCTGACAGTAGGGGAAGGCCATGTATTCAGAAGATGCAGTGAATCCACTTGTTGATATTTTTTCCAGATTGGATGAGCAGGTTCACCACATGGATCAGTTTGCCATGGCGTTACAAATTCTCCCAAGTCGAACGGCTCACCTTTAATCTCCCACTGTGGCTGCTCCGGTACAACCTATGTTGCAGGCCATCCCTGCTGCTGCTTCAGTCTCTGTGCAGGCACCCGCCTCGAGTATTACCCCTATAAGAGGTATGTTTGTTTCTCCTCCGCTTCCCCAGCGATTTGGGTGCGATCGAGTGCAATGCAGAGGGTTTCTCAACCAGGTTAAGATACTGCCCCAGGCGTTTCCCACAGACAGAAGCAAAGTAGGTTTTGTGATATCTTTGGATGAAGGGACTCCTTTTTGGTGATAATGGTGTGGGAGCCTCTACCCACGAGCTAGAGGCTGCGTCAGGATGAAGGGACTCCTTTTCGGTGGTAATGGCCTGTTGCCCTGTCACAGAGCTTAAACATCTTGACCCCATATCTGGCACACTTGCTGTTGAGATACTGTCTGAAAGACAAGCGGCCAGAAAACGTAATCAGGGACTCATCAACGTACACAACTTGATCGGGAGTAAACAAGTCTTCGAACCATTGGTTGAAGTGGTTTACGAGGGGCCGAATTTTGTGGAGCCGATCAAATTCAGGGTCACCAGACGACAGAGTTCATGGTCATTAAAATGCATGAACCTCAAGATCTGCTCGTATCTAACCCTGGTCATGGAAGCAGAGAACAGGGGCATATGGTGAATTGGGTCAGTGGACCAATATGACTGCAACTCTGGGATAGGCCCAGAAAGGTCTTAAATTCGGAAACTGTAATAGGTTTCCAATCTCTGGAAAGGGTCAACTGGGGATTAGCGGCGATGAATTGACCAGCATACAAATTGCTTTGGTCCACAATAGATCTATAGAGATCTTCTGTGAAAAACAGCGAATAAAAATCAAGTGATGTAAAATCAACTGTTTCCACCTGAATTCCGGGTTGGCCAGTGAATCTGGCACTAATCTGACGCTGCCTGGGATTGACGCTGACCCTGACTGATGCTAAAACTGATGTCATCAGCCGGGTGATCAGGGGATCAAAGCTTTATTGAGTAATATACGGCGGGTACCCTAATGCTATAAAAAGCTAACTAACCAGCGTCACCCGTGACACTAATGTGGTGATCACTTGTGACAGGGGGTGCAAGGGTTAACTAGGGGCAATCAGGGGGTTAAAACCTTTATTAGATAATATATGGGGGTACCCTGACGCTATAAAAGACTGACAGTGAACACTATAGTAGTGACACTGGTGACAGGGGGTGAAAGGGTTAACTGAGGGGGCGATCAAGGGGTTAAACCTTTATTAGGGGAGTACCCTAAAGCTACCCGGGCCTACTACTAACTGTCCTAACGCTGAGAAGTGTCACAAATGACACCAGTGCAGTGATCAGTGAAAAATCTGAAAACTGTACTTGGTGACACAGTAACAGGGAGTGAAGGGGTTACCCGGGGGTGGCGATCGGGGGCTGAAAAGTATGCCTATGTGTACTGTGTCAGTGTAGTGTTGGTGCAACTCACATTTAGATGTCCTCTCTCCTCTTACTGGAACCGAAAAAGATTCTACGAGGGGAGATGACATCAGAAATTATTGGCCTGGACCTGAAGACTGATCGGTTTTGTAACTAATCCTATTGCTGCTGGCGCGTACCCCCTAACCACAGGCGCGAGGGACATACGGGTACCCAATTTGCGCAGCGGTGCCACTCTGCCAATGTATATCGGCGTGCACTGGTCAGCAAGTGGTTAAAAATATATCCAATTCAGGTATGTGTTCTAAACCCCAAAAAAGTGATTTTTACTGGTTTCAGACTCCTCTAAATCTCCATATTTTTTTTTGTGTGATCTGACTTCCTGCTGTGGGCTGTAGGCTATGGGCAGTGTACATAACTGCAAAGAACGTGCACTGCTTGTTCCAAACAAAAAGAAGTGAAGGGGAAAATGAGAGGTGTGGGAGCTCATGGAGGATGTTACAGTACAAGGAAGCAGAAAAATAAAGTAAAAAATTAATTATTGAAAATAGATGACAGGTGCATTACCAAGTGGGTGTGCATTGATCTTCACGGAAACATAAGGTCATTGTTTAGTGTTGCAAAAAAAAAATTCCGGCCTCCTCCACTAATGCCTCTCCTTTTTCGCTGGTAATTGTCTGAGAGCCTTCACCCTCGAGCAAGCGACTGCATCAGCATGAAGGGACTCATTTTCGGTTGTAATGGTCTAGGAGCCTCCACCCGCGAGCTAGAGGCTGCATCAGGATAAAGGGACTCCTTTTAGGTGGTAATTGTCTGGGAGCCCTAAACCGTGAGCCAGAGGCTACGTCAGGGTGAAGGGACTCCTTTTCGGCTGTAATGGTCTAGGAGCCTTCACCTGAGAGCTAGAGGCTAAATCAGGGTGAAGGGACTCCTTTTCAGTGGTAATGGTCTGGAGTATATATTTTTTCCATGCATTATCTACTATAAGCAGGAAATATAGAGAAAAACATACATATTGGTATACTGTACATTACCCCATGTTGTTTTTGAGGCATCTAAAAAGAGAAAGGTGGTCCATTACAGGAAAAACATTTGGATGCCTCCATTTTGATGAATCCTCACGAAAGCATGAATCATCAAGACAGGGTCTTCATTTGGTAGAGTAAATGCCTGGCACAAGGGACATAAGGGTATGCCCATTTGCGCATCAGTGCCACTCTGCCAACGTATATCGGCGTGCGCTGGTCGGCAAGTGGTTAAAAAAATATCCAATTCAGGTAGGTGTTCTTAACCCCAAAAAAGTGATTTTTACTGATTTCAGACTCCTCCAAATCTCCATATTGTTTTTTTGTGATCCGACTTTCTGCTGTGGGCATAACTGCAACAAACGGGCACTACTTGTTCCAAACAAACAGAAGTGAAGGGGAAAATGAGAGGCGTGGGAAGCTCATGGAGGATGTTACAGTACAAGGAAGCAGTAAAATAAAGTAAGAAATTAATTAATGAAAATAGATGACAGGAGGGGCGTGGCCGCAGCATGGGAGAGAGCTGACGTGCTTGAGCTGAGCTCCGTCTGACCCGCTGCTTGTTATGCCACTTGCAGCAGCATTCCACCTCCTCGAACCAGCCAAATGAGATGCCATCGCAGATAGAGCAGTCCCCGCAGCCCCGGAGGACCCTGCAGCTGGCGCTCGAGCTCCCTGGACGGATATTTTATCGGTGGAGGCCGGCAACATGGAGCTGGATCCAATATGGCGCCGAGTGAGTGCTCACAGGCCACACATGCGGCATCCCCCATCCCCTCACCGCACCAGCCGCCCTCCTCACCTCCTCCGCCCTCCTCACCTCCTCCACCCTCTTCACCAGGCTCCCGGGGCAGCCCGTTCAGCAGCCCAGACCGGAATGACACCCAGGGAAGCAGCGGCAGTGTCTCCAACAGGTCTCCACATAGCCCACACACAACACCTGCTGGGCCTTCCTCTTCTGGCTCCAGGGCCCCCCTCACACGTTTCCCGGGCATAGGGACATGGGGGGGGCACTAGTTGAAGGAGACCTACGATCCCATATACTAGCTCTCCCCACCTGGGCTGATCTGGAGGGTTTTATGACCCGGATGGAAAAGGCCTTCAGGAAAGACATTGAAGACCTACAGGCAGACACGGCCCATATTGGGGGTAGAGTAGAGGCCTTAGAAGTATCGGTGGAAGACATCACCCCTACCCTACAGGCACTAGAGACACGCTGCACAATGCAAGATCAACGAATTGATTCCTTGCTTTACCAACTTGATGATGTAGAAAATTGGAGCCGCAGGGTTAATATCCGCATACGAGGCCTTCCGGAGGCTACAGGACCCAGAGACATAATACCTACCCTTCAGGGAGTGTTCACACAGATATTGGGCAAAGAAGCACCTGATAACATAGAGATCGATCGAGCTCACAGGGCCCTCAGGCCACCCTCTGATGATCCAGACAAGCCCAGAGACATCATCTGTAAGCTGCACAAATACACCCTGAAGGATCAGAGAGGTCCGCCACGTGGACTATGATGGAGCCAATTTGTCCCTATTTCCGGACTTATCCAGATGCACGCTGATGCAGCACAGGGCCCTTAACCACTTCAGCCCCGGAAGGATTTACCCCCTTCCTGACCAGAGCACTTTTTACAATTTGGAACTGCGTCGCTTTAACTGCAAATTGCGTGGTCATGCAATTCTGTACCGAAACTAAATTTGCGTCCTTTTCTTCCCACAAATAGAGCTTTCTTTTGATGGTATTTGATCACCTCTGCGGTTTTTATTTTTTACGCTATAAACGGAAAAAGACTGAAAATTTTGAAAAAAAAATTATATTTTCTAATTTTTGTTATAAAAAAAATCCAATAAACTCAATTTTAGTCATACCTTTAGGCCAAAATGTATTTGGCCACACGTCTTTGGTAAAAAAAATGTCAATAAGCGTATATTTATTGGTTTGCGCAAAAGTTATAGCGTCTACAAACTAGGGTACATTTTCTGGAATTTACACAGCTTTTAGTTTATGACTGCCTATGTCATTTCTTGAGGTGCTAAAATGGCAGGGCAGTACAAAACCCCCCCAAATGACCCCATTTTGGAAAGTAGACACCCCAAGGAATTTGCTGAGAGGCATGTTGAGACCATTGAATATTAATTTTTTTGCCCCAAGTGATTGAATAATGACAAAAAAAAAAAAAAATTTTACAAAAAGTTGTCACTAAATGATATATTGCTCACACAGGCCATGGGCATATGTGGAATTGCACCCCAAAATACATTTAGCTGCTTCTCCTGAGTATGAAGATACCACATGTGTGGGACTTTTTGGGAGCCTAGCTGCATAGGGGGCCCCGAAACCAAGCACCGTCTTCAGGATTTCTAAGGGCGTAAAGTTTTGATTTCACTCCTCACTACCTATCACAGTTTTGAAGGCCATAAAATGCCCAGATGGCACAACCCCCCCCCCCCCAAATGACCCCATTTTGGAAAGCAGATGCCCCAAGCTATTTGCTGAGAGGCATGTTGAGTCCATGGAATATTTTATATTTTGCCACAAGTTGCAGGAAAATAAAAAACTTTTTTTTTTTTTTTTTTTTGCACAGTTGTCACTAAATGATATATTGCTCACACAGGCCATGGGCATATGTGGAACTGCACCCCAAAATACATTCTGCTGATTCTCCTGAGTACGGGGATACCACATGTGTGGGACTTTTTGGGAGCCTAGCTGCATACGGGGCCCCAAAAACCAATCACCGCCTTCAGGACTTCTAAGGGCGTACATTTTTTATTCACTCCTCACTACCTATCACAGTTTCGAAGGCCATAAAATGCCAAGATAGCACAAACCCCCCCCCCAAATGACCCCATGTTGGAAAGTAGACACCCGAAGCTATTTGCTGAGAGGCATGGTGAGTATTTTGAAGCTCTCATTTGTTTTTGAAAATGAAGAAAGACAAGAAAAACTTTTTTTTTCTTTTTTCAATTTTCAAAACTTTGTGACAAAAAGTGAGGTCTGCAAAATACTCACTATACCTCTCAGCAAATAGCTTGGGGTGTCTACTTTCCAAAATAGGGTCATTTGGGGGTGGTTTTGTGCCACCTGGGCATTCCATGGCCTCCGAAACTGTGATAGGCAGTGAAGAGTGAAATCAAAAATTTACACCCTTAGAAAGCCTGAAGGCGGTGCTTGGTTTTCGGGGTCCCGTACGCGCTAGGCTCCCAAAAAGTCTCACACATGTGGTATCCCCGTACTCAGGAGAAGCAACAGAATGTATTTTGGGGTGTAATTTCATATATTCTCATGGCATGTTTGAGCAATATATCATTTAGTGACAACTTTGGGCAAAAAAAAAAAAAAAATTGTCTTTTTACCGCAACGTGTGTCACAATATAAAATATTCCATGGACTCGACATGCCTCTCAGCAAATAGCTTGGGGTGTTTACTTTCCAAAATGGGGTCATTTGGGGGGTTTTGAATTGTCCTTTTTTTCCACACAGTATTTGCGCAACGATTTTGCAAACGCATTTTTTTGGGGAAAAAACACACTTTTTTACATTTTAATGCACTAAAACACACTACATTGCCCAAATGTTTGATGAAATAAAAAAGATGATCTTAGGCCGAGTACATGGATACCAAACATGACATGCTTTAAAATTGCGCACAAACGTGCAGTGGCGACAAACTAAATACATTTTTAAAAGCCTTTAAAAGCCTTTATAGGTTACCACTTTAGATTTATAGAGGAGGTCTACTGCTAAAATTACTGGCTTGATCTGACCTTCGCGGTGATACCTCACATGCATGGTGCAATTGCTGTTTACATTTGACGCCAGACCGACGCTTGCGTTTGCCTTTGCGCGAGAGCAGGGGGGGACAGGGGTGCTTTTTTTTTTTCTTTATTATTTTTTTGCTTTTTTATCTTATTTTTAAACTGTGCTTTCATTTTTTTTTTAATCATTTTTATGATCTCAGGGAATGTAAATATCCCCTATGATAGCAATAGGTAGTGACAGGTACTCTTTTTTGAAAAAATTGGGGTCTATTAGACCGTAGATCTCTCCTTTGCCCTCAAAGCATCTGACCACACCAAGATCGGTGTGATAAAATGCTTTCCCAATTTCTCCATGGCGCTGTTTACATCCGGCGAAATCTCAGTCATGAAATGCTCATAGCTTCCAGTTTCTTAGGCCATAGAGAAGTTTGGAGCCACTCTGGTCTCTGATCAGCTCTGTGGTCAGCTGGCTGAATCACCGGCTGCATTCTCAGGTTCCCTGTTGGGACAGGAGAGCCAAAGAAAAACATGGAAGACGGTGGGGGAGGGGGGGCATTCCCTCCCACTGCTTGTAAAAGCAGTCTAGAGGCTAATTAGCCGCTAGGATTGCTTTTACATGAAAGCCGACCGCTGGCTGAAAAGAATGATACCAAGATGTTACCTAAACCTGCAGGCATCACTCTGGTATAACCACTCAAAGTCCAGCAAAATACCAGTACGTTGCTGGTCCTTGTTGGGCATATATTGAAAACTTTTTTTTTCATGCAGCCTGTGGGCTGAACGAAAAAAAGAGATTGATCGGTGGGTATGCCCACCATTAGAATACCTCCCTTCATCCACCCACTTCTAATGATGGGCATACATGCACCGTATATATATGCCGAAGCATGGGGGCATCCTTCCGCAAAAGTTAGGAGCAAATCGCTGCTCCGCCCTCTACTGCCCCCACGCTTCGGCATATATTCTGAAGTATGTAACTGTGGTGGTGAAATCACCTCCGACAGCGCTGGAGTCACGGCTTTATGTATCGTGGGAGCAAACGCTGTTGCTGTTAAGATAAACAACTCCGCGCTGCAACTGAATGGCGTACCTGCTAAGCAAATGATGGTTAACAATAAAACAAAGTAACATTACAGTATAACAGTAAGACTTACCATACCTGCAAAGCAAATACAAAAAAAAACAGTAAAAAATAAAACATTTAACGCAACCTGTGCCTAAAATATATATATGCCGAAGCATGGGGGCATCCTCCCGCAAAAGGTAGGAGGAAATCGCTCCTCCACCCACTGCTGCCCCCACGCTTCGGCATATATGCTGAAGTATGTAACTGTGTTGGTGAAATCACCTCTGACAGCGCTGGAGTCACGGCTTTATGTATCGTGGGAGCAAACGCTGTTGCTGTCAAGATAAATAAATCCGCTCTGCAGCTGAATGGCCTACCTGAAAACAAAAAAATGGTTAACAATAAAAACACAGTAAACAGTAAAGTATAAAAAAATTGCATATCTGAAAAGCAAACATGGTAAAACATAATAACAATAAAACATTGCAGAATAGAATACAGTAAAAAAGAGCAGAACAATAGAGAGAGAGAGAACAATAAAACGACAACTATTTTTGTTTTTTTTTATTTTATATTTTTTTGTGTTTTTATTTTTTTTACTTTTTTTTTTAACACTTTTTTTTTTGTAACTATAACTTTTGTAACTGGTACCAGGTTCGGGTCTCTCAAAATGCGATGGCATCTTGGGAGACCCTGTGTTAGTGTGCCTAGTCTGTGCAGTGCTGTACCCTACGCTAATACTCAACTAGTGAATGGTAGCGTTCAAAACATTCACCAATGCAAAGACCAGGATTGTCAGGACAGGAGGGACAATAATACCGGGTGTCACGCCTATATCCGCGCTTGCTGCAGACACGACATCTTCTTTGGGGGGCTCGTTGGGTAGGGGTACTCGGGAGGACAAGCGGAAAATGCCTCTCATGCAGCCGGCTTACTGCATTTGGTTGGGGAAGGTGAGGTGGAGCACCATCTGGAAACAGAAGGGCTCTGACGATTTCTTCCTGGAATTTAAGGAAGGATCCAGTCCGTCCTGAAGCTCTGTATAGCACATGAGCATTCAGCAAAGCCAATTGAAATAAACAGACACTTTTTTTGTACCAGCATCTGGCCTTAGGGGCAACTAGGTACAGCACCAACAACTGGTCATTGAGGTCCACCCCTCCCATGTTAAGGTTATATTCGTGGACACAGAGGGGTTTCTCCACAACACCAGTCGCCATAGCAATTTGGACCGTCGTGTCTGCATGAAGGGAGGTAAGAACGAAAACATTCTTATTATCCCTCCACTTCATAGCGAGCAAGTTATTACACTTAGAGCAAGCTCTCTCCCCCAGCCTAAGATGGGAATCTACAAGCCGCTGGAGAAAGCCCCGGCGATTAGGTCTCCCGGTGCCACATGCTCTAATCTGTTGATAAAGTGGCACGCTCGTGTAATAATTGTCCACGTACAAGTGGTACCCCTTTCCGAATAAGGGTGACACCAAGTCCCACAAAATCTTGCCAGCGCTTCCTATGTAGTCAGGGCAATTTGTCGGCTCTACGTGACTATATTTGCCCTCAAAACCATAAAACTACATGTATAGCCTGTGGCCCTGTCACAGAGCTTATACATCTTGACCCCGTATCTGGCACGCTTGCTGGGAAGGTACTGTTTGAATGACAAGCGGCCAGAAAACTTAATCAGGGACTCATTAACGCAGACAACTTGATGGGGAGTAAACAAGTCTGCAAAACGTTGGTTGAAGTGGTTTACGAGGGGCCGAATTTTGTAGAGCCGATCGTATCCAGGGTCTCCATGAGGACAACAGAGTTCATTGTTGTTGAAGTGCATGAACCGCAAAATCTGCTCGTATCGTGCCCTGGTCATGGAGGCAGAGAACAAGGGCATATGGTGAATTGGGTCAGTGGACTAATATGACCGCAACTCACTCTTTTTAGTTATGCCCATGTTGAGGGAAAGGCCCAGAAAGATCTTAAATTCGGAAACCGTAATTGGTTTCCAATCTCTGGCAAGGGAGGACTGGGGAATAGTGGCAATGTGTTGACCAGCGTACAAATTGCTTTGGTCCACAATAGATCTATAGAGATCTTCGGTGAAAAACAGTGAATAAAAATCAAGTGACGTAAAATCAACTGTTTCCACCTGAATGCCGGGTTGGTGAATGGGGGAAGTACGGGTGCTGCAGAAGTGGTGGGTTCCAAATTAGGATTGGTGAATGCAGCAGGAAGGGCACTATGGGCACGACGGGCCTGTGTTCGTCTTCTTGGTGGCAGCGGGACACTACTTGTGCTTGCCACCTCACCAGCTTGAACTGCACTTATGGGACTCACCATGTCACCAAGTGTTACTGCGTTGCTGGATGTACGACCAGGGTGTACTAGGCCGCTGGTTCTTGCCAGTTCACCAGAAGGAATAGCGGCACTAGTACTGCTCTGCTCCATACAAGGGACCTGCGATTCTTGCACCTCAACAACAGCAGAAGAAGATCGGGTTCCGGTACGCCTGACCTTGGCAGGGACCACAACTCCGTCGTCAGAGCTATCGGTCATGGAGCCGCTGTCCTCTACAGGATCGTATTCTGAGCCTGAATCTGACAGATGAGTGACTTCCTCTTCACTATCTGTCATGCTCAGAAACGTGTAGGCCTCTTCATTGTGTACCTTCGATTTGCCATTTTGGGCTCTAAATTTAGTGGTACACTAGTGAGACTCACAGGCAAAAAAGCTCCTGACTGTTAGCGACTGTATCAAAATGCTGCCAACAAAAACTGTTAGCGATCGCAGGGATCATGCCTGACTCTGCGAACGCTGCAGTTATGTGTGTTTAGTGTTTTGTAAGTGACAGTGATCTATCGATACTGCACTTGGGTGGGCTGGGCTGGGCCGAGGAGCAAAATGCAGGTGCTAGCAGGTATCTGGGCTGATCCCGCTAACACTGCGTTTTTGGGAACCCTAAACTGATGGGGACGCTAGTATAGATCTGATCAGATCAGATATTGATCCGTTCAGATACTATACCACTAAAGGAGGTGTATGCTACGTGCGTGGGTGTTAGCGGTACTGGCGTTAACCTGACGCTGCCTGGGGCTACGCAGACCTTATCTGGCCCTAAAACTTAACTTATATCACCGCCGGGCAATCAGGGGGTTAAACCTTTATTAGGTAATAAACGGCGGGTGCCCTGAAACTATAAAAGATAAACTAAACTAACCAGCGTCACCCGTAACAGTTATACGGTGATCACTGGTGAAAGGGTTAACTAGGGGGAAATCAGGGGTTTAAAACCTTTATTAGGTAGTATATGGGGGTCCCTGACGCTATAAAAAGCTGACGGCGAACCTATATACTTACCTCTCTAACTAGCGTCACCTGTGACACTAATACAGCGATCAGAAAAACGATCGCTTAGTGACACTGGCGACGGGGGGTGATCAAGGGGTTAACCTTTATTAGGGGGGGTTAGGGGGGTATCCTAGACCTAAAGGGGGCTACCACTAACTGTCCTACCACTTATAACTGTCACAAACTGAAACCAATGCAATAATCAGGAAAAAAAAAAAATTGCTATTGGTGTCACTGTGACAGGGAGTACAGGGGGGTGATGGGGGTTGAAATGTGTGCCTAGAATGTTCTACTGTTAGTGTAGTGTTTGGTGCAAACTTACTTGATGTCTTCTCTCCTCGGCGCCGGAACGAAAAGACCGGCTCGAGGAGAGATGACATCACTTCCTCTGCCGCTGTTTACATTACAGCAGCAGAGGAAGATTGTCATTGGCTGGGAGCGATCGCAAGGGGGTGGCTACGAATGGATGGCCTCCCCCTCACCTCTGATCGCTCGGGGACAGATGCCGACCGCCCGCGGGAGGCAAGTAACGTACCCATACGTTACTTTGCCTGCCCGTGCCATTCTGCCGCAATATATCTACGTGAGGCGGTGGGCAAGTGGTTAAACCATTGCTGGAAGTGTTACAAGATAGATGCTCACGTGATCTATCGCTGGGGATTCCCCTTCAGCCTTTCCGTTACTAAAGGAGGTCAGCAGGTTACTTTAAGGAACAAGTCGGATCTAGGCCATTTTCTTGCCCGCCTTGGCCTCCCCAAGATGGACATCCCAGAGTGGCGTTCTTCCCCGGTGATCCCAGCATTGACTCGCCCTGAACCTTGGCAACAAGCACGTCGCAGGCGCCGCAACAAGCAATGAAGAGACCCCACTGCCTCTGCCCAACAGGGTCCTCTCTCTTCCTCAAGTGTACGCTGAATGACTGTTCCAGTGCCTGAAGACTCTGCCCTCCCCTTTCCCCCATTTTTCCTAACTCTAACCTTTGTTTTCAGGATTGCTATTGCTGCTGTAGATCATCCAAATGCACATCCATACCATGGAAGTGCTCATTGACTGGAGCACCCCTCTTGATGGGTTCTCGCCTGATGCCACTCCATTTACCCCCCATAGGTGGACTCTTGGAAGTTATCCTCCTCGGACGAGGACATCCACGGTGCGTGGACCACCTGCACCTTATTGGGCTGACTAGACGTGAGGTGGACCTTGCACCGTTGATTTTAGGAATACTTACTCGCCTGATGGGCACCTTGTTCATTACTTGTTTTGTGTTATGTATGTGTTTTTTTTCTTTTTTTGGGTTGCACTCATATGTTTTCTCTTTTCAGCACCTCAGATCTTTTTTTTGGGTCAGTATGCTGCGGCGGAGTGGCGGTTGCGATACATAAACACTGCCCATTCATCTCCCTGGACCACTATGCAGATCCCAATGGCAGATTTGTCTTTCTGAAAGGCACTCTGTTCGGTCGCAGACTGACCCTCGTGGCGCTGTATGCACCAAATACCAGGCAACTGGCGTTCCTAGACAAGCTACTAGATTCCCTGTCCGTGTTTCGTGAGGGGCAGCTGGTGGTCGGTGGAGACTTTAATGTCTGTCCCGACCCACAAATGGACACCTCCTCCGGTCGCTCCACACACTCTTTCACATTTCTTAAACATGTCCACAAATCATTGCACACCCAACATCTGGTTGATTGCTGGAGAGTGCTCCATCCCACCACAAAAGACTTCAGCTACTACTCTGTAACTCACGACGTGTACACGCGCATAGATCTTTTATTGGTCGATCAGGGTTTTTTGGAGTCTCTCTCCAGTGTGTCGATTGGATCAATTGCGATCTCCGACCACGCACCCATCTCCGTCTCCCTAACCCCTCCATCTTCCGACACCCGTCAGTGATTTAGTGCTTAAACGAGAACCTGCTAGATGACACAGTAGCTCAGAAGCAGGTTTCAGAAACTATTTCCCTTTACTTTAAGGAAAACATGACGGGGGAGACGGGAATGGCATTCGTATGGGAGGGCCATAAAGCGGTGGTCTAGAAGCTTATCGCCCAGGGATCCAGATTGAAAAAGGCATGCACTGGGGAACTTCAGTCCCTTCTGGCCCAACTAAGAGCCGCGGAACTGAAACACAAACGCCAAATGACTCCACCCCTATACGCAGAGCTAGTGTCCCTTAGAGAGAAGCTTTCGCTTCTGTTGGAAACACGCACACGGGAAAGATTTGTTTCTCATAGATTTTATGAGTTTTGGAAAACAAATTTGTTAGACTCTTGGCTAGAGCCCTTAAACGTGGCGCATCCGGCCACGTCCACAAGCTACAAACCCCCCGTAGGACCCCAAACTGTGTTGTCCTCCAAAATCGCTGACTTCTTTAAAGAATATTATGCCCAACTTTACCAACTCCCCCCTACACTCACAGGTCACTCTCCCTTACAGAAATCAGAATGCATTTCAAAATACCTAGAAGAAGCACTGGCCCCCCAACTATCGACGTGACTTAGTGAACAACTAGACCAGTCTATAACTGTAACGGAGATTGAGTCGGTAATCAAGGACCTTCCACAGGGGAAGAGTCCTGGCCCTGATGGGTTTACTAATGCATATTACCGCAAATTTTCCTCACTCTTGTCCGACCGCATGCGCACTTATTTTAATGCACTTGCCCCAGGCACTTCCCTCCCGAAAGAGGCACTGTTGGCGCACATTACGGTCCTCCCGAAGGAGGGGAAAGACCCCTCTGTCCCCAGCAGTCATAGAACGATTTCGTTAAACACTGACTTTAAAATCTTTGCAAAAATTTTGGCGAATCGTCTAAAACCCATCCTACCGACAGTAATTCTTGCGGATCAAACGGGTTTCATAACAGGGAGGGAGGCTAGGGATAATTCCAACCGAGCGATACAACTAATTATTTGGGCGAACTTGCAGCGGTCCAGTCCTCCGTCTTCTGCTATCCACGGATGCCGAAAAGGCGTTTGACCAGGTGGACTGGACCTATCTGCAGGCAGTACTGTCTAGATTGGGCTTGGGCCACAACATGCTCAGGTGGATAGGCTCTTTATACAGCTCCCTAGAGGCACGGGTTAGGGTCAATGAGACGCTCTCTAACTCCTTTTCCATACAGAACGGGACAAGGCAGGGGTGCCCCCTGTCCCCACTAATATTCGCTCTCACCCTAGAACCACTGCTCAACATGATACGGCTAAATCCTAACATTTCGAGGTTCATGGTGGGGACGACGGAACGTAAATTATCGGCTTATGCCGATGACGTATTGTTTTATGTCAAAGACCCGTTGATTTCCCTCCCCAACATCATGGCGGAGTTGCGGAGATTCCATTCCCTTTCTAACTTTAAGATCAACTATAGTAAGTCGGAGATCCTCCCCCTTGCTATTCCCCCTGCGATGCGATCCCAACTGCAAGCCTCATTCTCCTTCACATGTTGTAGTCCCTCCTTAAAATACCTGGGCATTTATCTCCCTGCTACATTCACACAACTATATACATTTAACTATGCCCCTTTACTTAACACGATTAAAGCTGATCTTTTGCACTGGGATCGCGACAACTTTTCATGGATGGGCCGGGTCAGTGTCTTGAAAATGAATGTACTGCCAAGAATTCTCTTTTACCTGCAGATGGTGATTTTATCCCTTCCCAAGTCCTTTTTCTCAGCCATCAACATTCTGTTCTTGAAATTTATCTGGCAGGGACGCACACCCCGCTTGGCCCTCCGCAGCACCCTAAGAGTCTGGGGGGGTTGGGGGTCCCCTCCATAAGAAGGTACTACGAGGCGACTGCCCTGTAAGGATTTTAGACTGGCACCATCACACCGCCACTAAATCCTGGGTTCCCCTTGAGAAATTTTTAGCCGGCCGTAACTTGTCTCAGGCTCCATGGCTCCCCCAGGAATGCTCGGGCCTCTCGGTCTTTGTGTCGCCGGTCTCTGTACACGTGCTGAGGTTGTGGGATACACTTAATCACAGCCTGTGTCTCCACTTACACCCCTAGGGGGCTTCCCCTGGTTTGGTCCGGGGGAACACCTGTCCTACTTCCGCACATGGGCAGGGGACGAAGAGATGAGGTGTGGAAGGTTTGTGCATAAGAGGGACCTGGTCTCCTTGGACTGGCTCCGCACTCAATTCGGTCGCTTCTCAATGGACAAGTGGCGCTACAGACAACTACATCACTTTATCCGAGGTCTGCCACACCCCATACGACCTCCATCCTCACTAACCCCATTTGAGAAGCTATGTAAGTCCATGGACCCCATTCCTCACTCTATTTCTGTGCTCTACGGGTTGTTGCAGTCTGCGGAGTCCCAGAGTAAGCCGATTTATCTACGAGAATGGGAAAGAGACCTGCAGCATACATTCACAGAGACTCAGTTGAGTCATCTGTATCATCTTACCCATATAAGTTCAGTAGATACTAAGATGCAGGAAAATAGTTTTAAATTGCTGACTCGCTGGTACAGGGTCCCAGCCACATTGGCCAAAATATACCCAATGGCCTCTGCCGCCTGCTGGAGGGGATGTGGGCTTCAAGGGACATTCCTACATGTTTGGTGGGAGTGCCCGAGGCTCTGGCCCTTCTGGCAGGATGTGAGGGCCCAGATAAAAGTTATTTTAGATATTGAAATGCAGGATTCCCCTATGGAGTTCTTGCTTCATGTGCCATCCACTCCTCTTAGCCGCTACCGTAAATCGATTCTACTACACCTCCTAAACGCCGCTTGGTCCCCATTCATTGGAAGTCGAGCCATGTTCCGGGGTGACCCGATTGGGTATGACTGGTCAATACTATAATGGAGGCGGAGAAGTGGATGGCAAAATGCAGAGACAAATATGATACATTTTACAATATATGGGCCACTTGGATAAATTACACCACTACCACAGTACAGACGCCGAGTACTGCTCCCCCTGGGCCTGCAGATTAATGTACTGTTTTTGAAGATGAGACCGACATGCCGGGGACCCTTAACCCCCCATAGCAAATACAAATCTCTATATACAGTTGTGCTGACTGTTCGCTTGTTAAATGCTCCCAATTGTGTTTTTCCTTTCCTTCTTTCCTCTCCTTGCCCTTTCCCCTCCCCATTTTATTCAGAGTTGTGAAGGGCATGATGCTCATTGAGCTGTCTCTGATATGTGGAAACACAATCCGGACTTGATACCATGGTTTAAATACACACATGCCCCCCTTTGTTGTTGGGTATAAGTTGATGATGTCATAGGATGCTGGCTATTGAAGGTTTTCTAGGCCTCTTTGAACTTGCGACCGGGTGCCCGACCCCAACCCTTTATGTACCCTCCCTTGTTCTTGTACGTACTGGCTTTTTTATGTTCTTCTCTCTACTGTATGTTATATTGAAAAATAAAATAAAGATTATATAAAAAAAAAAATAGATGACAGGTCCATTACCAAGTGGGTGTGCATTGATCTTCACTGAAACATAAGGTCATCGTTTAGTGTTGCAAAAAAAAAATCCGGCCTCCTCCACCCCTATAGCTGGATAATGCCTCTCATTTTTCGGTGGTAATGGTCTGAGAGCCTTCACCTGAGAGTTAGAGGCTGGGTGTCATGAAGATCCTGCCAGTAATCGGCGATCCAGACGCACGGGAACACGGCCACGGGTTCTACCACGCATGCGCGCACATTCACGGGTGCTGTCACGCACGGGCACGCACGCACTCCCGCTGGTGTCAGGCGGGCTATTTAAACCGGCCTGTCACATTCAATCCCCGCTGTCTGCTCTACAGCGTTCCGTGTGCCAAAACCTGATCTGGCCTGTGTACTCTGTTATCTGACCCGGCTTCCTGTTAGACCATCCTGCTATCCGCCTGCACCAGACCCTCTTGGCTTGCCTGACCATCCTTCTGTGTATTCCCTGGTACCTCTGCTGCTCGACCGATACTGACCACCGGCTTGTTTGACCATCCCTCTGCCTGATACCAGTATCCAGTCTGTTTACCTGCTGCTTGTTCCTGGTTCCAGCCCAGCGTTCCAGGCTACTACCTGCTGCTTTGTTCCTGGTTCCAGCCAGTGTTCCAGACTACTACCTGCTGCTTGTTCCTGGTTCCAGCCCAGCGTTCCAGGCTACTACCTGCTGCTTTGTTCCTGGTTCCAGCCAGCGTTCCAGACTACTACCTGCTGCTTGTTCCTGGTCCCAGGCCAGCATTCCAGGCTACTACCTGATGTTTGTTCCTGGTTCCAGTCCAGCGTTCCAGTCTACTACCTGCTGCTTGTTCCTGGTTCCAGTCCAGCGTTCCAGTCTACTACCTGCTGCTTGTTCCTGGTTCCAGCCCAGCATTCCAGTCTACTACCTACTGCTTGTTCCTGGTTCCAGTCCAGCTCTTCAGTTCCTGCCTACTTACCTGCTGTGGTTCCTGGTCCACTCTGCATTCCAGTCTCCAGTCTCCTCTTCAGCTTCAGGTTCCAGAGGGTGCCACCACTCCTGAACTTCTGGTGACTGTTAATCCTGCCAGGCACCCATACCACTCCTCACTCCTGGGCCCTCTGTCTCCATTCCAGAGGAACAGGAGTGGGAGCTGTAAGGGAGGTCTTTCGCTGCACTTCAGGCTCAAAACCTACCAGGTACGTGACAGTAGCAGACAGCCACGTCTGAGCTTGAGCAGGGAACCTCTCCCATGGAGGAACTTTGTGCACACCTGGCAGGATTGACTGAAGCAGTCAAGAATCTGTAGCAAGGATACACTAGGCTGGAGGAACGAGTGCTAACCTTGTCTAATCCCATTGGGGTCCAGGGAGTTCCTCCTGCTTCTGCTCCTTCGGTCGGGCCTTCCTCAACGGTGGTGATGCTCCCTCCAGAACCCAAAGTCCCGACGCCTGAACGATTCTCCGGGGATCGCCATAAATTCAGGGCCTTCCGCAACTCCTGTGAATTGTTCTTTGCTCTTCAGCCACGTACCTTTTCCCTGGAGGCTACCAAGGTGGGCTACGTAATTTCTCTGCTTTCTGGTGACCCCCAAACCTGGGCCCATCGCCTCTTGGAGCAAAAGGACTTATCCCTGACCAATCTCTCCACCTTCTTTGGCGCATTGGGTCAGTTATACGATGACCCCCAGCTGTCCGTGACTGCAGAGGCGGCTCTGCACACCCTTCAACAGGGTCGCAGGGCAGCAGAGGACTATGTGGCTGAATTCAGAAGGTGGAGTGCGGACACAAATTGGAATGATGCGGCTCTCCGCTATCAGTTTCGAATGGGACTCTCTGAAGGATGAATTGGCCAGGGTGGGTACACCACAGACTTTAAATGCCTTGATCGATCTAGCCATTCAGATCGATCGATCGATGCCTAAGAGAGCGTAGGACTGAGAGAGCTATGGGATCTTCTCGCCCAACTTGGGTTACCCCTAAAGTTTTTCATCATACGTCACCAACACCACCCACCTCCACGTTTAACCCACCTGAGCCAATGTAATTAGGGGTCCTGCGGCCTTCTCTTACCCAGGAGGAACAACAACGTCGTCGAGTGAATAATTTGTGCCTGTACTGCGGGGAACCTGGGCACTATGTCAGGAACTGTCCCCTTAAACTCCGTAAGTGCCTATCCCTGTCCACTGACTATGTTGCATCTCTGGCCAAGAATACTACTCACCTTGCTCTCTCTATCCTGTTACTGCTTCCAGGAGAGACTCTGCAAATAACTGCCATTATTGACTCTGGAGCTTGCAGTTGTTTCATGGATTCTCTTTTTGCTACTCAACACCAGATACCTTTGTTGCCTAAGGCCCATGGACTTTCCATTCATCTAGCTGATGGAACCGCCATCAAATCTGGACCTGTTACCCAAGAGACTGTTCCAATACCCGTTTCTATCTCCAATTCTCATCAAGAACTGCTACGCCTGGATATCATCGCCTCACCCGTTTCCCATAATCCTCAGCATGCCCTGGTTACAGGCTCACAATCCTGACATTAATTGGATCACAGGTGAGGTTACCTTTTCTTCTTCATATTGCCAACAGTCTTGCAGAATTCAGAACGCTCAGGAGAACCCTACATTGCTCTGCCTAGATACAGATCCCAGTCTACATCTCTCCATCCCTTCAGCCTATCATGATTTCTTAGATGTATTCAGCAAGCAGGGGGCAGAAGTCTTACCTCCTCACCGGGCCTATGACTGTCCTATCGAATTACTTCCCGGTGCTGAGATTCCCTTTAGAAGAATCTTCCCTTTGACTGAAGTAGAACAAGGGGCTTTAAAGGAATATATCGATGAGAACCTAAAGAAAGGCTTCATTTGTCCGTCCACGTCTCCAGCAGGTGCAGGCATCTTCTTTGTACAGAAGAAAGATAAAACCCTCAGACCATGTGTGGATTACCGCAAACTAAATAAAATCACTGTAAAAAAACGTTACCCTCTTCCTCTGGTACCAGAGTTGTTCCAAAGACTTGGGACGGCCATCATATTTACTAAGCTTGACCTCCGCGGAGCCTACAATTTAGTTCGTATTAGGGACGGAGACGAATGGAAGACCGCCTTTCGTACCCGTTATGGACATTTTGAGTACCTAGTGATGCCTTTCGGTCTGTGCAATGCCCCTGCTACATTTCAATATTTCATCAATGATGTTTTACAAGACTTTCTAGATCTGTTCGTTATCGTCTATTTAGACGACATATTCATTTTTTCTTGTTCCCTTGAATCTCACCGCAGGCACGTCAGAAGTGTGTTGGGCCGGCTTCGACAACACGGCTTATATGCAAAAGCTGACAAGTGTGAATTTAAACAGGAAAGTATTCCATTTTTGGGGTTAATCATTTCCAGTAAAGGCATTAAGATGGACCCTCAAAAGGTCGCTGCAGTTTTAGATTGGCCAGTCCCGACAGACAAGAAGGGAATCCAGTGATTCGTTGGATTCGCTAATTTTTACCGTAAATTTATTAAGGGATTCTCAGCCATCATTACACCCATCACACAGCTAACTAAACAAGGTACACGCTTCCACTGGTCTGCTGAAGCCCAAAAGGCTTTTGAGACCCTCAAGGGCCTTTTTACTTCCGCCTCCGTACTAAAGCATCCAGATTCCTCTCTGCCGTTTTTACTAGAGGTGGACGCATCTGAAATTGCAGTAGGGGCAGTGTTGTCCCAAAGACAGGGAACTAAGGCCCTGTTATATCCTGTGGCCTTCTTCTCTCGTAAACTATCCACGGCATAGAGAAATTATGATGTAGGTGACAGAGAGTTGTTGGCAATCAAATCAGCATTAGAGGAGTGGCGCTATCTGCTGGAAGGTGCCGCTCACCCAGTCTTAATTTTTACAGATCATAAGAACCTGGAGTATTTGAGATCTGCAAAAAGGTTGAAGCCACGTCAGGCCAGGTGGGCTCTCTTTTCCTCCAGGTTCTCCTTTCATGTCACTTACCGCCCTGGCTCCAAAAATACCAAACCTGATGCCCTATCCAGGATGTTTCACAAGACACCATTCTGTCCCCGGGGAATTTTCTTTTGCTTCAGGGAAACCTGCTTTTCCAGATTAAGCAGGCTTCTGCGGAATTGAGATCTTCCATTAGGTCAGAACTCCAAGTTAAGCATGGGTTACTGTGGCACGAGAATAGGATTTTTATACCTGAAACACTACGAGTTCCAGTACATGTCATGATCATGCATTGGCTGGGCATTTTGGCATGGCTAAGACCACTGATCTGGTACAGCGTACCTTCTGGTGGCCTCAGTTACGCGAAGATTGTAGGAAATTTGTTGAGTCCTGTACCACCTGTATTAGGAACAAGGGGCACAGAACCAAGGCATGGGGATTGCTAAAACCATTGCCTGTCCCAGACAGGCCATGGAAAATGCTTTCTATAGACTTTATTGTGGAATTACCTCTGGCCAGGGACTTCACCTCGATTTTTGTCATAGTGGACCGGCTGTCAAAAATGGCCCACTTTGTCCCAATGAAGGGCACTCCCTCAGCTACAGAAACGGCACAGGCATTCATTAAAGAAGTCATCAGGCTCCATGGGGTACCAGTCAATATTGTTTCAGATCGGGGGGTACAGTTTACCTCCCGATTCTGGAGGTCTCTGTGCAAAACACTGAACATTGAGCTTTCATTTTCATCTGCTTATCATCCCCAGACTAATGGGCAAACAGAGAGAACAAACCAGAGAACAATATTTACGCTGCTTTTCTTCTTTTGCCCAAGATGATTGGATTTCTGTTCTCCCATTGGCTGAATTCGCCTACAACAATTCTATTCATTCCGCTATCAAACAAACTCCATTTTTTGCGAATTATGGTTTCCACCCTTCATTTTTGCCTAATTCTCTTCCAGAGTGTACAGTACCCGCAGTTCAGGAGAGGTTGAATTTCTTTACTTCCAACAACCAAGTTTTACAGGAGACCATGACCAGGACCCAGGAATATAATAAAGCAATCTTCGATAAGAAGAGGCGAGGTGAGCTGTTACTTACACCCGGGGACCAGGTATGGTTATCTACAGTAAATCTCAGGATGGCTTGCCCTTCAAAGAAATTGGGTCCCAAGTTTCTAGGACCATTCCCTGTCAAGCGGAGAATTAATGAGGTGGCATACGAACTTGAACTCCCGGATTCACTAAAAGTGCATCCAGTATTTCATGTGTCTCTGCTCAAACCCTCTATTTCTAATCCATTTCCAGGCCGAAGTATGGATCCTCCTGATCCAATTTTGGTAGATGGGGAGGAGGAATTCGAGGTGGAGGCTATCATGGACCATAGGAAAAGAGGTAACCAAAATCAATTTCTGATAAAATGGAAGGGGTTCGGCCCAGAAGAAAATTCTTGGGAACCTGAGGACAATATTCATGCTGAAGATCTGTTGCAATCTTTTAACCACTTCAAGACCACCGCACGACGATGTACGTCCAAACTTTGAACGGGGATATCGTTGTTATGGCAGCAGCTAGCTGCCATAACCCCGGTATCTCCGTTTTCGTGCGGCGGCCGGCTGTCAGATAAAAGTGGTCCCTGCAACGGATTCGCCGCGACATCACTTTTATCGGTGGCAGGAGAGGGCCCCCCCCTCCCGCCGCGATCCGGTGCCCTCCGCCGCTTACCGGAGCCGTCGGTAGCGGCGGAGGCGATCGCGTCGTCCTCTGTAGTTTGTCTGGAGACGAGTTAAGCCAAGATGGCGCTCACTCGTCTCTATAACACTGCTGGGCGGAAGCGACGTCAAAACGTCACTTCTGCCCACGCCTCTTTCTTTTCTTTTATTGCATTTTAGTATAAATATGAGATCTGAGGTCTTTTTGACCCCAGATCTCATATTTAAGAGGTCCTGCCATGCTTTTTTCTATTACAAGGGATGTTTACATTCCTTGTAATAGGAATAAAAGTGACAATAAAAGCGAATGACAATAAAAGCGAATGCATACGCGAGTAGCGCCCGCATATGAAAACAGTGGTCAAACCACACATGTGAGGTATCGCAGCGACCGGTAGAGCGAGAGCAATAATTCTAGCCCTAGACCTCCTCTGTACCGCAAAGCAACCTGTAGAATTTTTTAAACGTCGCCTATGGAGATTTTTGAGGGTAAATGTTTGACGCCATTCCACAAGCGGGCGCAATTTTCAAGCGTGACATATTGGGTATCAATTTACTTGGCGTAACATTATATTTCACAATATAAAAAAAAAATTGGGCTAACTTTACTGTTGTCTTATTTTTTTATTCAAAAAAGTGAATTTTTTCCAAAAAAAGTGCGCTTTTAAGACCGCTGCGCAAATACGGTGCAAAAAAAAGTATTGCAATGACCGCCATTTTATTCTATAGGGTGTTAGAAGAAAAACCATATATAATGTTTGGGGGTTCTAAGTAATTTTCTAGCAGAAAAACCTGTTTTAAACATGTAAACACCTAAAATCCAAATCGAGGCTGGTCCTTAAGTGGTTAAAAGGTCCCATCCAGAGAAATTTCTCCAAAGGGGCATCCGGAGGCTGCCCCTTGGGGGCGGGGCAATGTCATGAAGATCCTGCCAGTATTCGGCGATCCAGACGCACGGGAACACGGCCACGGGTTCTACCGCGCATGCGCGCACATTCACGGGTGCTGTCACACACGGGCACGCGCGCTCGCACTCCCGCTGGTGTCAGGCGGGCTATTTAAACCGGCCTGTCACATTCAATCCCCGCTGTCTGCTCTACAGCGTTCCGTGTGCCAAAACCTGATCTGACCTGTGTACTCTGTTATCTGACCCGGCTTCCTGTTAGACCATCCTGCTATCCGCCTGCACCAGACCCTCTTGGCTTGCCTGACCATCCTTCTGTGTATTCCCTGGTACCTCTGCTGCTCGACCGATACTGACCACCGGCTTGTTTGACCATCCCTCTGCCTGATACCAGTATCCAGTCTGTTTACCTGCTGCTTGTTCCTGGTTCCAGCCCAGCGTTCCAGGCTACTACCTGCTGCTTTGTTCCTGGTTCCAGCCAGCGTTCCAGACTACTACCTGCTGCTTGTTCCTGGTTCCAGCCAGCGTTCCAGACTACTACCTGCTGCTTGTTCCTGGTTCCAGCCAGCGTTCCAGACTACTACCTGCTGCTTGTTCCTGGTTCCAGCCCAGCGTTCCAGTCTACTACCTACTGCTTGTTCCTGGTTCCAGTCCAGCTCTGCAGTTCCTGCCTACTTACCTGCTGTGGTTCCTGGTCCACTCTGCATTCCAGTCTCCTCTTCAGCTTCAGGTTCCAGAGGGTGCCACCACTCCTGAACTGCTGATGATTGTTGATCCTGCCAGGCACCCATACCACTCCTTACTCCTGGGCCCTCTGTCTCCATTCCAGAGGAACGGGAGTGGGAGCTGTAAGGGAGGTCTTTCTCTGCACTTCAGGCTCAAAACCTACCAGGTACGTGACACTGGGTCAGAATGAAGGGACTCCTTTTTGGTGGTAATGGTCTAGGAGCCTCCACCCACGAGCTCGAGGCTGCGTCAGGGCGAAGGGACTCCTTTTCGGTTGTAATGGTCTAGGAGCCTCCACCCGCGAGCTCGAGGCTAGGTCAGGGTGAAGGGACTCCTTTTCGGTGTTAATGGTCTAGGAGCCTCCACCCGCGAGCTCAAGGCTACGTCAGGGTGAAGGGACTCCTTTTCGGTGTTAATGGTCTAGGAGCCTCCACCCACGAGCTCGAGGCTGCGTCAGGGTGAAGGGACTCCTTTTCGGTTGTAATGGTCTAGGAGCCTCCACCCACGAGCTCGAGGCTACGTCAGGGTGAAGGGACTCCTTTTCGGTGGTAATTGTCTGAAGTATATTTTTTTTCCTGGCATTATATACTATAAGCAGGATATATAAAAAAAACATACATATCGGTATACTGTACATTGCCCCACGATGTTCTTGAGGCATGTAAAAGAAGAAAGGTGATACATTACTGGACATTCAGATTCCTCCATTTCGATGAAACCTCAGGAAAGCATGAATATTCAAGACAAGGTCTTCGGATGGTGAAGCAAATGCCCGACACAATGGGCAAGTAGGGCTCTGCCGAAGCCATCTGTTGATACATTCAGAATGAAATGTATGAGAACATGATAATAATCGGGTGTCCTCTGCATTATACTCACCAAGGCAGATAGAGCAGGTAGGCTGCTCCATTGCCGGTGGTCTCTGTGGCGCTGGGTGTTGCTCAGCATCCCTGTCTCCGGGAGAACGGCTCCTGGTTGCTGCCTCCTCCCGTCTCCTCCGACGCTGTCTTCTTGTCCTCCTGCGAGCAACTGGATCCTGTCCGCCCTCCTGACAGGATCGCCTTCCACAGGACCGACGTCGTGAAGCTCGTGGCATGGTGGTGGTGACTGATGCCGGTATACCTGAAAAAAAACCTAAAAAGGTTTAATATTACTAATATATACAATAATAGTACAATAGCAATATATTTGAATGAAAAACGCTAATAATCCCAGGAGACACAATCTGACAATGTGACTCGGTCAGCTTCCAGTGCAGCAATGTTTTGAAACAACATTAGTCCGGTTTGAACCAGTTTGCAGCCCACTGTGACATCACACACCTCATACCAGCTGCCACTTTTCAGGCCTGGAAACTTTGACCGGAAATACCTCGGCCATGTAACACTGTAGCCAAATACATTTTATATCATTTCATAGATTTTACATATAATTAAACTGTACTATGGTCATTTTAATGGCTGGGTATGCTGGGCATAATTCTCATTATCTGTTCTTATTTTGTATGTGTGAACCCTGCACAGTACCACTTCTATTTTCCCCTATGCTGTGTATAATTCTCAATATCTCTTCTTATTCTGTATGTATGGACTCTCCACAGTACCACTTCTCTTGTCCCTTATGCTGGGTGTCATTCTAAGTATCTGTTCTCATTCTTTATGGATGGACTCTCCACAGTACCACTTCTCTTGTCCCCTATGCTGGGTGTCATTCTCAGTATCTGTTCTCATTCTTTATGGATGGACTCTCCACAGTACCACTTCTCTTGTCCCCTATGCTGGGTGTCATTCTCAGTATCTGTTCTCATTCTTTATGGATGGACTCTCCACAGTATTACTTCTCTTGTCCCGTATGCTAGGTGTTTTTTCCAGTATCATACTTACCTAGGTGGATTCTGCATCCGTCCCCCGGCCCCTCTACATGGAGAACCAATCGATCGAAAACTGTTGATGCCTCGGTTCTGACAGCTTCGTGAGCAGAGAGCTGCCGACTGTCAGTCACAGCTCTCTGTTCTGCCCCCTCCTCACTCACTGGAGTGCTGGGCTGTGGAGGGGGTGGCCAGCTCAGGCTCTCAGCGGCTCACTGAAAGGCTGATCCGGGTGTTGGTCCAGGGATCTGGCAGATCCCGACTTCCATTGTGATGACATGGACCCTGAACTGACTTCTGTGACGTCAGAGAGCGGACTTCAGTCCGCTCTCCACTGAAAACGTGTCACAAGAGTGCAAAACGAGCTTTGGCTGTACTTCTCCTTTAAAGCCGATTTCTCCCCTCTCCTACCCACCAGCTTTCAGCTGCTGGAGGGAGAGACATAGACATGGCCGCATCCAGGGGGGTGCTGATTTCCAGACAGATTTTAGTTGTTCCCCCCTCTCCAGGCCAGCCTTCCCTTTGATGTGATGTCTGAGTGGCCGCTGATCTCCCCCCCACCATTGCCCACGCCCAGAGCCGGGAAAAGGGATCCTGGAGCAGTGAGAGGAGAAGTGGCAGAGTGGAGAGATGGCATCGGACTGACTACACACACACACAGTTTGATTACCGCCCCCTATCTCCTCCAAGGGCTGCTCATCTCCCAGCAGCAGGAAGTGTGGATAGGGGGCGGTAATCACACTGTAATTGTGTACAGTCGGATGCCATCTAAGAGCGATCCTGTCTCATGTCCTGGAGGAGCGCTGTAGTGACAGGAGAGGATGAAGGAGGGAAGGCTACAGGGAAATTGTATACAATGAGGTGTGGGGGGGGGGTAATTGTATGAGCTTTGGATGTTTGTGGAGAAGGGGGGATGGGCAGCTATCTGTGCTGAGAAGTGTAATCAGGATTGGGGGGGGGGGTTTGCAAGAAGGAGGACTGGGGAAGGATATGTGCTAGGAGAAGAGTTGGGGGGGGGGGAATTTGAGTCAGGAGGAGGCATTGGGTGAATGTATGTACTAGGAGGGGGGGGTGCAAATTTCTGATGGGGGGGGGGCTTGAGGTGGGAGTAATTGGGTGGCATTTGTGCTGGGAGGGGGATTGAGGAGGGGGATCTGTGCTAGAAGTGATTGAGAGGATTTGTGCTAGGAGGAGGGATTGGGGGGGGCTGTATTAGGAGGGATTTGTGCTGAGATGGGGAATTTGGGGGAGTAGATTTTTGTTAGGAGGGGGAATTGTGGTGGGATGTGAGTTTGGAGGCGGTACTGGGGAGCAAAGATTTAAGCTGGGAGGAGGGGGGCCCTGTCAGGTAGGCCCCGTGATTTCTATGCCCCCCACTCTTAGGTAACACCAGACCCCTCTATACCCCCTACTCCTAGATAACACCATAACCACTATAACCTCTACTCCTAGATAACAACAGAACGATTATACCTCCCACAATTGAATAACATACCCCCCTATACCCCCCACTCTTGGAAAACACCAGAACCACTATACCCCTCCCCCTACACACACACATACTATACTACCAACTATGGGCAATGTATGCCCCCCTGGCAGGGATCTCTGAGCCCCCACTTGGTAGTTTGTGCCCCCTGGCAGGGATCTGTGCCCCCAATGGGTAGTGTGTGTGCCCCCCGGCAGGGATCTCTGTGCCCCCACTGGGTAGTGTGCGTCCCCCAGCAGGGATATCTTTGTGCCCCACTGGGTTGTGTGCGCCCCCTGGCACACATCTCTGTGCCCCCCTGGCAGGGATCGCTGTGCCCCCACTGGGTAGTGTGTGCCCCCCTGGCTGGGATCTCTGTGCCCCCGCTGGGTAGTGTGTGCCTCCTGGCTGGGATCTCTGTGTCCCCACTAGGTAGTGTGTGCGCCCAGGCGGGGATCTCTTTGCCCCCACTGGGTAGTTTTTCCCCCCGTCAGGGATCTCTCTGCCCCCACTGGGTAGTGTGTGCCCCCTGGTGGGGATCTCTCTGCCCCCACTGGGTAGTGTGTGCCCCTGTCAGTGATCTCTCTGCCCCCACTTGGAAGTGTGTGCCCCCAGGTGGGGATCTCAGTGCCCCCACTTGGTAGTGTGTGCCCCCAGGCAGAGATTTCGATGCCCCCACCGGGTAGTGTGAGTCCACTGGCGGAGATCTCTGTGCCCTCACTGGGTAGTGTGCATGACTGTGCCCCCCTGGCGGGGATCTCTGTGCCCCCATTGGGTAGTGTGCGCCCCCTGGCGGGGGGGGGGATCTCTGCGCCCCCACTGGGTAGTGTGCTCCCCCTGGCGGGGATACCTGTGCCCTCATTGGGTAGTATGCGCCCCCTGGTGGGGATCTCTGTGCCCCCACTGAGTGGTGTTTGCCCCCTGGCTGGGATCTCTGTGCCCCTACTGGGTGGTGTGTGCCCCCTGGCTGGGATCTCTTTGCCCCCATTGGGTAGTGTGTGCCCCCGTCAGGGATCTCTCAGTCCCCACTGGATAGTGTGTGCCCCCTGGTGGGGATCTCAGTGCCCCCACTGGGCAGAGCCACAGTCTGGATCACCACAGGAGGTAAGCACTTGAGCCCGGGGGGTTAAATAGTGTTCCTTCTCCTGGCCCCCAGCTGAGCAGAAGTTTTTGGAATTGTTGCAGACAAAAGGTTACTCCACAGAATATACTGGCATGGCTGAACAGCCTCAGCCTGGGATCACACTTGTGCGAACACAGACATCGCATGTGATTCGCAATCGTATTGCTGTGCCGATCGCATGCGATGTCTGTGCAGTGCAAGTTCAGCCATACAGTTGTATACAGTTGTATGACTGAACTTGCATTAGATTTGCAGGAAAATAGTGCAGGGACTTTTTTCCCCCCACACTGGAATCGGATCGGATGGGTGTTCTCACCTATGCATTCTGATTCCTGTGCGAGTTCACAGTTCGCACTGCGATCTGTAAACCAATCTGGGGGTGTCATTAACATTGTAATGACACCCGCAGCGGTTCGCAGAGGGCAGTGTGAACTGCCTGCGGGAGAGATGTGATGCAGGAACCGGCGCTGGAATTGCACTGGTTCCCACATCGCATATGTGTAAACCTAGGCTCAGGGGGTCGTTTACACATGTGGTGCCCTCTGAAGAGCAATCCATGTTTGGATTGCTCTTCAGAGGGACTTTGACAGGCAGTGAGGAGGTGTTATATCACCTCCTCACCACCTGTTTAAACCCCACAGCAGCACCCCGCAACTGAATGCATTGCACACGGATGCAGGAAACCCCCATTCACATGGATGGGCCACATTCAGCAGGCATTACTGTTCGCTGAACCCAAAAGTACAGATAATTTTTGCCACACTGTGATGCAAAGCATTTTGGCTATTGTGTGTGCAGATCCCCCCTCTGCTGCCTTTGCAGCTTAAGAGGAACAGTTGGGTAGCAGTAAAAACACAGCTCAACCTCTATTTTTTTTACTGTCCCCCAACCACAAGTGTAAACGAAGTTGCAGAGCACTCTGAAGAGTAATCCACAGTGGATGATTTTTTTTTAAGTATTTGACAGGTGGTGAAGAAGCGTTATGTTTTCTCCTCACCACCTGTTTTTAGCCCCTAAAATCTCATGTCACTGTGCTCTAGCCATGTGCATTGCACACAGTTACTGCCCATTGACCCATTCAGTTGAATGGCATAGCTGCCAACTGTCCCGGATTTCCCGGGACATTCTCGGGACTTGGACTTCGTTCCCGGATTTGTGGTGTCCCGGGAAATGTCCCGAAAAATCCGGTTCCCGTTTTGAATCCGCCGCCGCCGCCGCTAGAGGTTGGCGGCCGGCGGAGACATTGTCTCCGCCGGCCGCCATTTTGTTGAAGTTCAGGAAGACGGCTGGGGGGGGCTAGACGAAGCTTCTGCGTCGCCGCCCACCCCCTGCCCCGCTCCGCCTCGGCCCGCCCCGCTCCTGATGTGAGTGGGGGGGGGCACTGGGGACACCTGATGTGAGGGGGGGGGCACTGGGGACACCTGATGTGAGTGGGGGGGGCACAGGGGACACCTGATGTGAGTGGGGGGGCACTGGGGACTCCTGATGTGAGTGGGGGGGGCACTGGGGACACCTGATGTGAGGGGGGGCACTGGGGACACCTGATGTGAGGGGGGGGCACTGGGGACACCTGATGTGAGGGGGGGCACTGGGGACTCCTAATGTGAGGGGGAGCTCCGCCGGGGACACCTGATGTGAGGGGGGGCTCCGCCGGGGACTCCTGATGTGAGGGGGGCTCCGCCGGGGACTCCTGATGTGAGGGGGGCTCCGCCGGGGACTCCTGATGTGAGGGGGGCTCCGCCGGGGACTCCTGATGTGAGGGGGGGCTCCGCCGGGAACTCCTGGTATGAGGGGGGGCTCCGCCGGGGACTCCTGGTATGAGGGGGAGCTCCGCCGGGGACTCCTGGTGTGAGGGGGGGCTCCGCCGTGGACTCCTGGTGTGAGGGGGGGCTCCGCTGGGGACATCTAATGTGAGGGGGGGCTCCGCCAGGGACTCCTGATGTGAGGGGGGGCTCCGCCGGGGACTCCTGATGTGAGGGGGGCTCCGCCGGGGACTCCTGGTATGAGGGGGGGCTCCGCCGGGGACTCCTGGTATGAGGGGGAGCTCCGCCGGGGACTCCTGGTGTGAGGGGGGGCTCCGCCGGGGACTCCTGGTGTGAGGGGGGGCTCCGCCGGGGACTCCTGGTGTGAGGGGGGGCTCCGCCGGGGACTCCTGATGTGAGGGGGGGCTCCGCCGGGGACTCCTGGTGTGAGGGGGAGCTCCGCCGGGGACTCCTGGTGTGAGGGGGGGCTCCGCCGGGGACTCCTGGTGTGAGGGGGGGCTCCGCCGGGGACTCCTGATGTGAGGGGGGGCTCCGCTGGGGACATCTGATGCAAGGACGGACTCTGCTCGGACATCTGAAGCAAGGACGGACGGCTGGTGGCAGGCGACGTGGCTGGTGACACGCTCAGGGATCCCACTGATTCTGCATTATGGTGAGTTGAATGATTTCATTTTATATTACAATATAATAATAGAAATAATGCGCTTCAATCATCCTGACACCATAACAACCATGGTGCCGGATTGATTGAAGTGCTAACACCAGGTGTTTGGAGTATCTTTATCTGCTGATTGTTAAACTTTCTAGAATACACATATTTCTATTGTGTAGGATCTGGGGCTGCTGTCCCGTCATTTCCCTCTCTCTCCCCCTCTCTCCCCCTCTCCATCCCTCATTCATTTCAGACTCTAACCACACCCTCTAGAGCCACGCCCATTTAAGCCACACCCACAATTTCACGTAAACCACGCCCATTGTTCGCCGCGCCACACTTGTCTATTTTTGCTAGGCCACGCCTGCTGACGAATGCCCCGCCCCCTAATTATTGGACAGCTCCGCCTACAGCCACAAAAGTGTCCCACATTTTTTTTTTACAATGTTGGCAACTATGGAATGGGTGGAGTTAAACAAGCGCAGTGCCATAGGCTAGTGGGCTCTTTCACATGGGCGATCCTGCTGGCGGACTCCACTTTGCTCAGCGGGCGATCGATCTGCTGATACCCGCTGAGCAGGCGGATGACAGGTCTGTCTCCACTCACTGTGCAGAGACGGACCTGTCAGAGCGCCGTTCTCCATTCTCATCCGATCCGCCAGACAGATGGAAAATAGGGTCACCATCCGTCTGGATTTCACGGATCGGATCGCAGCGGACATGTCACCGCTCACATCCACCGCTCCATAGAGGTGAATGGAGGCTGCGATCAGGTCCACCTGTAATAGGGGCTTTAGTGTTCAGGTTTGGCTTGAAGAAAAGGTGACAACCCCGAGAGAAAACACTGACAGATCATTACAGCACAAGCCGGGTCCAGCTCTCTATTAACCCCCCACACCAGGGCTGGAGCAAGGATTTTTGACACCCTAGGCAAAACCTAATTTTGCCCCCCCCCCCCCCCTTTGCCCTGCCCATGTATACAGTGGCAGTGTATATGTTCATCCTCAGATCACAGAGGGGATTCCCAATTATAAAGCACAATAAGTCCTAAAGTGTGCCCCTCATTACAAGGTGTATAAAACCTCCACCCCCAGGACATATAGGACCTGGGGATGGTTAGAAGATGTACTGAGGTCCCCATTATAAGTACAGTGCCCCCCATCCTTTAGGATACACAGGGGTTTCTCAATATGAGCGCAGCCCCCCTAATCCACATGACAGGGGGCCCCCATTATGAGTACACTGTCTCTGCTCAGGACACACAGAGGCCCCCCATTATATGAAGTACAGTGCCCCCCCACCTCTACCCCCCATGTTCCATCACTGTACTTTCCTGTACACATAATCCATCACTGCACACACGTTACATTCCTGTACTCTCTACTACACACATGTTACATTGCTGTACTCTCTACTACACACACGTTACATTGCTGTACTCTCTACTACACACACGTTACATTGCTGTACTCTCTACTACACACGTGTTACATTGCTGTACTCTCTACTACACACATGTTACATTGCTGTACTCTCTACTACACACGTGTTACATTGCTGTACTCTCTACTACACACACGTTACATTGCTGTACTCTCTACTACACACATGTTACATTGCTGTACTCTCTACTACACACGTGTTACATTGCTGTACTCTCTACTACACACATTACATTTCTGTACCCTCTACTGCACACACGTTACATTGCTGTACTCTCTACTACACACGTTTTACATTGCTGTACTCTCTACTACACACACATTACATTGCTGTACTCTCTACTACACACATGTTACATTGCTGTACTCTCTACTACACATGTGTTACATTGCTGTACTCTCCCTACTACACACGTTACATTGCTGTACTCTCTCTACTGCACACACGTTACATTGCTGTACTCTCTCCTGCACACATATGTTACATTGCTGTACTCTCTCCTGCACACATATGTTACATTGCTGTACTCTCTCCTGCACACACATGTTACATTGCTGTACTCTCTCCTGCACACACATGTTACATTGCTGTACTCTCTCCTGCACACACATGTTACATTGCTGTACTCTCTCCTGCACACACATGTTACATTGCTGTACTCTCTCCTGCACACACATGTTACATTGCTGTACTCTCTCCTGCACACACATGTTACATTGCTGTACTCTCTCCTGCACACACATGTTACATTGCTGTACTCTCTCCTGCACACACATGTTACATTGCTGTACTCTCTCCTGCACACACATGTTACATTGCTGTACTCTCTCCTGCACACACATGTTACATTGCTGTACTCTTTCCTGCACACATATGTTACATTGCTGTACTCTCTCCTGCACACACACGTTACATTGCTGTACTCTCTCCTGCACACACATGTTACATTGCTGTACTCTCTCCTGCACACACATGTTACATTGCTGTACTCTCTCCTGCACACACATGTTACATTGCTGTACTCTCTCCTGCACACACATGTTACATTGCTGTACTCTCTCCTGCACACACATGTTACATTGCTGTACTCTCTCCTGCACACACATGTTACATTGCTGTACTCTCTCCTGCACACACATGTTACATTGCTGTACTCTCTCCTGCACACATATGTTACATTGCTGTACTCTCTCCTGCACACACATGTTACATTGCTGTACTCTCTCCTGCACACACATGTTACATTGCTGTACTCTCTCCTGCACACACATGTTACATTGCTGTACTCACTCTCTCCTGCACACACATGTTACATTGCTGTACTCTCTCTCTCCTGCACATATTCCCTATTGATGGTAATCCGGGTTCTGTGTACATTTTGTACAACTGTGACAAGAGGGGGCTCTGACTCCTCCCACTCTTGCTCCAGCACACATTTCATTCTCCAAGCTGCACATTGGTGTCCTTTTATGAAACTGCGGTAAAATAGCGCTATTCAGTTCTCAGGTATTCTCAGAGGAGATCGCTCTCCTCTGAGTGCCTGTTTATGAAGGTCTGTAGATCGCTTCTCATGTTGAGTTGAGAAGTGATCTACAAACGCCGGGAACTCCTGAGAACGGCTCCTCTCACTGTAATCTCGCGTGATGTAGCGGGATTACAGTATGAGGAAGTGTAAAATACAAAAAGTTCAACACGAATCAGCACACATTATTCCCCAACATATTAATAAAATAATAATGTTAAATTTCCCTACACAATATACATTAACCTAATTATAAAAAAAACATTGTTTTTATCAATATTTAAAGATCATATATGTCCCTATTTAAATGTGAATGGTGTATAGTAAATGAATGTAATCCACATATGTAATGCAGCTATACACCATTCATATAAATGCAAAATACATTTATAATCATTAAAAAATAATTTTAATAAAGTATACAAGTATAAATATTTATTAATAAATTAAAATAAAATATATTTCATAATTGATAAACACCCGTATAACTGTAATAGAACATGCCATGGGTACAATCATATTTCAGGGTTTACAAAATTTTACCTAATTAAAAATTATATAAAAATGATATTAATAATAGCATTTAAATGCAGGTAGAATAATATATATACATATATATTTATAAATATGTATATATAAAGAACCGTTAACAGTTATTTACAATAAATATATATGTTATGTCAAACACCCCCCCCCCCCCCCCCCATAGCTCACATTTTTGTAAATATTTTATCATATCTTTTCATGTGAGAACACTGAAGAAATGACAATTTGCTACAATGTAAAGTAGTGAGTGTACAGCTTGTATAACAGTGTAAATTTGCTGTCCCCTCAAAATACCTCAATACACAGCCATTAATGTCTAAACCGCTGAAAACAAAAGTGAGCACACCCCTAAGTGAAAATGTCCAAATTTGGCCCAAAGTGTCAATTATTTTCCATTATTTTCCAGCACTGCCTTAACCCTCTTGGGCATGAAGTTCACCAGAGCTTCACAGGTTGCCACTGGAGTCCTCTTCCACTCCTCCATGACTACATCACGGAGCTGGTGGATGTTAGAGACCTTGCGCTCCTCCACCTTCCCTTTGAGGATACCCCAAAGATGCTCAATAGGGTTTAGGTCTGGAGACATGCTTGGCCAGTCAATGACCTTTACCCTCAGCTTCTTTAGCAAGACAGTGTTCGTGTTGGAGGAGTGTTTGGGGTTGTTATCATGTTGGAATACTGCCCTGCGGCCCAGTCTCTGAAAGGAGGGGATCATGTCACAGTACATGTTGGCATTCATGGTTGTCTCAATGAACTGTAGCTCCCCAGTGCCAGAAGCACTCACGAAGCCCCAGACTATGACACTCCCGCCACCATAATTGACTGTAGGCAAGACACACTTGTCTTTGTACTCCTCACCTGGTTGCCGACACACACGCTTGACACCATCTGAACCAAATAAGTTTAACTTGGTCTCATCAGACCACAGGACATGGTTCCAGTAATCCATGTCCTTAGTCTACTTGCCTTCAGTAAACTGTTTGCAGGCTTTCTTGTGCATCATCTTTAGAAGAGGCTTCCTTCTGGGATGACAGCCATGCAGACCAATTTGATGCAGTGTGCGGCGTATGGTCTGGGGCTGAGCACTGACAGGCTGACCCCTACCCCTTCAACCTCTGCAGAAATGCTGGCAGCACTCATACGTCTATTTCCCAAAGACAACCTCTGGATATGACACTGAGCACGTGCACTCAACTTCTTTGGTCGACCATAGCGAGGCCAGCTCTGATTGAAACCTGTCCTGTTAAACCGCTGTATGCAGTGCCGGGACATGGTCATACGGTGTCCAGGGTGAAGATGGCAAACTGCGCCCCCTGGGTGTAAAAAAAGGGCAGTGTTATTTCAAAACAAGAAAATGCTTAAAGTGGGGTTCCACCCAAAAAAACAAAAATACATGAAAAATCCTAAAAAAAAAAAAAAACAAAAAAAATTTGGATATTTTTTTTTTTTTAACTTACCTCTAAATGCCTGTTGCTAGGGGGTCCCTCGTAGTCTGCCCCTTCCAGTGCCTGGGCTGGTGACATCACTTCCCCCTCAGCACAGGAAGGGCTCCGCTCTGCTCCCTCCCTCCTGTCAATCATCTGGGACCCATTACAGGTCCCAGGCGACTGAGCGGCCAATCACGGCGCGCAGCGCCGCTCGCGCATGCGCAGTGGGTGCCAGGCTGTGAAGCCACAGCCCGGCGCCCACAGATGCAATGCTGGCGCCACTGAACGGAGGGGGAGACGAGCGGGGCTTCAATCCCCTGCATCGCTGGACCCAGGGACAGGTAAGTGTCCAATTAAAAGTCAGCAGCTGCAGTATTTGTAGCTGCTGACTTTTAATTTTTTTTTTTTTTTTTTTACTGGACCCCCTGGGTGGAACTCCTCTTTAAGGCAATACACACATTTTAACTATATGTATTTTTAGAGGCACTTAAAGTGCTTTGGAATAATAATGCAGAAAATGTGCTTGTAGAAAGGCCTGCTAACTGTTTTTTCTGTCAGAGCCCGTGTGAACATACTAAGTTTTCAGCTTTGCATTATTTTTTCGTAAGGTAGTGCCCAAATATTCACAAAAAAAGGGAAATACATTTTCTTATACTAGTAATGGCAGCGATCAGCAACTTATAGTGGATGTTAACTATGTTTCCTGTGTATGCTGCTTTTTACTCTGTAAAGTGCCCTGTATTGATTATCAACACAGAGCTGTGGGCTGTGATTTGTCACAGACGTTCAGCAGGTCCCAGCCATGAATCATTGGTTGGGATCTGCTGACAGTCTCCTGCTGTGTCAAATCACAGGGGTGTAGGCGGGTGGGAGCATACGCCCGACACCCTAAAACTGGCAGCGTCATACGCCTGTAGCTGCCACCCCGTAGCAGTATATGTACTGTGACGGGTTGTCTTTTCAAGTGGTTAAATGCCAATGGTATTTGTAATTTGCAGCATGGGCGGGGTTAATGTACTGCCACTGCTGGTCCACTGATGCATCAGTGTCTGACCAGCGGCAATTAAAGCGGAGCTCCACCTTAAACAAAAAATATCAAAAGCCAGCAGCTACAAATACTGCAGCTGCTGACTTTTAATAAATGGACACTTACCTGTCCCAGGGTCCAGCGATGTCGGCAGCCGAAGCCGATCAATCGCTTGTCTCTCGGCTGCCCCCAACGCCATCCTCGATCAGGGAATCAGGAAGTGAAGCGTTGCGGCTTCACTGCCCGGTTCCCTACTGCGCATGCGCGAGTCACGCTGCGCGTCTACACTGGTCCCCGTTGTGTTGTGGGAACTGTGTGTTTCTCACAACACAATGGGGGGGAGGGCAGTTGCAGCTAGCTGCGGCTAGCTATTCCCGGAAGTGGGTACAGATACCGGGTATTATACAGGTATCTGCACCCCCCTCCCCCCTGAAAGGTGCCAATTGAGGGGGGGAGGAATCCGATGAGCGGAAGTTCCACTTTAGGGTGGAACTCCGCTTTAATTAACCCCTTTGTGCTGCATTAGTGGCACCAGTGTCAGAGTTAATTAACCCCCCCCCCCATGCTGCAAATTACAGAAATTAAAAATAACATTGGTAATTAACCTCCCCTCAGCCTCATTTCCTCCCCCAATCGGATCCAGGCAGTTTATTTATGAATCTGCAGCAGATTCATTAATGAACTGTCTGGATCCGATTGGGGGAGGGGAGGAGGCTGAGGGGACATTAATTACCAATGTTATTTTTAATTTCTCTAATATGCAGCATGGGGGGGGGGGGTTAATGGCATGCCATTTGGCAATCATTAGCAGTGTTTAGTTCTTATTTTTGTGTGATATACACAGTTTGTTGGTTCCTCCTTGGTGGCTCCTCTAGGTTGCACGCGCAGCTTCAGCAGCAGCTCTCTACGCTCCTCCCATCTCGCCTCTGGCCGTGAGTGACGTCACGCCGCCGGGACGGGCCTACGAAGCAGCACCTTCATAGGGACAGTGAAGCGCTGACAGGGAAGGGCGTGTGCGGTGACTATCTGTCTAGGCTTGTGCCGGGTGCAGGAGCGCACTCGGCACATTACAGTAAAAGGTACAGAGACGATTAGCGGCGCCGGCTAGTGTGTACTGTGAAGCACACTGCCGGAACTTCACCTGCGCCCCCCCCCCCCCCCCTCCAGAAAATTGTACCGCCCAGGGCATCCGCCCCTTCCTTGTACCGGCCCTGGCTGTATGGTCTTGGCCACCATGCTGCAGCTGAGTTTAAGGGTCTTGGCAATCTTCTTATAGCCTAGGCCATCTTTATGTAGAGAAACAATTCCTTTTTTTCACATCCTCAGAAAGTTTGTTGCCATGAGGTGCCATGTTGAACTTCCAGTGACCAGTATGAAAGAGTGAGAGCGATAACACCAAATTTAACACACCTGCTCCCCATTCACACCTGAGACCTTGTAACACCAAGGAGTCACATGACACCGGGGAGGGAAAATGGCCAATTGGGCCCAATTTGGACATTATCACTTAGGGGTGTACTCACTTTTGTTGCCAGCGGTTAAAACATCATTGGCTGTGTGTTGAGTTATTTTGAGGGGACAGCAAATTTACACTGTTATACAAGCTGTACACTCACTATTTGACATCATAGCAAAGTGTAATTTCTTCAGTGTTGTCACATGAAAAGATATAATAAAATATTTACAATAATGTGAGGGGTGTACTTACTTTTGTGAGATACTGTACATAGATAGAGAGAGAAAGAGGCTGGCATCACAATTGTGCAATCACAGATATTGCATGTGACGCATTGCTGTGCATATCACATGCAATGTTTGTGTGATGCAAATTGAAATCATATTGCATTTGCACCAAAATGGTACAGGACCCTTTATTTGGTCTGCACTGGAATGGGATCACATCGGTGTGAAGACTCATGCGATCCGATTCCTGCACCATTACATAGTTGGCACTGCGATCTGTGAAATGATCTGGGGGTGTCATTAACTTTACATTGACACCCGCAGTGGTGCGCAGATGTCTATGCAGGTGTGATGTGGAAACCCGCACAGGAATCACGCTGGTTCCAGCATCATGCTTGACAAAGGAGCGCTGCTATGTTTTCCATCCATAGTGTGAATACTGGGAAACGTGTCGCACATTTGTGACATCACGGCCCCGCGCCATGCTTTGCTGTGCTTGCCAAGCCTCGTTGTGGCTCCCCTCTTACGGCCGTGTCATCTTTACACCTCGGATGGCAGACGGACTGAACACATATGGTGGCACAGCCTGTGACAGGACTGGACGTCCCATTTCCCCTTCTCCCGGAACCCACACCTGGTCACATGATCTGAGCAGTCATCTCATCTCTGCTCCGTCTGTCACTTTTACCAGGAGAAACCGCTGTGCCCCCCAAACCTCACACCATCCGCATCGCATTTCATGTGCTACCAGCCGGTTCTGGACTTGCTGAGACCTGCAGTCCCCCTCCTCTCTTCCCATCCACAGACATGAACACAGATGTGCCGTCTTCCATGTCACTGGATATTGGTTTTTATAAGAAATACTATATTGATACAGAGGCGCCCCTTTCCTTGTTTCTCCTAAGTTACATACACTGCTAATGACCTGAGATCAGCGGTGACACTCGGGATCGCCGCTCATCTCAGTGTCATAAAAGGACACCATTGTACTTCTCACACAGCTTGGAGAATGAAGAGAAGGCGGGTGCAGAGCTGAGTGACAGAGCAGCAGACCAATCGGCAGCCAGAGCTCATGCTGAGAGGCGGGGCTATGCAGATAGGAGTGTAGGAGAGGCTTCAGCGTCCCTCTTGTCACTGACACAAGGCGGGGACAGAAGTAAAAACAATCCCACATGGTGCCTATGTGTCAGAGGTGCTGCTGATCCGATGCTGAGCCCCTCCCCTGAGTTCTCTCTTTGGTTCCCAAAGTCTCCTCCCCTCTGGGCTCTCTCTCCTCATTGGACCGCGCCGCTCACTCTGTCCATCCTGCCCCTCCCCACCGGGATCCCTTCCCCAGATCTGCATCCCATTCCCCGCAAACTAAACCTTCCTCTTCTATGGGGCGCAGGGTGGAGGGACAGACAGTTATTGGATCCGGATTTTACCTCCCCCCCTACCCTGGCGTGACCTGCCCCACACATCCCGACACTGGACCCGATCTCATTGTAAGGTGATAATGACACTTACTATATCACCGATGGAAAGGCTGGGGTGTAATCACCGATAAATGCGCTGTAGGGCGCTGTTCTTCTTCTGTGACGAGAGCCGCTAGGAGACACGTCCTGTCGCTGCCAACGCACGTAAGAAAATGGCGCCGCTCAGCCCTCTCGTGCCGGTATAACCGTTATCCGTCCGCCCCCCGTGACCCCCCCGCACGGGACACGCGCTGCCTCTGACTTCGTTCAGTCATAATGTCCTGTGACGGGAGAAGACGGATTGCTGGAGAGGATTCGGTGCTCTTCACCCTCCAGCCTGCAGGTGGCAATAGAGAGCGCCGCTGTACAGTGAGGAAAGGCTGTGCACGTTCTCACTTATTCTATCCCCTTGTCAGGTGACTGGAGGAGGAAGAAGAACATGTTTATCAGTCTGTAAGTAGAGGGAGGAGCGGGGACAACTTACCACAGACCTTCCATCTCTACTCCTCACACAGAACCCTCATCTTCCTCACCCCCCCTCTCTCTTCCTCATTCCCCCCCCTCTCTCTTCCTCATTCCCCCCCCTCTCTTCCTCATTCCCCCCTCTCTCTTCCTCATCCCCCCCCTCTCTCTTCCTCATCCCCCCCCTCCTCTCTTCCTCATTCCCCCCCCTCCCTCCTCTCTTCCTCATTCCCCCCCTCTCTCTTCCTCATTCCCCCCCCTCTCTCTTTCTCATTCCCCCCCCCTCTCTCTCTCTTCCTCATCCCCCCCCCTCTCTCTCTCTTCCTCATCCCCCCCCCCTCTCTCTCTCTTCCTCATCCCCCCCCCTCTCTCTCTCTTCCTCATCCCCCCCTCTCTCTCTCTCTTCCTCATTCCCCTCCCTCTCTCTCTCTTCCTTATTCCCCCCCCCTCTCTCTTCCTCATCCCCCCCCTCTCTCTCTTCCTCATCCCCCCTTCTCTCTCTCTCTTCCTCATCCCCCCTCTCTCTCTTCCTCATCCCCCCTTCTCTCTCTCTCTCTTCCTCATTCCCCCCCTTCTCTCTCTCTCTTCCTCATTCCCCCCCTCTCTCTCTCTTCCTCATTCCCCCCCCCTCTCTCTCTTCCTCATTCCCCCCCCTCTCTCTCTTCCTCATCCCCCCTTCTCTCTCTCTCTCTTCCTCATTCCCCCCCTTCTCTCTCTCTCTCTTCCTCATTCCCCCCCTTCTCTCTCTCTCTTCCTCATTCCCCCCCTTCTCTCTCTCTCCCCCCTCAGGGCTCACTATAACACATGGAGGTCTCACTACTAGATTGTTCTGTGTGATAAGAGACTCATTCTATGCTCTGCACTGTCTGTATTTCTCCACAGTAAAGCTTCTTCCATCCATGTAGATCTCTACCTTATCATTACTAGAATGTTATTAAAAATCATCCTCAGTGATATAACAGAACATGAAACCGAGATTAACCTCTTCAGCCCCAGAAGATTTACCCCCCTTCATGACCAGGCCATTTTTTGCGATACTTTTACTAACAATTGCGCAGTCGTGCGACGTTGTACCCAAATACAATTTATGTCCATTTTCCCCACAAATAGAGATTTCTTTTGGTGGTATTTGATCACCTCTGCGGCTTTTTTTTTTTTTTTTGCGCCATAAACAAAAAGACAATTTAACCCCTTGCCACCCAGGCCAATTCTGACATTTCTCTCCTACATGTAAAAATCATCATTTTTTTTGCTAGAAAATTACACAGAACCCCCAAACATTATATATGTTTTTTTTAGCAAAGATCCTAGAGAATACAATGGCGGTTGTTGCAACTTTTTATCTCGCACGGTATTTGCGCAGCAATTTTTCTAATACGATTTTTCTTTTAGGAAAAAAAACAGTTTTGTGCTTTAAAAAAAAAAAAAAAAAAAAACAGTAAAGTTAGCCCAATGTTTTTGCATATTGTGAAAGATGAAGTTATGCCGCGTAAATAGATACCTAACGTGACGCTTCAAAATTGCACACACTCGTGGAATGGCACCAAAGTTCAGTACTTAAAAATCTCCATAGGCAATGCTTGAAATTTTTTTACTGGTTACATGTTTTGAGCTACAGAGGAAGTCTAGGGACAAAATTATTGCTCTCGCTCCAACGTTCACATCGATACCTCACATGTGTGGTTTGAACACCATTTTCATATGTGGGCGGGACTTACGTATGCGTTCGCTTCTGCGTGCGAGCTCACGGGGACAGGGGCGCCTTAAAATTTTTTATTTTTTTTTATTGTTAATTTTACTTTCTTTTTTTTAGTTTGCAACTTTTTGGGAAAAAAATGTTTTTGATCATTTTTATTCCTATTACAGGGAATGTAAACATCCCTTGTAATAGGAATATGGCACGATCAGTCCTCTTTACAGTGAGATATGAGGTCAATAAGACCCCACATCTCACCACTAGGCTGGGAAGTCTGAAATAAAAGAAATAAACCAATCACGGCTTCCCAGCCGAGGCGGCGCCGTTTTTTTTTTTTTTTAATGCAGAGGCCGGGCGTAACATCATAATATCGCGCCCAGCCTCCGATGATCATAGAGACTCCGCCGACCATCTGGTCTGCCGGAATTCTCTATGATCGACATCTGGGGCCAGCGAATCCTGTCCCCGACTCACCGATCGTAGTGGTGAGTCGGTAGAAGTACCGGAGGGAGGGGACGTCCCCTCTCGCTTCTCATAAGAACGATCAAATGGTGGAACAGCCGCTATGATCGTTCTTATGGTGTAGGGAATCACCGGCTGAAAACGGCAGCTACAGGCATCATTTAGATTTCACCGATCAAATTCCATCACGTCATGTGACGGTGGGAGGGCGGCAACAGGTAAAAAAAAAATGTATAATTTTTTTACTTGTTGTAAACGGTGTTCAAACCACACATGTGAGGTATCGCCATGATTGTGAGAGCGGGAGCAATTATTCTAGCACAAGACCTCCTCTGGAACTCTAAACGGGGAACCATAAAATTATTATTAAAGCGTTGCCTATGGAGATTTTTAAGTGCCAAAGTTAGGCGCCATTCCACGTGTTTGCGCAATTTCAAAGTTTGACATGTTATCTATTTACTCAGCGCAACATCATCTTTCACATTATACAAAAAAAAATTGGGCTAACTTTACTGTTTTTTTTTTTTTTTTTTTTTTTTTAATTATTTATTGAAGTGTATTTTTCCCCAAAAAATTGTGTTTGAAAGGCCGTTGCGCAAATAGAGTGACATATATGAATGACATATTGCGACCACCATTTTATTCTTTAGGGTCTCTGCTAACAAAATATATATATATATATATATATATATATATATATATATATATATATATATATATATATGTATGTTTGGGGATTGTATGTAATTTGCTAGCAAAAAATACAGATTTTAACTTGTAAGCAACAAGTGTCAGAAAAAGGCCTGGTCTTGAAGAGGTTAAATCCCTGTACTGTTATTTGAATACATTACTGACTCTGCAGCCTGGACAGTGGTGCTGCTTTGTCCCTCTGCATGATGGGTCGTCACACACAGCTTACCCTGCACACTCTCTACTTCTCCCTGCCAGAGCTGCTGGGCTAGAGAAGAGGAGAAAGAGGACCCTGCGGCTGCTGGGTGGCGGTCCCACCTACCACTCAGACAGCAGGAGGGCAAGGATTGGTGGCAGAATATCCCGGGGAGAGAAAGCCCACCCAGGGAGCTGCGAAGGGCTGCTGGGAACTGCAGGGATTTGTGGGGGATGTAGTCCCCATCTGGAGAATTTAAACTGAGATACTTGTTGGTACTATAAGTCCCAGGAGGAAGTTGTGCCAGATGGAGGAGGAAAACCCTGGGATTGATGGGGGGGGGGGGGGGGGTGTGTGTAGTGCAGCGATCGCGGTCACTCCATGTCCCTAGGACGCAGTGCAACCCGGTCTCTGTAAAGAGCCAATGACGTGGCTCTTTAATCGCATCCAATCACATGTAAATACGGAAGTGAAGTTTATCGGCTCTCCTCGCCTCACAATGACAGAGTGCGAGGAGAGGAGAGCGGATCAGAGGCAACTCCTTGCAGGGGAGACCTGTACAGATAATCGGGGCACTAATTATCAGTGCAGCCCTAGCAGTGCCCATCAGTGCCGCCTCATCAGCACACATCATTCTTTTTCTGTCTGTATGTATGGACACCGCACAGTACCACTTCTCTTGTCCTGTATGCTGGGTGTCATTATAATGCTGTAATTCTTTCTGGACTCTACAAACATTGGTGTGGCACTAACTGGTTATCTTATGTTTTTGGATTTCTTCCAGGACACTCATAGAAGCGGGATTGATGTGCCATATGAGACCATCCCCTCTGAAGCTAGTTGGCAGGATTACACTTGCGATATTTGATATTAAAAACAAAAGATCTACTACATCTTACACAAGTACATAGATTGTAAGCTGTGTGGTATGGGGAAATGATGGGTCACATTACAGGGCCATCATTATGGTGGTGGGGTGCATATATTGCAGAGTGCCCCTTATGATGGGGAATCCTAGATTGCAGGTTGTTGGGTACAGGTGTAGATGGAAGAGGGCGTCAGTTTGCAGGGTGATCCCTAACTGCTTAGCGCCAACCGTACGCACATATGCGGCCTCGGCTTTAAGGGGTTATACCGGGGGAATGATGCCTGCACCATTTTTTTAGAGCGGGCGGTCGGCTCTTCAGGGATAACAACTAATGTGGCTAAAAGCTGCTCGGCTGTTATCCCAAAGGAAACAGAGGGGACATTCCGCCGCTCTTCCCGGACCTCCTGTCCCACCAGGAGACCCGATCCACGATCTGCCACTTCCGCCGGCTAGAGTAATGCCCCATACACACGGTCGGATTTTCCGATGGAAAATGTCCGATCGGAGCGTGTTGTCGGAAATTCCGACCATGTGTGGGCTCCATCGGACATTTTCCATCGGATTTTCCGACACACAACGTTGGAGAGCAGGAGATAAAATTTTCCGACAACAAAATCCGTTATCGGAAATTCCGATCGTGTGTACACAAATCCGACGGACAAAGTGCCACGCATGCTCAGAATAAATAAAGAGATGAAAGCTATTGGCCACTGCCCCGTTTATAGTCCCGACGTACATGTTTTACGTCACCACGTTTAGAACGATCAGATTTTCCGACAACTTTGTGTGACCGTGTGTATGCAAGACAAGTTTGAGCCAACATCCGTCGGAAAAAATCCTAGGATTTTGTTGTCGAAATGTCCGAACAAAGTCCGACCGTGTGTACGCCCTATAAGACTGGAAGGAAGCCGTTTCTGGCTTCCTTCCAGTCTTCTTTCTGTAAACATGGAAGGAACGTCACAACGTCACTTCCCGTTTACTTGGCTGCCAATGGTGCCGTTTAAAAAGAAAAAAAAGACAGTATTCACAATCGCCGTTTTGGGACTTTAAAGTGCATAGGAGGGATTTGGGGTCTTGTAGACCCCCGATCCCTCCATAAAGAGTACCTGTCACCACCTATTACTGTCACAAGGGATGTTTACATTCCTTGTGACAGCAATAAAAGTGATGACATTTTTTTTTTTTAAAGTGACAATGTAAAAAAAGAAAAATAAATAAGAATTCTTTTTTTAAAGCGCCCCCGTCCATGCGAGCTTGCGCAGCAAAGAAAACGCACACGTAATTCGCACTTGCATATGTAAACAGTGTTTAAATCACACATGTGAGGTATCGCCACGATTGTTAGAGTGAGAGCAATAATTATAGCACTAGACCTCTAACTCTAACCTGGTAACCGTTAATTTTTATTAAAGCGCCGCCTATGGAGATTTTTAGGTACCGTAGTTTGTCGCCATTCCACGAATGTGTGCAATTTCAAAGCATGACATGTTAGGTATCTATTTACTCGGCATAACATCATCTTTCACATTATACAACAAAATTGGGCTAACTTTACTGTTTAGTTTTTTTTTAATTCATGAAAGTGTCTTTTTTCCCAACGTTTGAAAGAGCGCTGCGCAAATACGGTGTGACATAAAATATTGCAACAATCGCTATTTTATTCTCCAGGGCAGGGATATGCAATTAGCGGACCTCCAGCTGTTGCAGAACTACAAGTCACTTGAGGCATAGCAAGACTCTGACAGCCACAAGCATGACACCCAGAGGCATGATGGGACTTGTAGTTTTTGCAATAGCTAGAGGTCCGCTAATTGCATATCCCTGTTCTAGGGTCTATGCTAAAAAAATATATAAAATGTTTAGGGGTTCTAAGTAATTTTCAAAAAATACGTATTTTAACTTGTAAGCAACAAATATCAGAAATAGGCTTAGGCATGAAAGGGTTAAGAAAGGTAAGGAGGTGAACATCACCGATCATTACTAGGTACATAAAAAGGTGACGGCAGGCCTTTACCCTTCTTGATAGCTTCAGTAATGTAAAAATGCTTACAAAAAATTGTATTACTGTTTTTTGTAAAACAAATAAAGACGATTGAAACAGAAAGACCGAGTAGCCCATCCTCCTTTTTTTTTTTTTTTTTTTTTTTTGTTAAGCTTATTGTCTAAGTATAGATCTAGGTTTGTCTCAAGCATGTTTGAAGCCATTTACTGTTGTCTGTCTCACTACCTCTGCTGGTAGTTTATTCCAAGTATCAACTACCCTGTCAGTAAAATAATAGTTTTTAAGATTAGTTTTGAACTTTCCTCCAGTTAGTTTGAGGTCATGTCCCATGTTCTTGATTTTGGTTTTATATTGAAAAAACTGCCCTTCCAAACCTTGTTCACCCCCTTGATGTATTTAACCACTTCCAGACAGGGCCATCTTAAGAGCATTATAGGCCCCCGGGCAATACTGTGCACTGGGGCCCTGTCTACAAAATCACGCATGAGAATAAAAATGCAAATGATCAAAAAGGCTATATTTATTGGTACTTCCAACAAAATCAGTGTTTAAACATTAACACAACGTTTGGACAATATAACACGAGTTTGATGGGCACAGTGGCTGCGTTTGATGGGCACAGTGGCAGCTTTTGAGGGGCACAGACAGTGGCTGTGTGTGATGCACAACTTGAATGTACTTAGGTAGACATCGTTAGACTTACTTGAGGCCGCCAGCCTGGTGCAGTACAGTGTGTCACTCACAGCAGCAAGGAAGTGCCAGCTATCAAGGGCCGTCTTTCCGCTCCGCTCCCTCTCCACGCTGTCTGAAGAACATGGCAGAGGTGGGCGGAGCTTGTTCACTAGCAGCTGGGGCAGCCGCGGCGTGCTATGAATGCTGGGGCAGCCGCAGCCTCTGACTGACGTCACTGGTTGCTAGCTAGACGCATCTGACACAAGGAAAATGATGACCCAATCCAATGGGCTCATGGACGTATGTGCAGGCATACACTATAAAATACATCTGCATTTGTGGTGCCTGGGAGCCCCAGATGCTGCGTGATTCTGCCCATATGAATGAATTACAAGATACGCTGTACAAATACAAATGTACATATACATATACAAACTGTACATATACAAATGTAAACACCACTACTTGTGTTTACAGGAACATATGTATGGGCCAATGCATGTCCATCTGTAAATGCAAAAACCAGTACTTATACACCCGAGTACAGCATCATTTTTAATTCATTCCTATGGGCAGAATTAAGCGAACAACTGGGGCTCCTAGTCGCCACAATAACAGACGCACTTAAAGTGGAGCAATCCTCCTCCAATCAACATTGATTACTTTTAATCCTCATGCTGCTAGCATTAGTAAATAGATAGGAAAGTATACAGAATATCTACTTTTTTTTTTTTACATTTCTTCAGGGACTTCCTGGTTTCTTGCCTGGGCAAATGATGTCATACATCCCAGGAGTCTTAGGAGGGGAGGAGAGGAGGAGGGGTTTTCTTAGCTAAGCACACCCTCCTGCCTGCATGCTTGAGCTAAGGGCAGATGGATTCCAAGAAGTAAATGCTACATGAATCATTTGACCTTACTCAAGATGGTCACAGCCAGAAATGCTAGGAGGTGTTTTTCAAAGTAATTTCTTAACAAAAAAAAAAAAGCAGAGACATGGATGGACTGGGGAGTTTGCGTTGAATATCAAAAAATAATTAAAGTGATTGTAAACTCTCGTATTTTTAAAAAAAAAATACAAATAACAAACATGTTATTTTTGCCTGCTCTGTTGCAGTGGTTTTACACAGAGCAGCCCCGATCCTCTTCTCGGGTCCCTCTTCGGCTCTCCTGGCCCCTTCCTCTTGTCAAGCAGCTTGCTATGGGGGCACCCGAGCCGAGTCACAGCTCTCTGTGTCCATTCAGACATGGAGCTGCGGCCCAGCCATTCCCCCTCTCTCTCCTGATTGGCTGACTGACTAACTTTGATTGACAGCAGCGGGGCCCAATGGCGCCACTGCTGTGTTTCAGCCAAACAGCAGGGAGAGTCTCGGATGGCAGAGACTTTCGCAGATATCGCTGGCCAGAGATGGGGCTCTGGTAAGCATTAGAGGGCTGCTACACACAGAAGGCTTTTTATCTTAGATAAAAAAAAAACCTCTGCCTTTACAACTTCTTTAAATGGTGTTTTGGTTTGTGGTGCTCAGATGCAGTGAAGATCCGCTGTACGCATATACATCTGGAAATACGCGTGTTCATGAGCCAAATAGCCTCATCACTACTAGACCCCCCCATAAAAATGGTTCTACATATTCATGAAAAGGCTATTAGTAATGAACTATCATGTATGAATATACTGTATCTGTTCCCAGTGATTCTATGAGCCAGCTCTCTGAACACTTTTTTTTTTTTAGGCATTAGGTTACCAGGTCTTTCCTGAACCCTGCCCAATTGCTTGGCTTGGGACTGAAACGTAGAATGTGACAACAAATGTACATAGTCAATCTATAGACCAGGGTAGGCAACCTGGGGCTCTCCAGCTGTTGTGGAACTACATTTCCCATGAGGCATTGCAAGGCTGGCAGTTACAATTATTCCCAGAGGCATGATGGGACTTGTAGTTCCGCAACAGCTGGAGAACCCAGGTTGCCTACCCCTGCTATAGGTACATACTGTACTAGGACCAATTTAGACAGCAGCCAATTAACCTACCAGCATGTCTGGAGTGTGGGAAGAAGACCAAGTACCCCTGTGCTATGAGGCATAAGTGCTTAATACTAATTGCTCAATTAACTGACTGAACCCCGCATAAAAACCAACTTGCTTCTCCAATTCATATTTTTGCATGACAGCCATGGTAGGAAGGAAAATTAACTCCTGCACATGGGTGTTACTGTAAGAGCCATTATGACATCATGAAAAGTATGTGCTTTTTCTTAGAAAAAATACATACTTTTTTTTATGATGTTTTTTTTTCTGCAGTTCTATCTGGGTTGGGTTGGGTTGGGTTGTGTGGTCAGCTTAGTGGCGTCTATAGTTAAACATGCTACATCCACCTGCTTCACTTCTTTACTATGCAGTGCTCAGGCACTAAATATAGAGCAGATCAAGAGACAGCACATATATAAGATGACAGCTCAGAGGAAAAGGTCACAGGTCCCCACATATACACAGCATGTCATGGAGCACTAGCCTGCTCCTGTGTTTATTACATAACTTTAGGAACCACTACAGGTCTTATACAAACTGTAATACCTTGCTACAAGGAATAAGAATCCAGCTTTCAGCAGCTTACGATGGTCAGATTAATTAAAGCTCATGGTTGCCTGGGACAATGCTCAAACAATACTGCAAATCTACTGCTAGTAACATGAGAGTAGAACGTCACTCAGGATATAGCACTATGCCATGGCATGGATTGCTTCTATCTGCTGAACTAACAGACAAAACCTAGCCACTACCCACAAACGCACATATCCAATAAGTGAGATACATAGAAGTGTTTTTGTTATATCTGTACTGTTCTTAAGGCACATATGAAGCCACAAATGTTTAAACACTCATCAGGTACCAACAATGAACATACTCTTTTTTTGTTTCTTGAATATCTGCAGATTAAAGTGTAATTCCAGCTTAAACCTAACATACCTTCAAACTGTCCCCTCCCTCCTCCTAACATCTGTGCTAAGTAGCTTGTGTAAGAAAGGTGTATATACTTACATATTTTCAGGCCGCTCCAGTCTGGCCATGTGATCAGCTTCCCTGTGTCAGCTAGTGCAGCTGCAGAGGAGAGGAGGGACCACCAACACTGGATGGGCCATTGAAGTTTATGGGCGACGTCACGTCTCAAGGCTTTATTAGCCGCTGTCGGGCACTCAGAATACACATCTTTCTTACACAGGTTTGTTACCATGTGTGTTAGGAAGGGGGAGGAGACAGTTTAAAAGGTTAGTTAGCATAGTGCATGTGACCAGACCTGAGTTTGTAGCTCTCCTCCGACTGGGTCTGTCTGCCGCATATTAGCACTATATGTCCATTAAACTATGACATAAGCAAGAAGCATTTGGCATTCTGCACAGTAATGTAGGGTCTGGCCAGAGAGGAACTACTTTGACACAGTTAGCCAGCTTGAACATGTATTTCACTTTATGCAATCCGAAAATCCCTGCTTTTCTGCAAAAGTTTGCTACAAATAGGTAAAGCTTTATAGCAGTATGCAGAGGGTAATTCAGAATTTCCAGTGTTTACAGGAGCCTATATATCAGCCCATAGCTAATGACAGAACATATCCCCTCCTCCTGCACCGCAAATGAGATCATCTGCAGCCTGTCACCATTCTACTATGGACCCCACATAACCCATCATTATCCTTCATATAACCCATTACACTGATAGTTCACCTCTACATCTGCTAGTTAGCACCTATGTAACAAATGACCTCTGCCCCTGGATCCTCTGTAAAACACCAGATAAACTATGACGGTCATATCTGCCCCACACTTATTATCTTGTCCTTCATGGCTCTAGCCAGCACCTGCTCATTAGCTGGCTGTCACCCTTCATATGTGCACCTATACTCTCACCTGTGTCACTGACATCTGCACCCACTGCCATCTGTAATAATCCCCAGGACACCAGGCATACCCAACCCTTCAGGCTAACCCCCTGTCCACCATCTCACCCCCCCCCCCCCCCCCCAAGTCCCAATAACTTTTCATTTTAATTAATCGCCTGTGTGTTATCACATCCATTGTGTCAGATCCCTCTGCTCCCTACTAGCCTTTCCCCTCCTTATCACTGCAATTTATTCCTACAGCTGGCATGTCAACCCCTGTCCCTGTCAGTCCTGTGCCCGTCTTCTGATCAACCCACCTGTCACTGTAACACCTATAGGTCTCATTGTCCTTGTGTGTCATCACCTCCCTCGTGTCAGATCACCCAGCTCCCTATGTTATCTCTTCTCTATTGGTCACTGTGGCTCATCCATACAGTTTGCAAGTAAACCATTTCCACTATCTGGTCACCTGTCACTACTCCCACTGCACCCATCACAACATGTCACTGTAACCTCTACAGGTCAGATGTCCCATTGCATCCTGTGAGATCTCCCTGCTTCCTATGAAACCTCTCCAAATAAACCCCTGTCCCTGTTGACAGCCCCCACCCTTCTGCTTGTCACTGCTGGACCTTTCACTGTAACCTCAACAGGTATTATTCCCCATTTCCCCCTGTGTCAGATCCCTCCGCTCCCTATGTATCCTATCCTTATCACAATGCACTATACAAAACACATATCATCTCCTGTTCATGATGACAGTCCTGCCCCCCATCTCATCACTCCACCTGTCACCGAGTCCCCCAATAATCTCTCCCTCATGTTGTCCCTATAGCAGGTCATATGCCCCTGTGTGTTATACTGTGTCAGATCCCTCTGCTCCCCGTCTATCCTCTCCTCTCCTTATTGAGATTCACCCATAGAGTCCTCATATCTCCTCCTGTCCCTGGTGACAGCCCTGACAACTTCTAATCCCCCTCATGATTTCTCACTGTGACCCCTACAAGTCTTATTTGCCATTGCCCCCTGTGTGTCACCCCATGCCCTGTCAGCCCCCTCTGCTCCTTGTCATTGTGTTTCATTCATACAGCCCACATGTCCTCCCATACTGCCCTTTGGAGGCCCTCTCACCTCTGTGCCCCTTGCCCTTCATCTTGTCCTGCACTGTCCCAGCTTATCATCCTGCTGTCACCCTTCATGCCCTGTCACTTCACCTTTCAGCCCTCACTCTACCCGCCTCCCCTCCGGCTTACCCCATAAGCCACTCCATGTCTGCCGCCCCCTCCGGCTCAGCTCATCCTCGGGGTCTCCCGCTCCCCGGCTTCAGCTCCGGTGTTCTGCCGAGAAAGTTCCCCTCGTCGGATAAGGACCCCCCTGTACTGCACAGGCGCATCGCTTGCGCAGTACGAGCCGGCGGAAATAGCCGAAGGTGAATAGTTGTAAATCAGCTGTACACGACGCCTGTAAGAGGGCCCCTCGCGGGCTCGCTCCGCTTGCCACGCTTCGGGCACGGCCTCGTTACGCTCGGCACTTTTTCATTCTACCTCTAGGTCCACTTGGATGGTGGGGCTTGAACCTGGACTCAGGGCGCAGGCGCCGTGTACAGCTGATTGAAGGTTTTCAGCTTCGGCTATTTTCGGTGGCTCCTTAGTCGTTCTTACTGCGCAAGCGCTGCGCCTGCGCAGTACAGGGGGGTCCTTATCCGCCGGGGGAACTTTCTCGGCAAGACACCGGCTCCGGCGGAAGTAAACACAGCACCGCCCACAGCAAGCACACTTCCGGGTCTGACGTCACCCGGCGGAGAGCAGCATGGGAGGAGGAGGAGGGTGCACAGTGCATTGTGGGGGGAGGGGGCGGGGACAGCTGTACAAGCTGCAATGTGCAGTGTCATGGGGAGCTGTCAGCTTATATGTGCTGATCAGCCTGAACCCTGAGCTGTCCTGTGTGCTCTCCTGAGCAGTCACCACACACATACAATCATGACCGTGGAATAAATATGACATTTATCAGTGCACATGTGAAAAAGTAAACCCTCAGCTGGATTCACACCTATGCCTATTTATTAAAATCTATGGAAATGCATTAAAACACGTCAACGCAGAGTACTTTTAGGATCTGTTCGCACCTGTGCACTTTAAATGCATGCAAAATTGTGCGTTTTAAAAATGCTCTAAAAACACGTCACGTTTGATGTGTCATTAAATGTTAATCACACCCTAAATGCGGCAAGAAAATGCATGTTTTGCTGCACAGGAAAGGCACAACAAATGCAGCAAAACAATATAAAAAACATGAAAGTAGATATGGCGCTGTTCCGTTAATATATATATTCCTAATAACAGGTGCTTTTTGGAGGATTAAAAAGAGGTGCTAGTAAACCCACTGCCACTAACCAATTAGTGGGAAAGGTCAGTGAGAGAAAAAAAATTGAATACAAATAATGCTGCTGGTAGGTGCTATTAATTAAACCCCAGTTAAGGATGAACAAAAATGTCTGCTTGAAAACAGTGTGAAAAATATAAACTATAAATAATAAATAAATCAAACCAATATGATGATTCTGATGTGTTGAATAAAAAACTAAGTGTATATAATACAAATCCATGAAATGAAAAGGTGGTGTTTAGGTATATTTAAATACTTTACATACTGAGAACATATTCACCTTTCTCTATTTGTCACCATAAAATACAATCTGAAACAAATAATTATGTGAAAAATATATAAAGCTGGATAGATCCCCCAACATATAAAACTACCAATTTATCAATAATGGCTAATCTATCACAATAGTGCAAAGATATATGAGCTCAATAAAGTGCTAATTGTGCCATTGAAAAACCAACTATTAATCTTATACTCCTTAAAACAATAGTCCAAAATCCATTTGAAATCAATAAAGTGCTCTTGTGCCAGTGAGGAAATCCATTTTCTAATCTACCGTATTTATCGGCATATAACACGCACTTTTTTCCCCTGAAAATCAGGGGAAAATCGTGGGTGCGTGTTATAGGCCGATCCCCCCCCAATTGTGTGTGATCGGAGCGATCGCGGCTATTGCCGCGATCGCCGCCGACATACACAGCCGTGTGGAAATTCAAATACGGCGCCGAGACTGCAGGGACTCGGCGGAGCGGAGCTACACATAGCCGAGAGTCCTCGGGTTTTCTCGGCGCTGCTTACAGTCCCGCCCATAGGGCGGAACTGGGCGGGACTGTAAGCGGCGCCGAGAAAACCCGAGGACTCTCGGCTATGTGTATCAGCGCTCCGCCGAGTCCCTGCAGTCTTGGCGCCATATTTAAATTTACACAGGGCTGTGTATGACGGCAGGGATCGCGGCGATCCCACAAAGCTGCACGGGGGCAAGGCTGCACGGGGGGGCAAGGCTGCACTGGGGCAAGGCTGCACTGGAGAAAAGCTGCACTGACATGGCTGCACTGACATTGCTGCACTGACAAGGCTGCACTGACATGGCTGCACTGACATGGCTGCACTGACAAGGCTGCACTGGGGCAAAGCTGCACTGACAAGGCTGCAATGGACACTGGGGCAAGGCTGCACTGACAATTCTGCACTGGGGCAAAGCTGCACTGACAAGGCTGCACTGACAAGGCTGCAATGGACACTGGGGCAAGGCTGCACTGACACTGACAAGGCTGCAGATGGACACTGATAACGCTGCATTGATGGGCATTTTAATGTAAGTTTTTCTTCCTTAAACTTTACTCCTAAAAGTTTTTTTCCTTAAAATTCCCTCCTTAACTTGGGTGCGTGTTATACGCCGGCGCGTGTTATACGCCGATAAATACGGTAATTAACTTCTCAATGGGTGATCACACCGTGCGTGCCTTATTCGTGCTCCTATTACGGCTGCACTCACCAGATCCTTCTCCCACTCCTGGGGTCTAAGGCGGCATCCACAGTATATGCCACTGTGGACCTCTAGCGGCGGTGGCGAAAAAGCGTGGAAAAAACGGATTTCTCAGGACGTTTCCCAGGAAGCAATAAATTCGGGAAATAGTCTAAATCCCGAAAATGTCCCGGGAAATTCGGGACAGTTGGTAAGTATGCAAAGGCTGTTGGTAGTTGTAATTTCCCATTCAAAGAATACTGTGAATGAGTGACGCGGACGGGTGGACGGAGCCCTGCCCAGGATGCGTCTTTTTTTTTTAATTGTGGCAGCAGACATGGGGCGAAGATCCCCAGTCTGCTGTCAAGGCGGGGATCAGGGGGAGGGGGGTGCAGGGGCAGCTGCAGCACTAACATGTTACACCCTGAATATGGGTTTAACATGTAACATGTTAGAAAAGGTGAACTTATCCTTTGCTTGTAGCTTGTTCACTTGGTTACCCATAGCAACTACTCTCATCTTCTCTGTCTTGCTGAATTAACCTTGTGTAGAAGTGTTACTTCATACCCCACATGTACTTAAAGTAGTTGTAACCCTAAAAAAAAGAGCTTTTGTTCCCTTATAGCAGATTAAACAGCACAGTGCTTGCGCTGTCCAATCTGTCCAGTTCTAAGCTGTAAAAAACCTGGATGATCCTTCCTGTTCCTGTGTCCTACTCTGTGCGCTGACCACGGTAATCATGGCTGCTGATCCATGATTTCCGTGGTCAGTTTACGTCATCTGCTGCTCTCCTCTCGCCCCTCCCTGCCTGTCAGCTCCTGTGTGTCTCTCCCTCTCTCCATCCTCCCTCCTGTCGCTATTAGTAGCTGGCAGCAAAAGTAAAGAAACATTACTGCCAGCCCCTCTGTTCTATCGATCTATCCCACACTGTGTAAATGTTTTTTTAAACAATGCCTGTAATTACCTTATCTCTGATCTGTTCTGGCTGGTCGTGTGACCTGCAGCCGCTCTCCTTCCCCATCTAAGGGCTACAGCAGGAGCTGAGCGGCCAGCACAGTGGTTACATGACCTCCCCGGCTGAGGTCAGAGGGGAATCTCCGCCCCCTCCTGCTGTGGCCCAAGGATTGGAGGAGGAGAGCGGCCGGAGGTCAAGTGATTGGAGATAAGGTATTTACAGGTATCCTTTTATCAAAACAGTTCCATGGTGTAAGATGGATTAATAGAACAGAGGGGCTGGTTGTAATGTTTCTTTACCTTTACAACCACTTTAACAGACCTAAGTTCTTTGGAATATGCCAGAACCAACATGCCCTCCTTTGATGATGCAGCTTACAGTTCAATATGAACACTCTCCTTTGCTTGATCTAACTAGAATAATGGACTGGCCCAGGCATATCTCCATGAGGTGAGAGTCCATTAAATGGATAATAAAGTATTTTTTAAAAATAAACATGACATACTTACCTGCTATCGGAGGACCTGTCATCTCACCAGGTCCCATGCTTAAAGGATAAGTTCATGTTTTCCAAAAAAATAAAAAATGCACATCTTTTAGCAGGTAAAAGAAATGTGCATTTATTATTATTTTTTTATCGGGAGCCTGCAAAGCATTGCATCCATGATCATGGGTGCTATACAGGGCTTTTACAGACTCTGTGTTTAAGCTGTGTGCTTGTACCTCGTACGAGCATTCAGTTACAAACTGTCAGGAACCCCGATCCTCCTCTTTTCAGGTCCCCCGCCAATGCTTCTGGCCCCTTCTCTTCTGCCGAGTGCCTCCATAGCAAGCAGCATGCTATGGGGGCACCTGAGCAGGCTCCCTCCTGAGCCGCTGCTCTATGTATCCATTTACACACAGAGCACGGCTCAACCTTGCACCTGCTCTCTACTCATTGGTCCACTGGCTGTGATTGACAGTAACAGGAGCAAATGGCTCTCTCAGCAAAATGAGGAGAGGGAGACCCAGGAGAGCCAAGGCTCCTGTGCACAGTACTGGAGGAAGTTCGGGCTCAGGTGTTGGGGGGGGGCTACTGCACACAAAAGGTTTTTTACCTTCATGCATAGAATGCAAGAAAAATTGAACCTTTACAACCACTTTAAGGCATTGTCTATGGCTTCCCGCTCCAGCAACCTCAAACCTTAGCTGTTTCCACTTTTCCTAGCGCAGGTGGGCCAGCTAGGACCAAAAGCCTGGGAAAAGAGCTACACTCAACCACTTCACCAGCCTGGCCGGCTGTTGCCTGACCAGACTGTGCACACATTTCAAGCTGCCTACAAAGGCTAAGAAACCCCCTGATGGCAGTATACACAGGGGTAACAGGTCTTTTTATATGGAGACATCAGGGTCCAAAATGAAGAGGTGATTGTGAGGAGTTAGGACCCCTAACCCCAACTTCCTGTTGTATCTACAGGACAGGAAGTGAAAGGAAATCTCTTGAATCGGAGATGGCAAATAAAAGAAAAAAATGATGGGCGTTTTAAAGAAGAGCAGAACTCTGAAAGCTTGCACGTGTGCTGAGCAAGAAACCTCCTTTGTTCAAAACGCAGAAGAGAAGCTGCTCGGCACAGAACAGGGAAGCAAGTAGAGATCACCTAGTAGCGATGTTTCCTTCAGTGATTATTAGCTTCCACGGGGATCCCACAGGTATAACACATACGTAATTACTTTGGCCCAAGCTGGACCAATGTAACTATGCAAAGGTTGCCATACCTTGAATCCATCTTTAGTACCTTTAATGACAATATTTATTATAAAAATCCTTTTTAATTTTTCACTTGACTTTATATAGATGTTTTTCTACATTGGCATGCAGACCAAGTTATCTAGAAAAAGTTAGTCATGCCAAACCACATTATATTGGCGGGGATGCTTACAACAGTCGGCTTTTATTCATGAGGTTTAAAAGAAAAAAAATTGTTGCTGTAAAGCTATGTTTACACTTGCAGCTGGTGGGCAGTAAAATACATAGTTGAGCCATGTTTTTACCTCCCCCAGCCATCTCTCATTAAAGAGGAGCTATAGCCAGATTTCCAAAAATTAAAGGCTGCAGCAACAAAAACAGTAGCTGCTTTGCCTTTTAACAATCTGTCCAGGGAATCCAACGGAATCCTTAATTGGACCAGTTCTTCGGCAGTCTTCCGGTCCCTAGCACTGGCATGTTACTTACCTGTGGGAAACTGGCTGGGACTCCTTACAGCTTCACAGCCAGCTTCCCACTGTGCATGCGCGAGCTGCACTGCACCCTGTGGATGGTCCTGCAGCCTCCTGGGATGTGTTCAAGAAGGTTGTGGGCAGGGAGGGAGTGGGGCTCAATTCGTCTAGGAGATCCAAGCAGAAGTAGAAGAAGGTACCTGTCAAAACTAGGTACCTGCACCCCCCCCCCAAAAAAAACAAAGAGGAAGAGTGGAACTTCTTATTTTGGATAAAGTTCTGCTTTAAGCTGCAAAGGCAGCAGACAGGGGTGTATACATGCCATGACCATAATGCTTTGCTTTGTGGACAACAAAAATGATATTCCCATCGCATTCAGTGGGCAGTACCACTCGCTGAACCCAAGCCATTCAACTGAATGAGGCTGTGCCCCAACTTCCCTGCAACTGAGTGCAATGCATGTGCTTCTGGTGGTGTTGGTTTTTATGAGTTAAAACAGGCAGTAAGGAGGCAACATCACCTCCTCAATGCCTATCAATTGCCTCTGAAAAGCGCTCTGTCATGCATCTCTCTTCAAGCCCTGTTAAAATATCTTAGCTGGATTTAGGCTTTAACTTGTTTATCTGCCACTTAAATGGGTTGTAAAGTCTTCAGGTTTTTTACCTTAATGCATTCTATGCATTAAGGTGTAGTAAGGTCCTGGGGCCCCAGAGGCCTAATGATGGCCTCAAGGGATAGGGAGAGCTGACATCCTTCCTTGTAGAGTGGGTTACCAGGCATGGTGGGTTTGATGCAAGAAGAAATTATGGGTGCCAGTCACTTTTTGAATGCGGACAATAGATTTATTTTCTCTTAACAGAACTGTAGGAGAGAGGGTTAGGGCCAGAACTCTTGGTAACAAAGAACAGTTCTTTACTTATCTCCCAGTATCCCACTGTAGATCTTTACTCACTGAACTCCCAGTCTCTAACTAGACTTCCAGATCCCAGTCGTCACTGGATCCCCTGAGCTCTTCCGCAGCTATCCCGCTGTATACTCCTTAAGCGTCACCCCCTCTATCCTGCTGGGTCCCTGCTTGGCACTTGCTGATGCTTTCCCACTTCTTCACCGTCCCCGGCTGGTGAGAAGACTGCTCTGGTACTTGCTTCAGCTTACTCACAGTAGTCTCTGGTAACAAGGTGGATGGACCATTAGTGGCGACAGCTTCCCCTCTACCTCTGACCACAACTGGTTCCCCGTCTGGCTGAAAATTCGCAACTCAGTTGGACTCCAATTCTGCAGTCCCAACCCTACGCTGCTTCTCTTGCTCCTGGATAGGCCTCAGGCAGCCTAGCAGCCAGGTGTCCCCGGGATAGGCCTCAGCTTCCGGCCTAGCAGAAAATCAGTGGATCTCCTAACAATTAGCCAGGACAAATACTACCTGGCAAACTAAATTTGTTAGCAACCCTGCCTAAACATCAGGGTGCTACAAAAACCTTCTGTACCGCAGCTGCCCCCTTCTCTTAATCTAATCCAGTGACTAGGTAGCGGGGGCTGGGCCGAGTCCTGCTGTCTGTGTTAATTGATGCATCAGCGGGACTCGTGAGTGTGCCCGCACCGGTGTCTCAATGGAAAGCGACTCTCCGTAGGGGAACCGGATGAAGAGGAGGAGCCAGGAGCACTCCTGGGGCACCTCAGAAGAGGAGGATTGGGGCTGCTCTGTGCAGAAACCTTGCACAGAGCAGGTAAGTATAACATGTTTGTAATTAAAAAAAAAAAACCTTTACAATCATTTTAAGGTTTTTCTAAGGTGGGTTTTGCATTCCCATACAAATCGTTGGGAATGTAAACCCTGCTGAAAAAGGTCAGGCTGATGTCAACTGAAGATCACATGCACCTGTCAATGAATTGAGAATGATCTCCAAAACATCGAAAACTGATGTCAAATGGATGCCATTGACACTTGCCAAAACTTGACACTGGCCCCAAAAAAAAAATTGCTCATGTAAGACTAGGCTGTCCAGAGAGTGACAACACTGCTGTTAAAGGAAACGGGAAAATAGCAGATTTACTGGCAAGTAATAAAGCTATGTTACTGGGGGATTCAGGAAAACAAAAACTGCCATGTTATTACTACCGGAGCTTCTTGAGAACGCCCAGGCTATTGGGAGAAATGTGTTGAGGTGGGGATTGGGACTACATCATTTCTGGTTCTGGCAGAAGTCACCTCCAGTTTCGGGCTCTCCTCCCGTGGAACGCAGGCTGCCTTCTGGAAGGTTGGAGCGGCGGCAACAGGTTGCTTAGTACATGCTGAACATACTAGGTGCCGGAGTAGACACATTCCCATGTGACTTTTTTACCACTGTGTATTATACGTTTTCTTCTTCTGTAATAAATGTGTTTCCCAATGAGGATTGTTTTTTGTATTGTCTTTATGTTTATCTACACATGGTGAGATTACCGGCTAGAGGAGGCTTAAAGGGAAGGACCCACCCTCATGTAAGGGCCTAATCTGCAGGGAGGTCTGAAACTATAAAAAAATCTGAATCACCCCTAAGGACAGGACACAAGGAGATGAAACGTGGCGCTACCCCCCTAATCTGAGCTTGAGGTGAGTAATCACACCCCCTCTAATACAGTGAAAAAAATTTTAAGGTCTTCTATTTATCTGCCCTTGTGTGAACTGCCACTTGCCTATGTACATAAGCAAAGTATACCTATTTCATGTGGTACGCCACATGTATTGTTATTTTTATTTATCTTGCCCTGTTACCCCACCTATCCCAGTACCTATCCCAGGACATTCACTCTCAGGCTTGAGAGTTCAAATTTTTTTCTTTGCAAAATCCGAGACGTAGTTTCCTAGGCAGGGGGAGGATGTAGCACCCTGGTGTTTAGACACCTGCACTTTTGGAACTTTTCTCTTCATTATCTCACATTTATGTGGACTTGTTTTGGTTTTTCACATTTTTTTCAATTTTTCTCATTTTTGAACCACTTTTCCAATATTCATTCAATTTATTTATCAATTCTTTTTTGAAGGGTTTTTGTTTCTGGCATTACAATACTGGATTGATTCACTTTTCACGGGGTGTCACTAGGAGTTATTATAGTAATTTATACAGTACTCCTATTTATGTCATGCTTGAGCATATTTGATATGCATTAGTTCATATATATGTGTACTGCACTAGCAATTGATGCTCATTTATGTGGTCATTATCACTGACCTTCCAAGTTTTTTGCAGCACTTTGACTGTATGTTCTGTTTGTATTTTTCATTTTAAAAAATTTTCACTGTATTAGAGGGGGTGTGATTACTCACCTCAAGCTCACATTAGGGGGGTAGCGCCACTTTTCATCTCCTTGTGTCCTGTCCTTAGGGGTGATTCAGATTTTTTATATATAATTTTTTAAAGTGGCAGCTAGCATCAGCTTACTATTCACCATAGAGAGCGCAGCGGTGGTAGGACGGGATTGGGCGGCTCTTTTTCTTGTCCACTCACAGGTCTGAAACTATGGTGAGTTTTTTATCTGTGTTGAGCACAGGTAGCTTTTTATTGGCTAAATAGGAAGAGCGCTTCTATTTGGAAGGTGGAAGGCAATGTGTATTAACACTGAAGAGTGAACAAAGACACTTGACACTTAATACTGTGGCACAGACTGTTTATATGAGAAGGATCACCGAGTGTTTTAAGGTTCACACTGTGTTTGTGGCACTTCTTTTTTTTTGTTAGATTTACCTTACACATTAATATGATGTACACACTGTGTCTGAGAGTTTTTATGTAGAATTTATGACATTAGATTGGAGGAGATAGCGCAGCTCTCAGGTATACCAGTCACTTTATTAGATACACCTTTTCAATTGTGAAAAAAAGGACAGAAACCTCCTAAGACCCTGGACCAACAAATATATAATACTAGATAAATACAAAAGTTAATACAGTGAATAACACAAATATCAATACAAATTGTGTAAATTGAGAGCTGCTCGTAGTGGGACCCAAGGTCTATAGATAAAAAGAAATTACTGAACTAAATTTCATACCACGCTCTAACATAAAATATGCACTAATCAATCATTTAGGTCCATAAACTGCCACCAAAGAATCTCCACGCAGGTGATGTGAAGGTCCTTTAAAATGTAAACAAAGTGCCGTCTTCCACCGTAGATGTGAGCAAACATCCTACTCACCACATAGACATGACACTCATTACAGGTAGTCAAATTGAGCCTGAGTGACACAGAGATGAATCCTCCAATGGAAGAGAAGGCCCAACGATGTTATCAGCCAACGCAATTATGATTCATATGTCTAAGAGAGAAAAAAAGCTCCTCATGGTATAGCATGTAACAATTTATTTCATAAAAACATCAGCACTTACAGTGAAGTAAACTCCAAGCGGCTCGTGGGCAACAGCAGGTACGCCGATCGCGTTCCACCTGCGTTCCAGGTTCCAGGAGTAGGATGTTTGCTCACATCTACGGTGGAAATCGGCACATTGTTTACATTTTAAAGGACATTCACATCACCTGAGTGGAGATTCTTTGGTGGCAGTTTATGGACTTAAATTATTGATCAGTGCATATTTTATGTTAGAGCGCTAACTTAATTAGCGTTATTGCTAATCAGACAATCACATGGCAGCAACTCAATGCATTTAGGCATCTAGACATGGTGAAGACAACTTGCTGAAGTTCAAACTGAGCATCAGAATGGGGAAAAATGGGGATTTAAGTGACTTTGAACATGGCATGGTTGTTGGTGCCAGACGGGCTGGTCTGAGTATTTTAAAAACTGTTGATCTACTGAGATTTTCCCACATAACCATCTCTAGGGTTTACAGAGAATGGTCAGAATAAGAGAAAATATCCAGTGAGCGGCAGTTGTGTGGACAAATATGCCTTGTTGATGTCAGAGGTCAGAGGAGAATGGGCAGACTGGTTCTAGATGATAGAAAGGCAACAGTTACTCAAATAACCACCTCATTACAACCAAGGTATGCAGAATACCATCTCTGAATGTATAACATATCGAACCTTGAAGCAGATGGGCTACAGCAGCAGAAGACTACACAGGGTGTCATTCCTGTCAGCTAAGATCAGGAAACTAAGGCTACAATTGGTGAGCACTGCCTGGTCTGATGAGTCTCGATTTTAGCTGCGACATTCAAATGGTAGGGTCAGAATTCGGCGTAAACAGCATGAAAGCATTGATCCATCCTGTCTTGTATTGACGGTTCAGGCTGGTGGTGGTGGTATAATGGTGGTGGGGGATATTTTCTTGGCACACTTTGGGCCCCTTAGCACCAACTGAGCATCATTTAAAAGCTACGGCCTACCTGAGTATTGTTGCTGAGCATGTCCATCCCTTTATGACTACAGTGTACACATCTTCTGATGGCTACTCCCAGCAGGATAATGCACCATGTCACAAAGATCAAATCATCTCACCACTGCTTTCTTGAACATGACAATGAGATCACTGTACTCCAATGGCCTCGCGAGTCACCAGATCTCAATCCAATAGAGGATCTTTGGGATGTGGTAGAATGGGAGATTTGCATCATGGATGTGCAGCCGACAAATCTGCAGCAACTGTGTGATGCTATCCTGTTAATATGGACCAAAATCTCTGAAAAATGTTTCCAACACCTTGTTGAATCTATGCCATGAAGAATTAAGGCAGTTCTGAAGGCAAAATGGGGTCAAATCCAGTACTAGCAAGGTGTACCTAATGAAGTGGTTGGTAAGTGTATATCTATATAGAGTTCCTCCTGTAAAATAGCAATGTGTCTCAGATGTGAGTGTGCCTAGGCTCTCCTATGCTTTCAGCCTAATTACTGTATATCTGCAGCATGAGTTCTAAGGCATTGTTGCCTCTGACTTCTGGTCTAAGGAGATTTAGAGTGAGACTTGGTAATGCTCTGCCTCTACCAAGATGGCTACCTCCATACAGAGACACTGTGCAGAACAAGACAGTGTTAGTAGTAATGAGGAAAAGATCAGCAGATCCAACAGGCAATACTGGTGACTAATTTGCCCTCTACTTTTTTCCAGGATTCCTATTTGACCACTTGCTGACCAGCTGCTGTTGTTATACGGCGGCAGGTCGGCTCTCCTGCGCAAATCGCCAAAGCTGTACGGTGGCTCGCACAGGTGCGATAGCACTGCGGGAGCGATGTCTGCCGGCAACCAGCGATCACCTATTACAGAGGCAGAACGGGGAACTGCCTTTGTAAACAAGGCGATTCCCCATTCTGACAGGTGACATGACAGTGATCTACTGTTCCCAGTGATCGGGAACAGTGATCTCTGTCATGTTCCAGTAAGCCCATCCCCCGTACAGTTAGAACGCCTAGGGAACACATTTAACCCCTTGATCGCCCCCTAGTGTTAACCCCTTCCCTGCCAGTGACATTTACACAGTAAGCAGTGGCTATTTATAGCACTGATCGCTGTATAAATGTCAATGGTCCCACAAAAGTGTCCGATCTGTCCGCCGCAATCTCATAGTCCCGCTAAAAATCACAGATCGCCGCTATTACTAGTAAAAAAAAAAATGTATAATAAAAATGCCATAAATCTATCCCCTATTTTTTAGACGCTATAACTTTTGCGCAAACCAGTCAATATACGCCTATTGAGATTTTTTTACCAAAAATATGTAGAAGAATATATATCGGCCTAACCTGATGAAAAAAATTGTTTTTTTAAATTTTTTTTGGGATATGTATTATAGCAAAAAGTAAAAAAAAAAATATTTGTTTTCAAAATTGCCGCTCTTTGTTTATAGCGCAAAAAAGAAAAGCTGCAGAGGTGATCAAATACCACCAAAAGAAAGCTCTATTTGTGGGGAAAAAAGGACGTCAATTTTGTTTGGGTACAGCGTCGCACGACTGCGCAATTGTCAGTTAAAGCAATGCAGTGCAGTATCGCAAAAAATGCTCTGGTCATTAAGGGGGCAGATCGTTCCGGGGCTGAAGTGGTTAACCGTCCACATTAGTAAATCAGACTTGGATTCACATCGCATTTTGTTATGCCTTGCAAAGCCCTATATATCAAGCCCTTCAGTATTTGTGCCATAAAACCTCTGAGTAATACTTCCAGTTTGGTTTGTGTCTTTCCTGTATATTTTCTTTGCATTACATCCACAGGCCTCTCAACATGCAGAGAACTGAACATGTAATTACCTTGGCAATTTCCATTAAAGCCATTCACAATATAATGACTCTGAGCAGTACCATTCCAAATGTTTTCTGCAATGTTATGAGTGATGTAAACTCACAGCACTTGTTTGTTGATATGCTTTGCATTGTATTTCAATATAATTTGTCAATTTAAAAAAACTTGCATCAGTGTATTTAAAGTGAGCCTAATGTTAAAAATGGATGGTTACCTACTTCCTGAGAACAATAATAATAACAGTAATGAGAGATAATAACAATAATATACTGTATGTCAGTGCAGCAGTCTGCCTGGGGGTTCTGATCAAACTATTCAAACTGATAATGGTGATTATTTGTGGCTGTCAGGGGACAGGATTATTGAGAGTCCGAGGCATTGACTGGTATCGAAGTGAGCCTGTGCTTTGCTCATGCATGGCAAACCAAAAGGCCCCCTTTTAGAAAAACTCCAATCCCCTTTCATTTGGTTCCATCTCTGTCTCTCCAGCGAAGCCATCTTTGTTATTCTGCCGTATGCGCAGATGTGCCAAGGGCTCTCCCCGGCCTTCAGGGTCCTAGCAGGGCCTTTCATTACATCTGCACACACACCAAGCTTTGGGATTTCTGCAACATTTGCATCTTGATGCATGGCAGGATAACCTGTGCATGCGCAGAAATGCCAGAAACCTTCACAGATGTGCTGCAGCGCTCACCTGGGAATAATATTCAGCTTGTAGCAGCCTTGGTGTTCCTCCAAGTATCAGTGGGCTAGTGCTTTCCAGACAGAACTGGGTATGAGATAGTATCTATATGCAAACAGAGGCAATGATTGTATCTAGGTCAGGTGTCAGGCTCAGAGACCAGTAGCGGTAGAGCAGTTCACCCCGACCAGCAGGATAAGTACATGAGCAATTAACCTTGGACGGTGACGTGGGCTCACCCGAGGCTCGAGGTCTAACCTGTCATCACCAGAGTGTCAAAAACCATGAACCAGACCGAGACAGAAGTACAGTAAAATCACACTTGTTTATTAATAAAAATAAAAAGGTAAATAGAGTAAGCATAGTCAAAGCATAGCCAGTGTCCAGTAACCAGATCGGGTAGTCAGCCAAGCCAGAGTTCAGTAACCAGATCGGGTAATCAGCCAGGCCAGAGTTCAGTAAGCAGATCGGGTAATCAGCCAGGCCAGAAGTCAGGGACCCAAGTAGAGGAACAGCGAGCAGGATAAGGAGCTAGAAGGGATGTCAGCAAACCTAGTCTTTAAACAGGAACGCAGGAGATGGTTTCTTGTGATGTGACCAAGGCGAAGGCAGAGATCAAGTGAGCTGGATGGCTTTAAGTAGGCAGGACTGACGAGCAGAATCAACAACAGCTGGGTAACTGTGGAGAGAGATGGGAGCTGGCAATTAGCTGACAGCTGAGTAGCCAGCTCAGAGAAGGAAGGGCTGAGCCCAGCCCTGACACAGAGCTTCTGATGGTGGAGATGGGTTTTCCTGCATGCTAGTGCCAGGTCACAGTCCTCAGAATCGCCCCACCAGGAGGTGAGCAAGCCTGGGTCCAGTAACAGATGTAGCAGCTATGGATTAAGCAGAAGCGTAGTCAGTTAAACAAGCCAAAGGTCGGTAACAAGTGGCTGCAGACTGGGATCAAATGGAAGCGTAGTCAAGAAACAAGCCAAAGGTCGGTAACAAGTGGCTGCAGACTGGGATCAAATGGAAGCGCAGTTGAGGAAGAAGCCAAAGGTTGGTAACAAATGGTAGCGAAAATAAGGGCAGCTACAGGTGCACAAAGGAGCAAGATATCGGCTGGAGAGAGCACAACAATCTAGCAAACAGAAAATGCAGAGACATGTGTAGCGCTGGTAGATTTTTCAATCTACCGCTTATAGGTAAATTAAGTGGATCATCTGTTCTGTACATAGTTCAGATTCAATTTATAGTCAGATTTAGCCTCTATTCCAGTTTGGCTGTGTTGCTTGCAGTTCCACATTGTGCCTGTGGGTGTCGTTGTCGCCATGGGTCGGTGTTGGAAAGCAACAGGCTGAAGTGTATGGATGCTCTTCTGTCCCGGAGATAACTCGGCGGAGGTGGTCCTCCGGGTTGCATTCTGGGAGAGGGTATTTATGGGACAGACGCCATGTGTTAGGAGTCTTTTTACCTCGTGGCCCTCCTGGCCTAGAGGTATGTGTTAGTGAGTTCTACCTCGCGGCCCTCCAGGATGGAGGGTTGCGTTGCTGCAGCCGTGCGGGTAGACCCAGAAACCTGTCTGGGGCCTGCTATCGCTGGGATGGTCCTGTGCTGTCTGTCCTGCGGGAAAAAGCCGGACAATCGGGAAGATCCAGGGGAGGACCCATCTTGGAAGGGACCATGCAAGGCTGGTCGTAAGAAGGGCCTGGTGACTCGATTGGAGGACACATCTTAAACTACTCTATTGCACAAGTACTGCTGGGTCGGCTTAAAGGTTCTGGTACTGTGTTTGCTGTTCATTGAAAACTACTATTCATTGAAAACTACTACATCCTGTGGCAGAGGATTGTACAGTTTTGTTTCACCCAAGTCTGTGGCAGAGACTTTTTGTTCGTGCTGCGTTCCGGCTGCTAGGTTAGTGAGAGAGACCTATCTTGGCGGGCAAAGATTTAATCCTGAACTGAGGATACATTCATCCCCGAGATTTCAATTCCTTAGTGCTACACCAAGAAAAGGTATCTGAACTTCCCTGCAACTCTTCTTCTACCTCTTTCCTGCTACTTCTTCCAGTTATCTCCCATTAAAGCATTGGAAAAGTACTCAAGTGATTGGTGCCTATATTGTCTGATGATAAGTTCAACGGGGACCCTAGACTCGGTATTGGTGAAATTACAGGTAAAAAGGTGACGGTAACAGTCCGCTTTAAATCAGCAGCTCCACCGTGAGTTATTGCTACACATGGCTTAAACCAGGAAGTTCATGGGAGGAGCAAAGAGTTCAAGGTTCACTAGAAACAAGATAAAGGCAAGGTTGTGCAGGTGATCAGGCAAGGAACTGTACAGCATCTTAGGTGGCACAGCAAGAAGAGCTACAGATAGACATTACTATGGTCCCACATTCAGATCTGGACCTTGAGAGATTGGCTGTTGTCTCCTAGAAGCATTGTCCCACCAGTACCTAGAGGAACAACAAGGCCGCAGCCAATTGAGTGTTCTAGTAGTCTTTATCATAGTAGAGATAGAGATTATGGCGCAGCATTGGGTGGATATAGTTTAGTGTTTTGTTTAGAAGTTTACATACTCTTTAAACACATGCAAAGCCACAGAAAAATGCTACAAAGCTGAAAAATTAGACTTTGTTTGGGCTTTTAAATATAGAAGTTCGACTGAGGCCCTATTGAAGTGTTTTCTGGCATAATGCCATAATTAAGAGAATCTACCTCTGTGTTGGGTAAATGGGTCCGACTGTTGAATAATTGATGGAGTCATAACGACGATACTAAAATCTGCCTTTCCAATCTACCTTAGAAAGCCCAGGAGCACACCATGCACAGCATTAACATTGGACCTGAAATACAACATACATTTGCTTTTTTAATTGTTAATTGTTCAAGAATAAGCAACTTCCTTAAAAAAACAGATCCACTTATATAAAACCAAATGTTCCCACAGACAAGTTTACCTATTGTTCAATTTCCTGTTCATGTTCCCTGTGAATAGTTCAATATATTGTTTTATTGAATGAAAACTTAACTACGGTACTTGTTTGACTTTCAGAATTATACAGCAAGTGAATTATTGCTCCATCCACAAACCTTAAGTGTATGGAAGAGTGGTATTAACCCTTTCATTGTCAGAGTAATTTTGTGCTTTTTACACAAATGTTTAAAAACAATTTTAGGCCTGAAGATTAGTAAAAAAAAAAAAAACAATCATGATATATTTTCTGAAAGAAGACATCATAGAGAATAAAATAATGCAAGCAATGGGATGGGGATAGGGATGGAAGCATGCGGCTTTTGTCTAGCAATCAGCTGACACAGAGACAAATGTGTCATGCTTTATTCCTTTCCTCTGGTCCCTGCAGCACTGCGGGACAAGACTCAGGATAGGTTTTCAGAGCATTTCTGACTCAATACCCAGTGCCAGAATTATTTTTCTTTTCCTACAATACTGTAGGTTAAATTTAGGAAATATCCCTTGTCTTGATATTGTTTATGCAATTTTTGATCCACCGTTACAGTCCCATTGTTTTCAATGGGTGTGGCATATGTGAGGGGCGTGGACCTTGTGGGTATGGTGATGTCAGTTGGGGTTTTGTCTGGCTCAGGGAGCTGCGATGCACATCGGGGGTCCTCCCCCTTCCCCCTTTGGGGGGGCGGGCGGTCGCCCCGCTTTGCATCAACACCACGCATCCGGCATAACACGTCTGACACCAACTGTTGTTGACGTCACCACATGGGTGCCGTGAATCCATCTGGCGTCTGACACGATGGAGAATAGTTTGGCACTACTCGCTGGCTGTTTGGCCTGGGGGGGCAGCGCCTCCTCTTCCTATATATTCGCCAACGTGACGTTGGCAGCTACATGCGGCTGTGGCAAGGCAAGCTTTTGTTCGTAGCACACGTATTCAACACACATACACAGAGGTCGCAGATTGGGAACACCATGCAATAAGTGCGGTGCACTTTCCACTCCACACATTCAGGTAACACACTCCTCTTTTCTTTCTTCACACTCTTGTGTTTCCTAGCTTTCCTACTCTCACCGTTATGCCCCATACACATGGTCGGATTTTCCGATGGAAAATGTCCGATCGGAGCGTGTTGTCGGAAATTCCGACCGTGTGTGGGCTCCATCGGACATTTTCCATCGGATTTTCCAACACACAAAGTTGGAGAGCAGGAGATAAAATTTTCCGACAACAAAATCCGTTGTCGGAAATTCCGATCGTGTGTACACAAATCCGACGGACAAAGTGCCAAGCATGCTCAGAATAAATGAAGAGATGAAAGCTATTGGCCACTGCCCCGTTTATAGTCCCGACGTACGTGTTTTACGTCACCGCGTTCAGAACGATCAGATTTTCCGACAACTTTGTGTGACCGTGTGTATGCAAGACAAGTTTGAGCCAACATCCGTCGGAAAAAATCCTAGGATTTTGTTGTTGGAATGTCCGAACAAAGTCTGACCGTGTGTACGGGGCATTAGTGTTCACTATGTTGGAACATCCCCATTGTTAGCTACACAATTTCACTATCACACAATTGAGTCATCTCACCTTCAAACTACAGCGTTTACCAGGTTGGAGCATTTCCATTGCTTCCAACATGAAGTCACTGTTACACATTATTTGTTTCTTCACATCTTCTTTCTCTTTCTTTTTCCTTCATGTCATCTTTATATAATTTTTTTTTTTATTATTATTTTTCATTTTCTTCTCCCATTTTTTCCTTTTTCTCTCCCCCATCCTTTATGTTAGTGCATTTCCCCTTTTTTCTCCCATCCTCAATGTTAGTGCTTACCACGTTGGAACATTCCCATTGTTCCCAACATAATCGCATTATCACAGATTTCCATCACTTTGTCCTCACATATATATTTTTTCACCATTTTTTTCATTTTTTACTCATTTTTGCATTTTCACCGTTACAGCACAGGGCTTGCTCTTCTGCTCGGCCGCTTGTGCCGTCTCAGCTCCCGTGTCAGATTCTGTCCCCGGCTGCCCACGTAACCACTGACACGCCCTTTCCATTGCCTCACCTGTAAGTATGGGCTGTTGATTCAAGCCAATTCCGTCTATTTTTTATTTTTCATATACAAGATTTACTTATTGTCTGACACAATACTTTCGCTTTATAGACATCCAGTTTACATCAGCTCCTGATGAGCGGCAAGTTTAGCCGCGAAACGCGTCGAGCTTCAGATGCCATAAATTGTACAATCATGCAGTTTTGTAACACATCCTGTACATACTGTTTCATCTATTTATCTGAATATTATCATTAATGTGCAATATGCCTCTGGATGTATCAATTAATCATGATGGAAGATGCAATATGTATCAATGTTTTTGATGTATTTTACTGTGCAATATTTAATAAAATCAACACTATCAGACTATACAGCTCATTTTTTTGCTCGCAAATCCGCATGCCTCATGTAAAGTCCCAACTTCTCATCTTGCTTCGTTTTTGATAGGGATGGAGGCAATTGTGATGTAACTGTCCTATGCCTCACACAAAGTCCCACCCCCCCTTTTTTTTTTCTTTAAAATAATGCAAAATGTCAGTAAAAAATACTGTAACGTTAAACAGTTTGTAAAGGCAGAAGGTTTTTTATCTTAATGCATTAAGGTAAAAAACCTTCTGTGTGCAGCAGCCCCCCTAATACTTACCTGAGGTCCCTCTAGATCCAGCGATGTTGTAGGATTGTCTCAGCTGCCCGGGACTCCCCTCCTCATTGGCTGAGACAGTCAGCCAATCAGTAGAGAAAGGGGGCGGGGCTGGGCCGCGGCTCCATGTCTGAATGGACACAGGATGCTGTGGCTCGGCTCAGGTGTCTTAAAAAAAAAAAACGAGACTTTACAATCACTTTAATTTTAGGGCACACAGTCAGGAGAATCATGTGCACAGGTGTGCACAAAGATGTGCGCATGCGCATAACACAGCTCTTGCACCAGTAGACATAGTGAGAACTATATGTGCAATAATGTATGTAGGCTATGCGCATACACATTAGTGTGGATGAATATACTGACTTTTTGCTGATTTCGGCTTGTGGCCCAACCTTGTCTTATGTCTGCTGATTCAGTACCTTCTCTGCTCATTTGATACTAACCTTGGCCTGGCCCTGATTCCGCTTCTGCCTTTTGATTCTGCCTGTTTTTTGCTGACTTCTGTCTTCCCGACAATTCTTCCATATCCTGCACCTGCTAGCCCCTGGATTGCCTTCTGCGGGATTCTAGTCCTGCACTCTCTGCATCTTCTGAACTATCCAGTGCATCTTCTGGCCAGGACTTTTCATAGGCACCTGTGTCACTCTGTGCCCTGTTTTTTCCTGTCTTCAACTCCAGGTGAAACGGCACAGGAGGTGTAAGGGAAGCCCTCTCGTCAACTCGACCTCTAATAGGTACATGACACAGATGCAATATACTACCCAATTGTGGTAAAATATAAAAGGTGAGGTTGCACCAAGTAAATAGATACCTATTATATAAAGGTTTAAATTGCATGAGCAAATGGCAACAAACTTTGGTAACCTAAATTTTCTATAGGCAACACTTTAACCTCTTCGTGCTCGCGCTATAGCCGAAAGACGGTTACAGCGTGGCGCTCAATTGGCAGGAGGGCGCCTGGACGTCCTCCTGTTTACATTCCCTGTGCGCGCCGCTGTGGACGCGCGTGGGGGGGAATCTGTGTTGGCCGTAAATGGCCAATCACAGCGGCTATTTAGCACTCGATCGGAGTATCCAATGAGAGATGATCTCATATGTAAACATAGAGACAGCGTGTGAGGAGGGAGAGCGGATGGCTGCAGCGGTGAGTGAGAAAAATTACTTACTAACACAACACAGTGCCATCTGTCCCCAGTGTCACCTATCAGTGCCATCTGTCCCCAGTGCCACCTATCAGTGCCATCTGTCCCCAGTGTCACCTATCAGTGCCATCTGTCCCCAGTGCCACCTGCCTCCAGTGCCACCTGCCCCCAGAGCCATGTATCAGTGCCATCTGTCATCAGTGCCACCTGTAAGTGTCACGTGCCATCTTTTATCAGTGCCACGTGTCATCAGTGCCACGTATCAGTGCCACATATCAGTGCCATCTGTCATCAGTGCCACGTATTAGTGCCATCTGTCATCAGTGCCACGTATTAGTGCCATCTGTCATCAGTGCCACGTATTAGTGCTATCTGTCATCAGTGTCACGTGTCATCAGTGCCACGTATTAGTGCCATCTGTCATCAGTGCCACGTATTAGTGTCACGTGTCATCAGTGCCACGTGTCATCAGTGCCACATATTAGTGCCATCTGTCATCAGTGTCACGTGTCAGTGCCACGTATCCGTGCCATCTGTCATCAGTGTCACGTGCCATCAGTGCCACGTATCAGCGCCATCTGTCATCAGTGCCACATCAGTGTCACGTGTCATTGTCCTGGTGCTCCAGGGCCTTCAAAAGTGTAATAGGTAGTCAACAAGTTAGAAGTGTAATTTATGCTCCTAGAACACCTGACGGTGCTCCCTGCATGTTGGGCCTCTCTATGTGGCCAGGCTGTGAAAAAGTCCCACACATGTGGTATCGTAATACTCAGGAGGAGTAGCAGAATGTATTTTGGGATGTCATTTGTGGTATACACATGCCATGTGAGAGAAATAACCTATTACAATGACAATTTTGTGGAAAAAAACCTCTATAACTTTCACAAGGACCAAATAATATCCACTAATTTGGGTTATTTTTACCAAAGATATGTAGCAATATAACTTGTGGCCAAAATTTATGAAGAAAAATTAATAATTAGCAAAATTTTGTCACAGAAACTAAGAAAAAATTTTTTTTTCAAAATGTTCTGTTCTGATCTGTACTATATCGGACTCACTGTACAACCACACTGGAATGTTGTATATATATATATATATATATATTGTCTCATACTATGGTGTGCTCTCTGCTGGGTCGCTTGGGGTGTGGCTGTATTCCATTGTCCATTGCGTCTGTCTGCCTTGGGAGAAAATTATTAGGGAATGTGTATTTGCTGTGAGGAGGGAGGGGGGAATTCCTCCAACAGCTCTCCTTGCTGATTGGACAGTCTACCTCGACCCTGAATGCAAAGGGAGGGGGGATTGTCCCGAGTGTTACCTCTGTGTACCTGTGTTTCAATAAACAGTTCATGTTCAGCAGCCAAAATGAGTACTGCCTAGTTCTTGGACAAGCTGGTCCAGCAGGAGATAGAGCTGGACAATTGTTATCAGGCTCTGCAATGGCACACAGAGCAAGAATGTTTAGGGGAGACAACAGAATGCTCTCTGGAGGGATCTGAATTTGGCGGCCCTGGATTGCTGTGGGAGAGCCTTACAGATCGTTTTGTGTTTGGCGCTTAAGGGGAACCTACCCTTGAGGACCTGCAAGAATACAGAGAGGCTATGCTCAGTCTTGAAGGGGTTTCAGAGCTTAAACCTAATCTGGACTATTTGCTAAGGAAAGAAAGCATCTGGAAAGGGCATACAGGAAACTGCTAGAACACATTTAGCAGCATGCCAGAGAATCAGCAGTGGAAACTCCGGAGATTGATGTCTCCAAAGCTGAAGTGCTGACAACAGGGCAGAGATCTGCTAACCTCTGCCCAGTACGGATAACATCTTCTGGGCTCTACGGACAGGAGATGGTGAACCTCTATCCCCAGACACCAGTTCCAGAGACTGGGGATTTAATAGACTTCTCTGCTGAGGAAGGACAACCTGGTGAGCCTCCAGCAGAAAAGCTGTCATCAGGGCCAAACATCACTGAGCTCTGCCCAGCACCAACAGCAGCTTCAGCCTCTCTGAGAGAAGAGGCATCTGTCTTTCTCCGACAATACTGACAGAGACATGGGATTTTCTGTTACCAGAAACTTCTCCAGCTGAAGCGCTGACAACTGGAATATGCTGTACTTAGAATGCAGTAGTCAGGAGTAAGAAATGTAAAACACAGTGAGGGGTATTTACCAAAACTGGTGCAGTCAGAATATGAAACAGCTGTGCATGGCACCCAATCAGCTAATATCTTCAGCTTGTTTAACTTTGAAAATGAAAGCTATGAGCTGATTGGTTGCCATGCGCAGCTGCTCCAGATTCTGTCTGCTCTAGTTTTGATAAAATCCCCTAAGGCAGTGGTTCTCAACCTGGGGGTCCAATGACGATTTGCCAGGGGTCACCGAATCCTGGGCTGTTCCTGCATCCCGCACCGCTCTCCCAGCCTTTACGTGGCCGCCCAGCAGGGCAATTCCTGGAGCCCACGGCCATTCAGTTCACAGCATGACTGGGGGGCAGAGACTAGAGGTCAGCTGACTGGTGAGGAATGTGAAGTGGGAGGGGCTGGAGGAGACCCTATCTCTTGATTTCGGCATAGGTGTCACTGCTGCGAGTAACCACAAAGTCGGAGACACAGTGAACGCCGGGGACATAGTGAGTAACACAGCCTGTGATTATATTTGCCATTAAAAGTCCCCACTACAGGTGTCAGATCAGCAGATGACCTTGATCAAGAGCACTCAAGTTGGCTGATCAGAACCCCCCCCCCCAATCCCACCACCCACCAGCACTGCCACTCATTCAACTCCCTGCCAACACTGCCACTCATCCCATTCCCACCAAGGAGTAAGAGAAGGAATAAAAATAGAGAATACAGGGAAGGGAGAGGAAAAGAGTGTCAGGAACAAAGAAAAAGGTGGAGAAAGAATAAGAGAAAGAACAAGAAAGAGGGAAAGGGGAAAAAAAATAAATTGGGATAGAGATAAATAAAAGGGAAAGAAAGGAGAACAAAGAGAAAGAGTGGTACATCCTAAAATGTACCATAAGGGGTTTTAATACTGTACGAGTGGAAGGGACTCAGGGAGCGCTAAATGGCTGTGGGTTAGGGGTGCAAATCACTTGTCTTGCCTTAGGTGCTGACAACCCACGCTATGAAAATAATTTTACTGTTAGGGGTCCCCACAACTTAGGAAATTGTATCAAGGGGTCACGACACTAGAAAGGTTGAAACCTGTATGCAGAAACACTTTTGCTGCATCTGCATCCACCAGAGAGCTTCACCTACAGAAGTTGGTGCTTCACAATCCCCCTCTCATAGTCCAGGGCCTCCAGACATCTGCTGTCCTAGTCCAGGACAGCCATACATCTCCTCTCATAAGCTTGGACCTCCAGGCACCCCCTCACCTAGTCCAGTATCTTCCTTAAACCCCCCGCCCACCATCCAGGGGCCTTTGCCACACCAACCACCATTTCCTAGTCAGGGCCTCCTCTGCACCCCCTCCCCTCCTAGTCCAGGACCTTCTCTGCACTCCCGTCCTAGTCCAAGACCTCCTCTACAGCCCCCCCCCCAGTTCAGAGCCTCCTCTGCACCCTGCCCTCCGAATCCAGGTCCTTTGCAACACCAACCCCCTTTTCAAATCCAGAGCGTCCTCTACACCCACCAGTCCAGGGCCTCTGGTGTACTCCCCTTCTAGTCCAGGGCCTCCTCTGCACTCCCTCTCCTAATCCAGGGTCTTTGCCACACCAACCTCTAGTCCAGGGCCATCTCTGCACCACTCCCCTAGCCCAGGGCCTCCTCTGCACCCCCCCCCCGGTCAGTGCATCCTCTGCACCCCCCCTCAGTCCAGGGCCTCCTCTGCACCCCCCCCAGTCGAGGGCCTCCTCTGCACCCCTTCCAGTCCCCCCCAATCCTTTGCCATACCCACCCTACCTTCCTACTCCAGGGTCTTCTGCACATAAACCCCTCTCCTTGTCCTAATAAATGCCTTCCAGTTCCAGGAAGGCTCTCCCATATAATTGTACTGCAGCTGGGATGCCTCACTTGGAAAAGACATTTGCTGTTTGGGCACTGGGCAGAACTAGGAGGGAGACCCCACAGCACTCCGCCGGGCCTCTGCTCTAAGGTGTCACTGCCGTCAGTTCAAGTATAATGGACAGGCAGCGCCCATTGCATAGTTTGCCAAATAATCACTCCACTCCCGCCCGGCCGTTATATAGAAAAGCATTCCAGAGTGTCATACTCTTTCCATTTTCAGATGATGGCTTGAACAGTGCTCCGTGAGATGCTCAGAGTTTTGGATATTTTTTTATAACCTAACCCTGCTTTAAACTTCTCCACAACTTTATCCCTGACCTGTCTGGTGTGTTCCTTGGCCTTCATGATGCTGTTTGTTAACTAAGGTTCTCTAAAAAACCTCTAGGAGCTTCACAGAACAGCTATATTTATACTGAGATTAAATTACACACAGATGGACTCTGAAGGCAATTGGTTCCACTAGCTTTTAGTTAGGGGTATCAGGGTAAAGGGGGCTGAATACAAATGTACGCCACAGAACAAACCATTTACCATTTTCCTTCCACTTCACAATTATGTGTTGGTCTATCACATAAAATCCCAATAAAATATATTTAAGTTATTGGTTGTAATGTAGCCAAGTCCCGGGCCCCTTGAGACCTAAAAGTGAATTTCAGATTTGGGGGTAGCTGACATCCTTCTGTGTAGAGCGAGTTGCTAGACATAGGATACTTCTTGAATGCAAAGAGATTTATTGTCTACAGAACTGTGGGAGAGAGGGTTAGGGTCAGGACACCCTTTAGTAGATGCAATGTTAATTGGCAGAATCCGAGACTTCTATAGGCAGACAGTCATGCAGGGAAAGTCATCCAGCTAGACACCACGTCTGCATGAGTAGGACCACTGTCTCCTATGGCAACAATCTTGTAACAGTTTCTAACAACGGTTGCAATGAACTCCTCCACTTCTTCTACAACCTCCTATTGTAGAATTTCACTCAGCTGAGCTCCCAGTCTTTCACTAGACTAACATATCCACTTGTTACTGGATCTCCTGAGCTCTTCCAATCACATAAAATCCCAATAAAATATAATTAAGTTCTTGGTTGTAATGTAGCCAAGTCCCGGGCCCCTTGAGACCTAATGGTGACCTTCAGAGTTAGGGACAGCTGACATCCTTCTGTGTAGAGTGGGTTGCAAGGCATAGTGGGTGTAATGTAAGGTAGATTGATTCTGACTCAGTATCTTCCTCAAGTGTCGACCCCGCATACCTGCTGGGTCCCTAGCTTAGCACTCACAGATACTCCTCAAGCATCACCCCGCTGGCCTGCTTGGTCCCTGGCTTGACACACAATAATGCTCTGCAAGTTTCACCTCCACTGGCTGGGTCCCTGGCTTGGCACCTGCTGAAGTTTTCCCAATTCTTCACTGTCTCCGGCTGGTAAGAATACTGCTCAGGTACTTGCTTCAGCTACTCAGAATGGTCTCCGGTAGCAAGGTGGATGGTCCCAGCCGGCAGAACCGTTGCTTTTGGTTGGACTGCAATCCGCAGTCTCAACCCTATGCTGCTCTCTTGCTTCTGGATAGGCCCAAACCAGATGTCCCCGGGATAGGCCCAAGGCTTATGGCCTAGCAGCCCGGGGCATTACAACACACGCCCATCCAGACAGCCGTCCAGGTGGCACAGAACCCCCGGTCACCTGACCCCACCCAAATAAATAGGTTCTCCCAGTAGGCCAAGGGATCCAAGAAAATCCCTGCCCATTGGCTGAGACACCCCATTCATTCCTAGTCTGTCCTTGCAATGCTCTTGTCTTGTCTAATGTCACCAGGCACCCGGCCACCCAGCGACAGAAGAGAGAAGTGCAGCAATTTCAGAATTAGGGTGAAATCAATTGAGCTCCTGGCAATTAGCCAAGGCAACTATCACTTGGCAGATACAGTTTTTAGCCACCCTCCAGAAACACCAGGGTGCTACATCAACATGACAAAATGTGGAAAATTTCAAGGGCTATGAATACTTTTTCAAGGCACTGTACATGTAAGTCTGCACTTATCAATATCACAAACCAAACCTTTTCCCTCCTTATATCCCCTCTTCCCTTTTATCTCTTCTCTGCTCTTTTCTCTACTCTCCCTCCAATCCCCCCAACACACATGATTAAAGGTGTCTCAGCAGCATTATTCTCATAAGAAATGGTTGTATGAACTTCTTTGATATCCACCAATACATCTTCTGATTTGCATTCCTGCTCATTTATCTAATATCCGTAGTTTTAATCTTTAGGTTCACTTAGTGTTTTGTTTTTTAATTATATAATAATAAATCAAGTTGATTTTAGCAGGGGGTTGACAGAGAGACTATAACAAAAGTTTATACAACCTTTATAGACAATATTGATACTAAGTAGCATTTTGGTAATATTTCTACTATATTTCTACTATTTTCTAATATTTCTACTGCGTCTTTAACTGTGGAAATTATGGAATACCAGATCCTCACCTCCGTGATTGAGCCACTGTTCTGAAACACTTACGTTTCCATCAACTTTGCAATGGATTTATTATGTGATGTATAATATTTTTGTGATGACATCTAGTGGCATTCAGGGTAACTACACTTTGTTTATTTTTTGTATTTCTGAAGTAGTACAATCCAGTTTACCTATGTACTTAGGTTAGTTGGATGGGCCCCTCCCTTCTTCCTTGTGCTCCATAAGTTTGTTTCCAGACTTCTTTATTGGGCACTAGGCGTAGAAGCTCATTGACCCATTGTAACGGAATCCGGACACCCTAACTCAGTATCTCTGCCAAGAAGCTGCTTGCCAAAGCGCTGGAACACGAGACCAGCGAATCTGGCTATAGTCACCCCAAGAACTAGACATTATAAAATTTTCCCTTCAGTTCCTGTCCCACAGCCAAACAGGAAACAGGAAGAGAGAGGAAATCCCTACAAATGAAGGGAATTTCTTGGGGACCCCCAGGTCACCAGAACTAGTGTTCCCTTGGAAGATTTTCAATAGCTTTTCTGGGACAACCCTAAATTGGCGATTTTCTTTTACTTTCGATGATAATGGTAAAAAGGACAAATAAAGAGGGGGAATCTCCCTAACGGGGGGGGGGAGCAGCAATTAAAAAGGATAAGAGTTTGAATCCCTCGCCTCTCTATTCAGAACTGAAAAAAAAAGTTTTGCCCTTAGTTATACTTTAACCCCTTCCTGACCAGCCACCGCAGTTATACTGCAGCAGGTTGGCTCTGCTGCGTGAGCTGTCGTAGCTGTACGTCGGCTCTTTAAGACACTTTAACAGGCGCCACAGCATGTCGCCGGAGGCGATGCGTGTGCCCGATGGGCGGGATGACTGCCGGGCACCCGCAATCACTCGTGACAGAGCGAGAAACGGGATCTGTTTGTGTAAACACACAAATGCTGGTTCTCTCAGTGGAGAGGAGACAGATTGTGTGCTCCTACTAAGTAGGAACAACAATCGGTCTCCTCCCCTAGTCAGTCCCATCCCCCCACAGTTAGAACACACCTAGTTAACCCCTTGATCGCCCCGTAGTGTTAACCCCTTCCCGGCCAATGACATTTATACAGTAATCAGTGGCTATTTTTAGCTCTGATCGCTGTATAAATGTCACTGGTCCCAAAAAAGTGTCAAAAGTGTTCGATCTGTCCGCAATGTCGCAGGCACAATAAAAATCGTTGATCACCTCCATTGCTAGTAGAAAAAAATAAAATACTAAAAATGCCATAAATCTATCCCCTATTTTGTAGATGCTATAACTTTTGCGCAAACTAATCAATATATGCTTATTGCAATTTTTTTTTTACCAAAAATATGTAGAAGAATACATATCGGCCTAAACTGATGAAGAAATTTTTTTTTTAAATTTGGGATATTTATTATAGCAAAAAGTACAAAATATTGTGTTTTTTTCAAAATTGTAGCGCAAAAAAATAAAAACCGCATAGGTGATCAAATACCACCAAAAAAAGCTCTATTTCTGGGGAAAAAAGAATATCAATTTTGTTTTGGTACAACGTCACACGTCATGCCCAGTCCGTTCCCAAGATACCCTATCTACCTTTGAGGCCTTATGCTTAGATGGTGACCGAGCCCCCCGAAGGTTATCTCACCTATACAAATTACTACTAAACCACTCCACCCTTACAGTACCCTATTATATCAGGGTGTGGGAGAGGAAACTGGGTCTAACAGCAGTATAAAAAAAATGACAAGGTTGGCCTATAGCCAATGCAGGAGTCGTGTTGTAAACTTTTAGCACAGTGGTGTAGGGTCCCAGCTCAACTGTCCCCTATATATAAAGATGTGTCGGCCTCATGCTGGAGGGGTTTGGGCAGGCTGATACGTTTTTGCACATTTGGTGGGGACTGTCCATTGATCTAAACATTCTTGGCAGAAATGAGGACTGATTGGTAAGATTACCTAATGTCAGCTGGGGGATGATCCCCTAACAATACTTTTTCACGACACCAAGTTGTCTGTAGGGGCTTATAAACGCTCCTTAGTATCCCACGTTCTGAATGCAAGAAAAACCATTAAGGAATTGCTAGAGAGAGTACGGGAGATACAAATTGCAGAGGAATGGAGACATCAGTGCTCTGATACTATAAGACATGGGCGCTGTGGATTGATTTTAGCACCTCTGACATTTACAAACAGTTATTACAACGATTTGTTCCAGTGGTGAAAGTTCTCATAAGCTCATTGATACACACTTTTTCGGGAATTTAGACAGCTGGGGTTGGACTATAAGATGTAGTGACTGTAGAGGTTTGTTTGCTTTACTGTGTCTTCTTTCATGCCATATTAAGGCCCATGAGTCCAACTGCCCTCAGACTATTTTCTACTTTCTGACTTTTACTGGTTTCTATCCCACTCCATATCTCTCATCTTTTCTTCTCATGGGTCTACAGGCCTAGGAAAGCCTTCTGATATTTGTGGAGTTGCAATGGGTAGGCACGAGGCCTACCTGGTCTTAATAAATAAGTGGTGAGAACTTTATTGAGTCATCTTGCCAGTATTTTAGCAAGTACGGTATTTATATGTCACTTGTTAACAAAAATATAGGCCTATATGACTTAAAAATAAAGAAAAATATTCTGCGCTCAGGTAAATCCCCCAAAAAAGCTGCAGGCACAAAAAAAGCCTGCAATACTAAGCTCAAACAATGTATAAGTAGATTGTGCAGTGCTGTGTTTTTACATAACATATAAATAAATGTCCAAAGTATATCAGTGTAAGAAAAGGTGTGCAGTGAAAAGAAGGGGAACATCTCCATAAATTAAAAAAAAAAAAACTTAATAGATTTTGTCCTGTGCCAGTGCAAGGAAAAAAATGAAAATCCAACTGTAATGTCAAATCCTCCAGGGTGGCTATAATTAACCCCACAAGTGCTAATTGACCATTTGCTGTATAGGTAATGGTCATGTTTCTTCTGGTAAGTGGCTGACATTTACATCTCAGGCTTAGACGAGTGGCAGGCAGACTTCTTCAGCCAACAGTGCCCGGATCTGGGTTAATAGTGGGGAAGTCTGTATGTGAACCTCCTGGCTTCCAGATTTAGCAACAAACTGGACAGCTTTGTTTATAGGTACAGGCAGCAGCAGTCCGCCCATAAGGGGCGCAGGGGCGCCGCCCCCTAATCTCTGTGCGCCCAGTCCCTAATCTCCATGCAGGGCGCCGGATGCAGAGTTCTACAGGGTTTTTTTTTCTGAGTCAGGTGATTAGAGCAAGAGGCTCTAATTCACTTCAAAAAGGGTGGACTCAGGGAGCAGAGCACTGAGCCCGCCCACTTGTGACAATAGTGAATAAACATTCACTATTGTCTTCCTGCTTCTCCTCCCGGTCAATCAGGACAGGAAGTGGGTCCTGAGACAGGATTGGCCAGAAGGAGAAGCAAACGGATTGGCCGAGAGGAGAAGCCACCCGGGACGTGGTGTGCTTTCAAGCTGGGCTGGCGAGTGGGCGAGCTGGCAGATGGTTTGTTTACTGCCCCCCCAAAAAATTGAGCACCAGCCGGCAGTGGGTACAGGGATCCTTTTATAGAAGGAATGGATGCTCTGGTTGCATGGCAGGGTTTCAAGCCGTCAGTAAATTTCGAATATCAGGGGCTAATAATTTGGCATGCTGTGCTGACTTGGTGTAAACCAGGCAAATTACTTGTTATGGGTATTGTCAATGTTTCTATATTATATTTATACTGTTTAACCACTTAGCGACCGGGCCATAGCCAAATGATGGCTACAGCGTGGTCGGCTAGTTCTGGGAGGGGGTACTATGACACCCCGGGGCGCGCACCCGGAAGTGTCTGTGATCAGGGATTGGGATAAAGGGCCGATGACAGTGGCCCTTTACCATGTGATAGCTCGGTCCAGTGAGTGAGCGATCACTTGTCAACCAACCAGCGCATGTCTGGTTCAGCTCACTCTCCTCTCCTCTCCTCACACGTGATCGGTACCACGTGTGAGGAGAGGAGGGAGCCCACAGTGCTGATCTGTGCCCATCCATGCCTCATCTATGCCTCATCCTAGCCCATCCGTGCCTCATTCATGTCCATCTGGCCTCATCCATGCCCATCCTTGCCTCATCCATGCCCATCCACGCCTCATACATGCCCATTCGTGCCTCATACATGCCCATTCGTGCCAGTCTGTGCCTCATACATGCCCATCCATGCCTCATACATGCCCACCCGTGCTTCATCCATGCCCCAACCATGCCCATCCATAACTCATCCGTGCTCCATCCATGCCACATCAGTGCTCATTCGTGTCTCATCCATGCCCAGCCATGCTAATCCATACCCCATATGTGCCTCCTCCATACTAATCCATACCTCATATGTGTCAGGGCTGGACTCAGCCCTTCCTTCTCAAAGCTGGCCACTCAGCTGTCGGCTAATTGCCAGCTCCTATCTCTCCACAGTGACGCAACTGTTGATGATATCCTGTTCATCAGTCCTGCCTACTTAAGCCGTCCAGTCCAGATGATCTCTGCCTTCGCCTTGGTCACATCTCTAGAGACACTCTCCTGTGTTCCTGTTAAAGACTTGCTTGGCTGACATTCCTTCTGGCTCCAGATGCTGCTTGCTGTTCTACTATGCTCATCTCTGGCTCCCTAATGTTTTGGCTTGTCTGACTAATTACTCTGTTTACCTTTTTTTATTCTTATTAAACCAGTGTGATTTAACTGTACTTCTGTCTCAGTCTGATTCATGGTTTCTGACAGTAGGGGAAGGCCATGTATTCAGAAGATGCAGTGAATCCACTTGTTGATATTTTTTCCAGATTGGATGAGCAGGTTCACCACATGGATCAGTTTGCCATGGCGTTACAAATTCTCCCAAGTCGAACGGCTCACCTTTAATCTCCCACTGTGGCTGCTCCGGTACAACCTATGTTGCAGGCCATCCCTGCTGCTGCTTCAGTCTCTGTGCAGGCACCCGCCTCGAGTATTACCCCTATAAGAGGTATGTTTGTTTCTCCTCCGCTTCCCCAGCGATTTGGGTGCGATCGAGTGCAATGCAGAGGGTTTCTCAACCAGGTTAAGATACTGCCCCAGGCGTTTCCCACAGACAGAAGCAAAGTAGGTTTTGTGATATCTTTGGATGAAGGGACTCCTTTTTGGTGATAATGGTGTGGGAGCCTCTACCCACGAGCTAGAGGCTGCGTCAGGATGAAGGGACTCCTTTTCGGTGGTAATGGCCTGTTGCCCTGTCACAGAGCTTAAACATCTTGACCCCATATCTGGCACACTTGCTGTTGAGATACTGTCTGAAAGACAAGCGGCCAGAAAACGTAATCAGGGACTCATCAACGTACACAACTTGATCGGGAGTAAACAAGTCTTCGAACCATTGGTTGAAGTGGTTTACGAGGGGCCGAATTTTGTGGAGCCGATCAAATTCAGGGTCACCAGACGACAGAGTTCATGGTCATTAAAATGCATGAACCTCAAGATCTGCTCGTATCTAACCCTGGTCATGGAAGCAGAGAACAGGGGCATATGGTGAATTGGGTCAGTGGACCAATATGACTGCAACTCTGGGATAGGCCCAGAAAGGTCTTAAATTCGGAAACTGTAATAGGTTTCCAATCTCTGGAAAGGGTCAACTGGGGATTAGCGGCGATGAATTGACCAGCATACAAATTGCTTTGGTCCACAATAGATCTATAGAGATCTTCTGTGAAAAACAGCGAATAAAAATCAAGTGATGTAAAATCAACTGTTTCCACCTGAATTCCGGGTTGGCCAGTGAATCTGGCACTAATCTGACGCTGCCTGGGATTGACGCTGACCCTGACTGATGCTAAAACTGATGTCATCAGCCGGGTGATCAGGGGATCAAAGCTTTATTGAGTAATATACGGCGGGTACCCTAATGCTATAAAAAGCTAACTAACCAGCGTCACCCGTGACACTAATGTGGTGATCACTTGTGACAGGGGGTGCAAGGGTTAACTAGGGGCAATCAGGGGGTTAAAACCTTTATTAGATAATATATGGGGGTACCCTGACGCTATAAAAGACTGACAGTGAACACTATAGTAGTGACACTGGTGACAGGGGATGAAAGGGTTAACTGAGGGGGCGATCAAGGGGTTAAACCTTTATTAGGGGAGTACCCTAAAGCTACCCGGGCCTACTACTAACTGTCCTAACGCTGAGAAGTGTCACAAATGACACCAGTGCAGTGATCAGTGAAAAATCTGAAAACTGTACTTGGTGACACAGTAACAGGGAGTGAAGGGGTTACCCGGGGGTGGCGATCGGGGGCTGAAAAGTATGCCTATGTGTACTGTGTCAGTGTAGTGTTGGTGCAACTCACATTTAGATGTCCTCTCTCCTCTTACTGGAACCGAAAAAGATTCTACGAGGGGAGATGACATCAGAAATTATTGGCCTGGACCTGAAGACTGATCGGTTTTGTAACTAATCCTATTGCTGCTGGCGCGTACCCCCTAACCACAGGCGCGAGGGACATACGGGTACCCAATTTGCGCAGCGGTGCCACTCTGCCAATGTATATCGGCGTGCACTGGTCAGCAAGTGGTTAAAAATATATCCAATTCAGGTATGTGTTCTAAACCCCAAAAAAGTGATTTTTACTGGTTTCAGACTCCTCTAAATCTCCATATTTTTTTTTTGTGTGATCTGACTTCCTGCTGTGGGCTGTAGGCTATGGGCAGTGTACATAACTGCAAAGAACGTGCACTGCTTGTTCCAAACAAAAAGAAGTGAAGGGGAAAATGAGAGGTGTGGGAGCTCATGGAGGATGTTACAGTACAAGGAAGCAGAAAAATAAAGTAAAAAATTAATTATTGAAAATAGATGACAGGTGCATTACCAAGTGGGTGTGCATTGATCTTCACGGAAACATAAGGTCATTGTTTAGTGTTGCAAAAAAAAAAATTCCGGCCTCCTCCACTAATGCCTCTCCTTTTTCGCTGGTAATTGTCTGAGAGCCTTCACCCTCGAGCAAGCGACTGCATCAGCATGAAGGGACTCATTTTCGGTTGTAATGGTCTAGGAGCCTCCACCCGCGAGCTAGAGGCTGCATCAGGATAAAGGGACTCCTTTTAGGTGGTAATTGTCTGGGAGCCCTAAACCGTGAGCCAGAGGCTACGTCAGGGTGAAGGGACTCCTTTTCGGCTGTAATGGTCTAGGAGCCTTCACCTGAGAGCTAGAGGCTAAATCAGGGTGAAGGGACTCCTTTTCAGTGGTAATGGTCTGGAGTATATATTTTTTCCATGCATTATCTACTATAAGCAGGAAATATAGAGAAAAACATACATATTGGTATACTGTACATTACCCCATGTTGTTTTTGAGGCATCTAAAAAGAGAAAGGTGGTCCATTACAGGAAAAACATTTGGATGCCTCCATTTTGATGAATCCTCACGAAAGCATGAATCATCAAGACAGGGTCTTCATTTGGTAGAGTAAATGCCTGGCACAAGGGACATAAGGGTATGCCCATTTGCGCATCAGTGCCACTCTGCCAACGTATATCGGCGTGCGCTGGTCGGCAAGTGGTTAAAAAAATATCCAATTCAGGTAGGTGTTCTTAACCCCAAAAAAGTGATTTTTACTGATTTCAGACTCCTCCAAATCTCCATATTGTTTTTTTGTGATCCGACTTTCTGCTGTGGGCATAACTGCAACAAACGGGCACTACTTGTTCCAAACAAACAGAAGTGAAGGGGAAAATGAGAGGCGTGGGAAGCTCATGGAGGATGTTACAGTACAAGGAAGCAGTAAAATAAAGTAAGAAATTAATTAATGAAAATAGATGACAGGAGGGGCGTGGCCGCAGCATGGGAGAGAGCTGACGTGCTTGAGCTGAGCTCCGTCTGACCCGCTGCTTGTTATGCCACTTGCAGCAGCATTCCACCTCCTCGAACCAGCCAAATGAGATGCCATCGCAGATAGAGCAGTCCCCGCAGCCCCGGAGGACCCTGCAGCTGGCGCTCGAGCTCCCTGGACGGATATTTTATCGGTGGAGGCCGGCAACATGGAGCTGGATCCAATATGGCGCCGAGTGAGTGCTCACAGGCCACACATGCGGCATCCCCCATCCCCTCACCGCACCAGCCGCCCTCCTCACCTCCTCCGCCCTCCTCACCTCCTCCACCCTCTTCACCAGGCTCCCGGGGCAGCCCGTTCAGCAGCCCAGACCGGAATGACACCCAGGGAAGCAGCGGCAGTGTCTCCAACAGGTCTCCACATAGCCCACACACAACACCTGCTGGGCCTTCCTCTTCTGGCTCCAGGGCCCCCCTCACACGTTTCCCGGGCATAGGGACATGGGGGGGGCACTAGTTGAAGGAGACCTACGATCCCATATACTAGCTCTCCCCACCTGGGCTGATCTGGAGGGTTTTATGACCCGGATGGAAAAGGCCTTCAGGAAAGACATTGAAGACCTACAGGCAGACACGGCCCATATTAGGGGTAGAGTAGAGGCCTTAGAAGTATCGGTGGAAGACATCACCCCTACCCTACAGGCACTAGAGACACGCTGCACAATGCAAGATCAACGAATTGATTCCTTGCTTTACCAACTTGATGATGTAGAAAATTGGAGCCGCAGGGTTAATATCCGCATACGAGGCCTTCCGGAGGCTACAGGACCCAGAGACATAATACCTACCCTTCAGGGAGTGTTCACACAGATATTGGGCAAAGAAGCACCTGATAACATAGAGATCGATCGAGCTCACAGGGCCCTCAGGCCACCCTCTGATGATCCAGACAAGCCCAGAGACATCATCTGTAAGCTGCACAAATACACCCTGAAGGATCAGAGAGGTCCGCCACGTGGACTATGATGGAGCCAATTTGTCCCTATTTCCGGACTTATCCAGATGCACGCTGATGCAGCACAGGGCCCTTAACCACTTCAGCCCCGGAAGGATTTACCCCCTTCCTGACCAGAGCACTTTTTACAATTTGGAACTGCGTCGCTTTAACTGCAAATTGCGTGGTCATGCAATTCTGTACCGAAACTAAATTTGCGTCCTTTTCTTCCCACAAATAGAGCTTTCTTTTGATGGTATTTGATCACCTCTGCGGTTTTTATTTTTTACGCTATAAACGGAAAAAGACTGAAAATTTTGAAAAAAAAATTATATTTTCTAATTTTTGTTATAAAAAAAATCCAATAAACTCAATTTTAGTCATACCTTTAGGCCAAAATGTATTTGGCCACACGTCTTTGGTAAAAAAAATGTCAATAAGCGTATATTTATTGGTTTGCGCAAAAGTTATAGCGTCTACAAACTAGGGTACATTTTCTGGAATTTACACAGCTTTTAGTTTATGACTGCCTATGTCATTTCTTGAGGTGCTAAAATGGCAGGGCAGTACAAAACCCCCCCAAATGACCCCATTTTGGAAAGTAGACACCCCAAGGAATTTGCTGAGAGGCATGTTGAGACCATTGAATATTAATTTTTTTGCCCCAAGTGATTGAATAATGACAAAAAAAAAAAAAAATTTTACAAAAAGTTGTCACTAAATGATATATTGCTCACACAGGCCATGGGCATATGTGGAATTGCACCCCAAAATACATTTAGCTGCTTCTCCTGAGTATGAAGATACCACATGTGTGGGACTTTTTGGGAGCCTAGCTGCATAGGGGGCCCCGAAACCAAGCACCGTCTTCAGGATTTCTAAGGGCGTAAAGTTTTGATTTCACTCCTCACTACCTATCACAGTTTTGAAGGCCATAAAATGCCCAGATGGCACAACCCCCCCCCCCCCAAATGACCCCATTTTGGAAAGCAGATGCCCCAAGCTATTTGCTGAGAGGCATGTTGAGTCCATGGAATATTTTATATTTTGCCACAAGTTGCAGGAAAATAAAAAACTTTTTTTTTTTTTTTTTTTGCACAGTTGTCACTAAATGATATATTGCTCACACAGGCCATGGGCATATGTGGAACTGCACCCCAAAATACATTCTGCTGATTCTCCTGAGTACGGGGATACCACATGTGTGGGACTTTTTGGGAGCCTAGCTGCATACGGGGCCCCAAAAACCAATCACCGCCTTCAGGACTTCTAAGGGCGTACATTTTTTATTCACTCCTCACTACCTATCACAGTTTCGAAGGCCATAAAATGCCAAGATAGCACAAACCCCCCCCCCCAAATGACCCCATGTTGGAAAGTAGACACCCGAAGCTATTTGCTGAGAGGCATGGTGAGTATTTTGAAGCTCTCATTTGTTTTTGAAAATGAAGAAAGACAAGAAAAACTTTTTTTTTCTTTTTTCAATTTTCAAAACTTTGTGACAAAAAGTGAGGTCTGCAAAATACTCACTATACCTCTCAGCAAATAGCTTGGGGTGTCTACTTTCCAAAATAGGGTCATTTGGGGGTGGTTTTGTGCCACCTGGGCATTCCATGGCCTCCGAAACTGTGATAGGCAGTGAAGAGTGAAATCAAAAATTTACACCCTTAGAAAGCCTGAAGGCGGTGCTTGGTTTTCGGGGTCCCGTACGCGCTAGGCTCCCAAAAAGTCTCACACATGTGGTATCCCCGTACTCAGGAGAAGCAACAGAATGTATTTTGGGGTGTAATTTCATATATTCTCATGGCATGTTTGAGCAATATATCATTTAGTGACAACTTTGGGCAAAAAAAAAAAAAAAATTGTCTTTTTACCGCAACGTGTGTCACAATATAAAATATTCCATGGACTCGACATGCCTCTCAGCAAATAGCTTGGGGTGTTTACTTTCCAAAATGGGGTCATTTGGGGGGTTTTGAATTGTCCTTTTTTTCCACACAGTATTTGCGCAACGATTTTGCAAACGCATTTTTTTGGGGAAAAAACACACTTTTTTACATTTTAATGCACTAAAACACACTACATTGCCCAAATGTTTGATGAAATAAAAAAGATGATCTTAGGCCGAGTACATGGATACCAAACATGACATGCTTTAAAATTGCGCACAAACGTGCAGTGGCGACAAACTAAATACATTTTTAAAAGCCTTTAAAAGCCTTTATAGGTTACCACTTTAGATTTATAGAGGAGGTCTACTGCTAAAATTACTGGCTCGATCTGACCTTCGCGGTGATACCTCACATGCATGGTGCAATTGCTGTTTACATTTGACGCCAGACCGACGCTTGCGTTTGCCTTTGCGCGAGAGCAGGGGGGACAGGGGTGCTTTTTTTTTTTCTTTATTATTTTTTTGCTTTTTTATCTTATTTTTAAACTGTGCTTTCATTTTTTTTTTAATCATTTTTATGATCTCAGGGAATGTAAATATCCCCTATGATAGCAATAGGTAGTGACAGGTACTCTTTTTTGAAAAAATTGGGGTCTTTTAGACCGTAGATCTCTCCTTTGCCCTCAAAGCATCTGACCACACCAAGATCGGTGTGATAAAATGCTTTCCCAATTTCTCCATGGCGCTGTTTACATCCGGCGAAATCTCAGTCATGAAATGCTCATAGCTTCCAGTTTCTTAGGCCATAGAGAAGTTTGGAGCCACTCTGGTCTCTGATCAGCTCTGTGGTCAGCTGGCTGAATCACCGGCTGCATTCTCAGGTTCCCTGTTGGGACAGGAGAGCCAAAGAAAAACATGGAAGACGGTGGGGGAGGGGGGGCATTCCCTCCCACTGCTTGTAAAAGCAGTCTAGAGGCTAATTAGCCGCTAGGATTGCTTTTATATGAAAGCCGACCGCTGGCTGAAAAGAATGATACCAAGATGTTACCTAAACCTGCAGGCATCACTCTGGTATAACCACTCAAAGTCCAGCAAAATACCAGTACGTTGCTGGTCCTTGTTGGGCATATATTGAAAACTTTTTTTTTCATGCAGCCTGTGGGCTGAATGAAAAAAAGAGATTGATCGGTGGGTATGCCCACCATTAGAATACCTCCCTTCATCCACCCACTTCTAATGATGGGCATACATGCACCGTATATATATGCCGAAGCATGGGGGCATCCTTCCGCAAAAGTTAGGAGCAAATCGCTGCTCCGCCCTCTACTGCCCCCACGCTTCGGCATATATTCTGAAGTATGTAACTGTGGTGGTGAAATCACCTCCGACAGCGCTGGAGTCACGGCTTTATGTATCGTGGGAGCAAACGCTGTTGCTGTTAAGATAAACAACTCCGCGCTGCAACTGAATGGCGTACCTGCTAAGCAAATGATGGTTAACAATAAAACAAAGTAACATTACAGTATAACAGTAAGACTTACCATACCTGCAAAGCAAATACAAAAAAAAAACAGTAAAAAATAAAACATTTAACGCAACCTGTGCCTAAAATATATATATGCCGAAGCATGGGGGCATCCTCCCGCAAAAGGTAGGAGGAAATCGCTCCTCCACCCACTGCTGCCCCCACGCTTCGGCATATATGCTGAAGTATGTAACTGTGTTGGTGAAATCACCTCTGACAGCGCTGGAGTCACGGCTTTATGTATCGTGGGAGCAAACGCTGTTGCTGTCAAGATAAATAAATCCGCTCTGCAGCTGAATGGCCTACCTGAAAACAAAAAAATGGTTAACAATAAAAACACAGTAAACAGTAAAGTATAAAAAAATTGCATATCTGAAAAGCAAACATGGTAAAACATAATAACAATAAAACATTGCAGAATAGAATACAGTAAAAAAGAGCAGAACAATAGAGAGAGAGAGAACAATAAAACGACAACTATTTTTGTTTTTTTTTATTTTATATTTTTTTGTGTTTTTATTTTTTTTACTTTTTTTTTTAACACTTTTTTTTTGTAACTATAACTTTTGTAACTGGTACCAGGTTCGGGTCTCTCAAAATGCGATGGCATCTTGGGAGACCCTGTGTTAGTGTGCCTAGTCTGTGCAGTGCTGTACCCTACGCTAATACTCAACTAGTGAATGGTAGCGTTCAAAACATTCACCAATGCAAAGACCAGGATTGTCAGGACAGGAGGGACAATAATACCGGGTGTCACGCCTATATCCGCGCTTGCTGCAGACACGACATCTTCTTTGGGGGGCTCGTTGGGTAGGGGTACTCGGGAGGACAAGCGGAAAATGCCTCTCATGCAGCCGGCTTACTGCATTTGGTTGGGGAAGGTGAGGTGGAGCACCATCTGGAAACAGAAGGGCTCTGACGATTTCTTCCTGGAATTTAAGGAAGGATCCAGTCCGTCCTGAAGCTCTGTATAGCACATGAGCATTCAGCAAAGCCAATTGAAATAAACAGACACTTTTTTTGTACCAGCATCTGGCCTTAGGGGCAACTAGGTACAGCACCAACAACTGGTCATTGAGGTCCACCCCTCCCATGTTAAGGTTATATTCGTGGACACAGAGGGGTTTCTCCACAACACCAGTCGCCATAGCAATTTGGACCGTCGTGTCTGCATGAAGGGAGGTAAGAACGAAAACATTCTTATTATCCCTCCACTTCATAGCGAGCAAGTTATTACACTTAGAGCAAGCTCTCTCCCCCAGCCTAAGATGGGAATCTACAAGCCGCTGGAGAAAGCCCCGGCGATTAGGTCTCCCGGTGCCACATGCTCTAATCTGTTGATAAAGTGGCACGCTCGTGTAATAATTGTCCACATACAAGTGGTACCCCTTTCCGAATAAGGGTGACACCAAGTCCCACAAAATCTTGCCAGCGCTTCCTATGTAGTCAGGGCAATTTGTCGGCTCTACGTGACTATATTTGCCCTCAAAACCATAAAACTACATGTATAGCCTGTGGCCCTGTCACAGAGCTTATACATCTTGACCCCGTATCTGGCACGCTTGCTGGGAAGGTACTGTTTGAATGACAAGCGGCCAGAAAACTTAATCAGGGACTCATTAACGCAGACAACTTGATGGGGAGTAAACAAGTCTGCAAAACGTTGGTTGAAGTGGTTTACGAGGGGCCGAATTTTGTAGAGCCGATCGTATCCAGGGTCTCCATGAGGACAACAGAGTTCATTGTTGTTGAAGTGCATGAACCGCAAAATCTGCTCGTATCGTGCCCTGGTCATGGAGGCAGAGAACAAGGGCATATGGTGAATTGGGTCAGTGGACTAATATGACCGCAACTCACTCTTTTTAGTTATGCCCATGTTGAGGGAAAGGCCCAGAAAGATCTTAAATTCGGAAACCGTAATTGGTTTCCAATCTCTGGCAAGGGAGGACTGGGGAATAGTGGCAATGTGTTGACCAGCGTACAAATTGCTTTGGTCCACAATAGATCTATAGAGATCTTCGGTGAAAAACAGTGAATAAAAATCAAGTGACGTAAAATCAACTGTTTCCACCTGAATGCCGGGTTGGTGAATGGGGGAAGTACGGGTGCTGCAGAAGTGGTGGGTTCCAAATTAGGATTGGTGAATGCAGCAGGAAGGGCACTATGGGCACGACGGGCCTGTGTTCGTCTTCTTGGTGGCAGCGGGACACTACTTGTGCTTGCCACCTCACCAGCTTGAACTGCACTTATGGGACTCACCATGTCACCAAGTGTTACTGCGTTGCTGGATGTACGACCAGGGTGTACTAGGCCGCTGGTTCTTGCCAGTTCACCAGAAGGAATAGCGGCACTAGTACTGCTCTGCTCCATACAAGGGACCTGCGATTCTTGCACCTCAACAACAGCAGAAGAAGATCGGGTTCCGGTACGCCTGACCTTGGCAGGGACCACAACTCCGTCGTCAGAGCTATCGGTCATGGAGCCGCTGTCCTCTACAGGATCGTATTCTGAGCCTGAATCTGACAGATGAGTGACTTCCTCTTCACTATCTGTCATGCTCAGAAACGTGTAGGCCTCTTCATTGTGTACCTTCGATTTGCCATTTTGGGCTCTAAATTTAGTGGTACACTAGTGAGACTCACAGGCAAAAAAGCTCCTGACTGTTAGCGACTGTATCAAAATGCTGCCAACAAAAACTGTTAGCGATCGCAGGGATCATGCCTGACTCTGCGAACGCTGCAGTTATGTGTGTTTAGTGTTTTGTAAGTGACAGTGATCTATCGATACTGCACTTGGGTGGGCTGGGCTGGGCCGAGGAGCAAAATGCAGGTGCTAGCAGGTATCTGGGCTGATCCCGCTAACACTGCGTTTTTGGGAACCCTAAACTGATGGGGACGCTAGTATAGATCTGATCAGATCAGATATTGATCCGTTCAGATACTATACCACTAAAGGAGGTGTATGCTACGTGCGTGGGTGTTAGCGGTACTGGCGTTAACCTGACGCTGCCTGGGGCTACGCAGACCTTATCTGGCCCTAAAACTTAACTTATATCACCGCCGGGCAATCAGGGGGTTAAACCTTTATTAGGTAATAAACGGCGGGTGCCCTGAAACTATAAAAGATAAACTAAACTAACCAGCGTCACCCGTAACAGTTATACGGTGATCACTGGTGAAAGGGTTAACTAGGGGGAAATCAGGGGTTTAAAACCTTTATTAGGTAGTATATGGGGGTCCCTGACGCTATAAAAAGCTGACGGCGAACCTATATACTTACCTCTCTAACTAGCGTCACCTGTGACACTAATACAGCGATCAGAAAAACGATCGCTTAGTGACACTGGCGACGGGGGGTGATCAAGGGGTTAACCTTTATTAGGGGGGGTTAGGGGGGTATCCTAGACCTAAAGGGGGCTACCACTAACTGTCCTACCACTTATAACTGTCACAAACTGAAACCAATGCAATAATCAGGAAAAAAAAAAAATTGCTATTGGTGTCACTGTGACAGGGAGTACAGGGGGGTGATGGGGGTTGAAATGTGTGCCTAGAATGTTCTACTGTTAGTGTAGTGTTTGGTGCAAACTTACTTGATGTCTTCTCTCCTCGGCGCCGGAACGAAAAGACCGGCTCGAGGAGAGATGACATCACTTCCTCTGCCGCTGTTTACATTACAGCAGCAGAGGAAGATTGTCATTGGCTGGGAGCGATCGCAAGGGGGTGGCTACGAATGGATGGCCTCCCCCTCACCTCTGATCGCTCGGGGACAGATGCCGACCGCCCGCGGGAGGCAAGTAACGTACCCATACGTTACTTTGCCTGCCCGTGCCATTCTGCCGCAATATATCTACGTGAGGCGGTGGGCAAGTGGTTAAACCATTGCTGGAAGTGTTACAAGATAGATGCTCACGTGATCTATCGCTGGGGATTCCCCTTCAGCCTTTCCGTTACTAAAGGAGGTCAGCAGGTTACTTTAAGGAACAAGTCGGATCTAGGCCATTTTCTTGCCCGCCTTGGCCTCCCCAAGATGGACATCCCAGAGTGGCGTTCTTCCCCGGTGATCCCAGCATTGACTCGCCCTGAACCTTGGCAACAAGCACGTCGCAGGCGCCGCAACAAGCAATGAAGAGACCCCACTGCCTCTGCCCAACAGGGTCCTCTCTCTTCCTCAAGTGTACGCTGAATGACTGTTCCAGTGCCTGAAGACTCTGCCCTCCCCTTTCCCCCATTTTTCCTAACTCTAACCTTTGTTTTCAGGATTGCTATTGCTGCTGTAGATCATCCAAATGCACATCCATACCATGGAAGTGCTCATTGACTGGAGCACCCCTCTTGATGGGTTCTCGCCTGATGCCACTCCATTTACCCCCCATAGGTGGACTCTTGGAAGTTATCCTCCTCGGACGAGGACATCCACGGTGCGTGGACCACCTGCACCTTATTGGGCTGACTAGACGTGAGGTGGACCTTGCACCGTTGATTTTAGGAATACTTACTCGCCTGATGGGCACCTTGTTCATTACTTGTTTTGTGTTATGTATGTGTTTTTTTTCTTTTTTTGGGTTGCACTCATATGTTTTCTCTTTTCAGCACCTCAGATCTTTTTTTTGGGTCAGTATGCTGCGGCGGAGTGGCGGTTGCGATACATAAACACTGCCCATTCATCTCCCTGGACCACTATGCAGATCCCAATGGCAGATTTGTCTTTCTGAAAGGCACTCTGTTCGGTCGCAGACTGACCCTCGTGGCGCTGTATGCACCAAATACCAGGCAACTGGCGTTCCTAGACAAGCTACTAGATTCCCTGTCCGTGTTTCGTGAGGGGCAGCTGGTGGTCGGTGGAGACTTTAATGTCTGTCCCGACCCACAAATGGACACCTCCTCCGGTCGCTCCACACACTCTTTCACATTTCTTAAACATGTCCACAAATCATTGCACACCCAACATCTGGTTGATTGCTGGAGAGTGCTCCATCCCACCACAAAAGACTTCAGCTACTACTCTGTAACTCACGACGTGTACACGCGCATAGATCTTTTATTGGTCGATCAGGGTTTTTTGGAGTCTCTCTCCAGTGTGTCGATTGGATCAATTGCGATCTCCGACCACGCACCCATCTCCGTCTCCCTAACCCCTCCATCTTCCGACACCCGTCAGTGATTTAGTGCTTAAACGAGAACCTGCTAGATGACACAGTAGCTCAGAAGCAGGTTTCAGAAACTATTTCCCTTTACTTTAAGGAAAACATGACGGGGGAGACGGGAATGGCATTCGTATGGGAGGGCCATAAAGCGGTGGTCTAGAAGCTTATCGCCCAGGGATCCAGATTGAAAAAGGCATGCACTGGGGAACTTCAGTCCCTTCTGGCCCAACTAAGAGCCGCGGAACTGAAACACAAACGCCAAATGACTCCACCCCTATACGCAGAGCTAGTGTCCCTTAGAGAGAAGCTTTCGCTTCTGTTGGAAACACGCACACGGGAAAGATTTGTTTCTCATAGATTTTATGAGTTTTGGAAAACAAATTTGTTAGACTCTTGGCTAGAGCCCTTAAACGTGGCGCATCCGGCCACGTCCACAAGCTACAAACCCCCGTAGGACCCCAAACTGTGTTGTCCTCCAAAATCGCTGACTTCTTTAAAGAATATTATGCCCAACTTTACCAACTCCCCCCTACACTCACAGGTCACTCTCCCTTACAGAAATCAGAATGCATTTCAAAATACCTAGAAGAAGCACTGGCCCCCCAACTATCGACGTGACTTAGTGAACAACTAGACCAGTCTATAACTGTAACGGAGATTGAGTCGGTAATCAAGGACCTTCCACAGGGGAAGAGTCCTGGCCCTGATGGGTTTACTAATGCATATTACCGCAAATTTTCCTCACTCTTGTCCGACCGCATGCGCACTTATTTTAATGCACTTGCCCCAGGCACTTCCCTCCCGAAAGAGGCACTGTTGGCGCACATTACGGTCCTCCCGAAGGAGGGGAAAGACCCCTCTGTCCCCAGCAGTCATAGAACGATTTCGTTAAACACTGACTTTAAAATCTTTGCAAAAATTTTGGCGAATCGTCTAAAACCCATCCTACCGACAGTAATTCTTGCGGATCAAACGGGTTTCATAACAGGGAGGGAGGCTAGGGATAATTCCAACCGAGCGATACAACTAATTATTTGGGCGAACTTGCAGCGGTCCAGTCCTCCGTCTTCTGCTATCCACGGATGCCGAAAAGGCGTTTGACCAGGTGGACTGGACCTATCTGCAGGCAGTACTGTCTAGATTGGGCTTGGGCCACAACATGCTCAGGTGGATAGGCTCTTTATACAGCTCCCTAGAGGCACGGGTTAGGGTCAATGAGACGCTCTCTAACTCCTTTTCCATACAGAACGGGACAAGGCAGGGGTGCCCCCTGTCCCCACTAATATTCGCTCTCACCCTAGAACCACTGCTCAACATGATACGGCTAAATCCTAACATTTCGAGGTTCATGGTGGGGACGACGGAACGTAAATTATCGGCTTATGCCGATGACGTATTGTTTTATGTCAAAGACCCGTTGATTTCCCTCCCCAACATCATGGCGGAGTTGCGGAGATTCCATTCCCTTTCTAACTTTAAGATCAACTATAGTAAGTCGGAGATCCTCCCCCTTGCTATTCCCCCTGCGATGCGATCCCAACTGCAAGCCTCATTCTCCTTCACATGTTGTAGTCCCTCCTTAAAATACCTGGGCATTTATCTCCCTGCTACATTCACACAACTATATACATTTAACTATGCCCCTTTACTTAACACGATTAAAGCTGATCTTTTGCACTGGGATCGCGACAACTTTTCATGGATGGGCCGGGTCAGTGTCTTGAAAATGAATGTACTGCCAAGAATTCTCTTTTACCTGCAGATGGTGATTTTATCCCTTCCCAAGTCCTTTTTCTCAGCCATCAACATTCTGTTCTTGAAATTTATCTGGCAGGGACGCACACCCCGCTTGGCCCTCCGCAGCACCCTAAGAGTCTGGGGGGGTTGGGGGTCCCCTCCATAAGAAGGTACTACGAGGCGACTGCCCTGTAAGGATTTTAGACTGGCACCATCACACCGCCACTAAATCCTGGGTTCCCCTTGAGAAATTTTTAGCCGGCCGTAACTTGTCTCAGGCTCCATGGCTCCCCCAGGAATGCTCGGGCCTCTCGGTCTTTGTGTCGCCGGTCTCTGTACACGTGCTGAGGTTGTGGGATACACTTAATCACAGCCTGTGTCTCCACTTACACCCCTAGGGGGCTTCCCCTGGTTTGGTCCGGGGGAACACCTGTCCTACTTCCGCACATGGGCAGGGGACGAAGAGATGAGGTGTGGAAGGTTTGTGCATAAGAGGGACCTGGTCTCCTTGGACTGGCTCCGCACTCAATTCGGTCGCTTCTCAATGGACAAGTGGCGCTACAGACAACTACATCACTTTATCCGAGGTCTGCCACACCCCATACGACCTCCATCCTCACTAACCCCATTTGAGAAGCTATGTAAGTCCATGGACCCCATTCCTCACTCTATTTCTGTGCTCTACGGGTTGTTGCAGTCTGCGGAGTCCCAGAGTAAGCCGATTTATCTACGAGAATGGGAAAGAGACCTGCAGCATACATTCACAGAGACTCAGTTGAGTCATCTGTATCATCTTACCCATATAAGTTCAGTAGATACTAAGATGCAGGAAAATAGTTTTAAATTGCTGACTCGCTGGTACAGGGTCCCAGCCACATTGGCCAAAATATACCCAATGGCCTCTGCCGCCTGCTGGAGGGGATGTGGGCTTCAAGGGACATTCCTACATGTTTGGTGGGAGTGCCCGAGGCTCTGGCCCTTCTGGCAGGATGTGAGGGCCCAGATAAAAGTTATTTTAGATATTGAAATGCAGGATTCCCCTATGGAGTTCTTGCTTCATGTGCCATCCACTCCTCTTAGCCGCTACCGTAAATCGATTCTACTACACCTCCTAAACGCCGCTTGGTCCCCATTCATTGGAAGTCGAGCCATGTTCCGGGGTGACCCGATTGGGTATGACTGGTCAATACTATAATGGAGGCGGAGAAGTGGATGGCAAAATGCAGAGACAAATATGATACATTTTACAATATATGGGCCACTTGGATAAATTACACCACTACCACAGTACAGACGCCGAGTACTGCTCCCCCTGGGCCTGCAGATTAATGTACTGTTTTTGAAGATGAGACCGACATGCCGGGGACCCTTAACCCCCCATAGCAAATACAAATCTCTATATACAGTTGTGCTGACTGTTCGCTTGTTAAATGCTCCCAATTGTGTTTTTCCTTTCCTTCTTTCCTCTCCTTGCCCTTTCCCCTCCCCATTTTATTCAGAGTTGTGAAGGGCATGATGCTCATTGAGCTGTCTCTGATATGTGGAAACACAATCCGGACTTGATACCATGGTTTAAATACACACATGCCCCCCTTTGTTGTTGGGTATAAGTTGATGATGTCATAGGATGCTGGCTATTGAAGGTTTTCTAGGCCTCTTTGAACTTGCGACCGGGTGCCCGACCCCAACCCTTTATGTACCCTCCCTTGTTCTTGTACGTACTGGCTTTTTTATGTTCTTCTCTCTACTGTATGTTATATTGAAAAATAAAATAAAGATTATATAAAAAAAAAAATAGATGACAGGTCCATTACCAAGTGGGTGTGCATTGATCTTCACTGAAACATAAGGTCATCGTTTAGTGTTGCAAAAAAAAAATCCGGCCTCCTCCACCCCTATAGCTGGATAATGCCTCTCATTTTTCGGTGGTAATGGTCTGAGAGCCTTCACCTGAGAGTTAGAGGCTGGGTGTCATGAAGATCCTGCCAGTAATCGGCGATCCAGACGCACGGGAACACGGCCACGGGTTCTACCACGCATGCGCGCACATTCACGGGTGCTGTCACGCACGGGCACGCACGCACTCCCGCTGGTGTCAGGCGGGCTATTTAAACCGGCCTGTCACATTCAATCCCCGCTGTCTGCTCTACAGCGTTCCGTGTGCCAAAACCTGATCTGGCCTGTGTACTCTGTTATCTGACCCGGCTTCCTGTTAGACCATCCTGCTATCCGCCTGCACCAGACCCTCTTGGCTTGCCTGACCATCCTTCTGTGTATTCCCTGGTACCTCTGCTGCTCGACCGATACTGACCACCGGCTTGTTTGACCATCCCTCTGCCTGATACCAGTATCCAGTCTGTTTACCTGCTGCTTGTTCCTGGTTCCAGCCCAGCGTTCCAGGCTACTACCTGCTGCTTTGTTCCTGGTTCCAGCCAGTGTTCCAGACTACTACCTGCTGCTTGTTCCTGGTTCCAGCCCAGCGTTCCAGGCTACTACCTGCTGCTTTGTTCCTGGTTCCAGCCAGCGTTCCAGACTACTACCTGCTGCTTGTTCCTGGTCCCAGGCCAGCATTCCAGGCTACTACCTGATGTTTGTTCCTGGTTCCAGTCCAGCGTTCCAGTCTACTACCTGCTGCTTGTTCCTGGTTCCAGTCCAGCGTTCCAGTCTACTACCTGCTGCTTGTTCCTGGTTCCAGCCCAGCATTCCAGTCTACTACCTACTGCTTGTTCCTGGTTCCAGTCCAGCTCTTCAGTTCCTGCCTACTTACCTGCTGTGGTTCCTGGTCCACTCTGCATTCCAGTCTCCAGTCTCCTCTTCAGCTTCAGGTTCCAGAGGGTGCCACCACTCCTGAACTTCTGGTGACTGTTAATCCTGCCAGGCACCCATACCACTCCTCACTCCTGGGCCCTCTGTCTCCATTCCAGAGGAACAGGAGTGGGAGCTGTAAGGGAGGTCTTTCGCTGCACTTCAGGCTCAAAACCTACCAGGTACGTGACAGTAGCAGACAGCCACGTCTGAGCTTGAGCAGGGAACCTCTCCCATGGAGGAACTTTGTGCACACCTGGCAGGATTGACTGAAGCAGTCAAGAATCTGTAGCAAGGATACACTAGGCTGGAGGAACGAGTGCTAACCTTGTCTAATCCCATTGGGGTCCAGGGAGTTCCTCCTGCTTCTGCTCCTTCGGTCGGGCCTTCCTCAACGGTGGTGATGCTCCCTCCAGAACCCAAAGTCCCGACGCCTGAACGATTCTCCGGGGATCGCCATAAATTCAGGGCCTTCCGCAACTCCTGTGAATTGTTCTTTGCTCTTCAGCCACGTACCTTTTCCCTGGAGGCTACCAAGGTGGGCTACGTAATTTCTCTGCTTTCTGGTGACCCCCAAACCTGGGCCCATCGCCTCTTGGAGCAAAAGGACTTATCCCTGACCAATCTCTCCACCTTCTTTGGCGCATTGGGTCAGTTATACGATGACCCCCAGCTGTCCGTGACTGCAGAGGCGGCTCTGCACACCCTTCAACAGGGTCGCAGGGCAGCAGAGGACTATGTGGCTGAATTCAGAAGGTGGAGTGCGGACACAAATTGGAATGATGCGGCTCTCCGCTATCAGTTTCGAATGGGACTCTCTGAAGGATGAATTGGCCAGGGTGGGTACACCACAGACTTTAAATGCCTTGATCGATCTAGCCATTCAGATCGATCGATGCCTAAGAGAGCGTAGGACTGAGAGAGCTATGGGATCTTCTCGCCCAACTTGGGTTACCCCTAAAGTTTTTCATCATACGTCACCAACACCACCCACCTCCACGTTTAACCCACCTGAGCCAATGTAATTAGGGGTCCTGCGGCCTTCTCTTACCCAGGAGGAACAACAACGTCGTCGAGTGAATAATTTGTGCCTGTACTGCGGGGAACCTGGGCACTATGTCAGGAACTGTCCCCTTAAACTCCGTAAGTGCCTATCCCTGTCCACTGACTATGTTGCATCTCTGGCCAAGAATACTACTCACCTTGCTCTCTCTATCCTGTTACTGCTTCCAGGAGAGACTCTGCAAATAACTGCCATTATTGACTCTGGAGCTTGCAGTTGTTTCATGGATTCTCTTTTTGCTACTCAACACCAGATACCTTTGTTGCCTAAGGCCCATGGACTTTCCATTCATCTAGCTGATGGAACCGCCATCAAATCTGGACCTGTTACCCAAGAGACTGTTCCAATACCCGTTTCTATCTCCAATTCTCATCAAGAACTGCTACGCCTGGATATCATCGCCTCACCCGTTTCCCATAATCCTCAGCATGCCCTGGTTACAGTCTCACAATCCTGACATTAATTGGATCACAGGTGAGGTTACCTTTTCTTCTTCATATTGCCAACAGTCTTGCAGAATTCAGAACGCTCAGGAGAACCCTACATTGCTCTGCCTAGATACAGATCCCAGTCTACATCTCTCCATCCCTTCAGCCTATCATGATTTCTTAGATGTATTCAGCAAGCAGGGGGCAGAAGTCTTACCTCCTCACCGGGCCTATGACTGTCCTATCGAATTACTTCCCGGTGCTGAGATTCCCTTTAGAAGAATCTTCCCTTTGACTGAAGTAGAACAAGGGGCTTTAAAGGAATATATCGATGAGAACCTAAAGAAAGGCTTCATTTGTCCGTCCACGTCTCCAGCAGGTGCAGGCATCTTCTTTGTACAGAAGAAAGATAAAACCCTCAGACCATGTGTGGATTACCGCAAACTAAATAAAATCACTGTAAAAAAACGTTACCCTCTTCCTCTGGTACCAGAGTTGTTCCAAAGACTTGGGACGGCCATCATATTTACTAAGCTTGACCTCCGCGGAGCCTACAATTTAGTTCGTATTAGGGACGGAGACGAATGGAAGACCGCCTTTCGTACCCGTTATGGACATTTTGAGTACCTAGTGATGCCTTTCGGTCTGTGCAATGCCCCTGCTACATTTCAATATTTCATCAATGATGTTTTACAAGACTTTCTAGATCTGTTCGTTATCGTCTATTTAGACGACATATTCATTTTTTCTTGTTCCCTTGAATCTCACCGCAGGCACGTCAGAAGTGTGTTGGGCCGGCTTCGACAACACGGCTTATATGCAAAAGCTGAGAAGTGTGAATTTGAACAGGAAAGTATTCCATTTTTGGGGTTAATCATTTCCAGTAAAGGCATTAAGATGGACCCTCAAAAGGTCGCTGCAGTTTTAGATTGGCCAGTCCCGACAGACAAGAAGGGAATCCAGTGATTCGTTGGATTCGCTAATTTTTACCGTAAATTTATTAAGGGATTCTCAGCCATCATTACACCCATCACACAGCTAACTAAACAAGGTACACGCTTCCACTGGTCTGCTGAAGCCCAAAAGGCTTTTGAGACCCTCAAGGGCCTTTTTACTTCCGCCTCCGTACTAAAGCATCCAGATTCCTCTCTGCCGTTTTTACTAGAGGTGGACGCATCTGAAATTGCAGTAGGGGCAGTGTTGTCCCAAAGACAGGGAACTAAGGCCCTGTTATATCCTGTGGCCTTCTTCTCTCGTAAACTATCCACGGCATAGAGAAATTATGATGTAGGTGACAGAGAGTTGTTGGCAATCAAATCAGCATTAGAGGAGTGGCGCTATCTGCTGGAAGGTGCCGCTCACCCAGTCTTAATTTTTACAGATCATAAGAACCTGGAGTATTTGAGATCTGCAAAAAGGTTGAAGCCACGTCAGGCCAGGTGGGCTCTCTTTTCCTCCAGGTTCTCCTTTCATGTCACTTACCGCCCTGGCTCCAAAAATACCAAACCTGATGCCCTATCCAGGATGTTTCACAAGACACCATTCTGTCCCCGGGGAATTTTCTTTTGCTTCAGGGAAACCTGCTTTTCCAGATTAAGCAGGCTTCTGCGGAATTGAGATCTTCCATTAGGTCAGAACTCCAAGTTAAGCATGGGTTACTGTGGCACGAGAATAGGATTTTTATACCTGAAACACTACGAGTTCCAGTACATGTCATGATCATGCATTGGCTGGGCATTTTGGCATGGCTAAGACCACTGATCTGGTACAGCGTACCTTCTGGTGGCCTCAGTTACGCGAAGATTGTAGGAAATTTGTTGAGTCCTGTACCACCTGTATTAGGAACAAGGGGCACAGAACCAAGGCATGGGGATTGCTAAAACCATTGCCTGTCCCAGACAGGCCATGGAAAATGCTTTCTATAGACTTTATTGTGGAATTACCTCTGGCCAGGGACTTCACCTCGATTTTTGTCATAGTGGACCGGCTGTCAAAAATGGCCCACTTTGTCCCAATGAAGGGCACTCCCTCAGCTACAGAAACGGCACAGGCATTCATTAAAGAAGTCATCAGGCTCCATGGGGTACCAGTCAATATTGTTTCAGATCGGGGGGTACAGTTTACCTCCCGATTCTGGAGGTCTCTGTGCAAAACACTGAACATTGAGCTTTCATTTTCATCTGCTTATCATCCCCAGACTAATGGGCAAACAGAGAGAACAAACCAGAGAACAATATTTACGCTGCTTTTCTTCTTTTGCCCAAGATGATTGGATTTCTGTTCTCCCATTGGCTGAATTCGCCTACAACAATTCTATTCATTCCGCTATCAAACAAACTCCATTTTTTGCGAATTATGGTTTCCACCCTTCATTTTTGCCTAATTCTCTTCCAGAGTGTACAGTACCCGCAGTTCAGGAGAGGTTGAATTTCTTTACTTCCAACAACCAAGTTTTACAGGAGACCATGACCAGGACCCAGGAATATAATAAAGCAATCTTCGATAAGAAGAGGCGAGGTGAGCTGTTACTTACACCCGGGGACCAGGTATGGTTATCTACAGTAAATCTCAGGATGGCTTGCCCTTCAAAGAAATTGGGTCCCAAGTTTCTAGGACCATTCCCTGTCAAGCGGAGAATTAATGAGGTGGCATACAAACTTGAACTCCCGGATTCACTAAAAGTGCATCCAGTATTTCATGTGTCTCTGCTCAAACCCTCTATTTCTAATCCATTTCCAGGCCGAAGTATGGATCCTCCTGATCCAATTTTGGTAGATGGGGAGGAGGAATTCGAGGTGGAGGCTATCATGGACCATAGGAAAAGAGGTAACCAAAATCAATTTCTGATAAAATGGAAGGGGTTCGGCCCAGAAGAAAATTCTTGGGAACCTGAGGACAATATTCATGCTGAAGATCTGTTGCAATCTTTTAACCACTTCAAGACCACCGCACGACGATGTACGTCCAAACTTTGAACGGGGATATCGTTGTTATGGCAGCAGCTAGCTGCCATAACCCCGGTATCTCCGTTTTCGTGCGGCGGCCGGCTGTCAGATAAAAGTGGTCCCTGCAACGGATTCGCCGCGACATCACTTTTATCGGTGGCAGGAGAGGGCCCCCCCCTCCCGCCGCGATCCGGTGCCCTCCGCCGCTTACCGGAGCCGTCGGTAGCGGCGGAGGCGATCGCGTCGTCCTCTGTAGTTTGTCTGGAGACGAGTTAAGCCAAGATGGCGCTCACTCGTCTCTATAACACTGCTGGGCGGAAGCGACGTCAAAACGTCACTTCTGCCCACGCCTCTTTCTTTTCTTTTATTGCATTTTAGTATAAATATGAGATCTGAGGTCTTTTTGACCCCAGATCTCATATTTAAGAGGTCCTGCCATGCTTTTTTCTATTACAAGGGATGTTTACATTCCTTGTAATAGGAATAAAAGTGACAATAAAAGCGAATGACAATAAAAGCGAATGCATACGCGAGTAGCGCCCGCATATGAAAACAGTGGTCAAACCACACATGTGAGGTATCGCAGCGACCGGTAGAGCGAGAGCAATAATTCTAGCCCTAGACCTCCTCTGTACCGCAAAGCAACCTGTAGAATTTTTTAAACGTCGCCTATGGAGATTTTTGAGGGTAAATGTTTGACGCCATTCCACAAGCGGGCGCAATTTTCAAGCGTGACATATTGGGTATCAATTTACTTGGCGTAACATTATATTTCACAATATAAAAAAAAAATTGGGCTAACTTTACTGTTGTCTTATTTTTTTATTCAAAAAAGTGAATTTTTTCCAAAAAAAGTGCGCTTTTAAGACCGCTGCGCAAATACGGTGCAAAAAAAAGTATTGCAATGACCGCCATTTTATTCTATAGGGTGTTAGAAGAAAAACCATATATAATGTTTGGGGGTTCTAAGTAATTTTCTAGCAGAAAAACCTGTTTTAAACATGTAAACACCTAAAATCCAAATCGAGGCTGGTCCTTAAGTGGTTAAAAGGTCCCATCCAGAGAAATTTCTCCAAAGGGGCATCCGGAGGCTGCCCCTTGGGGGCGGGGCAATGTCATGAAGATCCTGCCAGTATTCGGCGATCCAGACGCACGGGAACACGGCCACGGGTTCTACCGCGCATGCGCGCACATTCACGGGTGCTGTCACACACGGGCACGCGCGCTCGCACTCCCGCTGGTGTCAGGCGGGCTATTTAAACCGGCCTGTCACATTCAATCCCCGCTGTCTGCTCTACAGCGTTCCGTGTGCCAAAACCTGATCTGACCTGTGTACTCTGTTATCTGACCCGGCTTCCTGTTAGACCATCCTGCTATCCGCCTGCACCAGACCCTCTTGGCTTGCCTGACCATCCTTCTGTGTATTCCCTGGTACCTCTGCTGCTCGACCGATACTGACCACCGGCTTGTTTGACCATCCCTCTGCCTGATACCAGTATCCAGTCTGTTTACCTGCTGCTTGTTCCTGGTTCCAGCCCAGCGTTCCAGGCTACTACCTGCTGCTTTGTTCCTGGTTCCAGCCAGCGTTCCAGACTACTACCTGCTGCTTGTTCCTGGTTCCAGCCAGCGTTCCAGACTACTACCTGCTGCTTGTTCCTGGTTCCAGCCAGCGTTCCAGACTACTACCTGCTGCTTGTTCCTGGTTCCAGCCCAGCGTTCCAGTCTACTACCTACTGCTTGTTCCTGGTTCCAGTCCAGCTCTGCAGTTCCTGCCTACTTACCTGCTGTGGTTCCTGGTCCACTCTGCATTCCAGTCTCCTCTTCAGCTTCAGGTTCCAGAGGGTGCCACCACTCCTGAACTGCTGATGATTGTTGATCCTGCCAGGCACCCATACCACTCCTTACTCCTGGGCCCTCTGTCTCCATTCCAGAGGAACGGGAGTGGGAGCTGTAAGGGAGGTCTTTCTCTGCACTTCAGGCTCAAAACCTACCAGGTACGTGACACTGGGTCAGAATGAAGGGACTCCTTTTTGGTGGTAATGGTCTAGGAGCCTCCACCCACGAGCTCGAGGCTGCGTCAGGGCGAAGGGACTCCTTTTCGGTTGTAATGGTCTAGGAGCCTCCACCCGCGAGCTCGAGGCTAGGTCAGGGTGAAGGGACTGCTTTTCGGTGTTAATGGTCTAGGAGCCTCCACCCGCGAGCTCAAGGCTACGTCAGGGTGAAGGGACTCCTTTTCGGTGTTAATGGTCTAGGAGCCTCCACCCACGAGCTCGAGGCTGCGTCAGGGTGAAGGGACTCCTTTTCGGTTGTAATGGTCTAGGAGCCTCCACCCACGAGCTCGAGGCTACGTCAGGGTGAAGGGACTCCTTTTCGGTGGTAATTGTCTGAAGTATATTTTTTTTCCTGGCATTATATACTATAAGCAGGATATATAAAAAAAACATACATATCGGTATACTGTACATTGCCCCACGATGTTCTTGAGGCATGTAAAAGAAGAAAGGTGATACATTACTGGACATTCAGATTCCTCCATTTCGATGAAACCTCAGGAAAGCATGAATATTCAAGACAAGGTCTTCGGATGGTGAAGCAAATGCCCGACACAATGGGCAAGTAGGGCTCTGCCGAAGCCATCTGTTGATACATTCAGAATGAAATGTATGAGAACATGATAATAATCGGGTGTCCTCTGCATTATACTCACCAAGGCAGATAGAGCAGGTAGGCTGCTCCATTGCCGGTGGTCTCTGTGGCGCTGGGTGTTGCTCAGCATCCCTGTCTCCGGGAGAACGGCTCCTGGTTGCTGCCTCCTCCCGTCTCCTCCGACGCTGTCTTCTTGTCCTCCTGCGAGCAACTGGATCCTGTCCGCCCTCCTGACAGGATCGCCTTCCACAGGACCGACGTCGTGAAGCTCGTGGCATGGTTGGTGGTGACTGATGCCGGTATACCTGAAAAAAAACCTAAAAAGGTTTAATATTACTAATATATACAATAATAGTACAATAGCAATATATTTGAATGAAAAACGCTAATAATCCCAGGAGACACAATCTGACAATGTGACTCGGTCAGCTTCCAGTGCAGCAATGTTTTGAAACAACATTAGTCCGGTTTGAACCAGTTTGCAGCCCACTGTGACATCACACACCTCATACCAGCTGCCACTTTTCAGGCCTGGAAACTTTGACCGGAAATACCTCGGCCATGTAACACTGTAGCCAAATACATTTTATATCATTTCATAGATTTTACATATAATTAAACTGTACTATGGTCATTTTAATGGCTGGGTATGCTGGGCATAATTCTCATTATCTGTTCTTATTTTGTATGTGTGAACCCTGCACAGTACCACTTCTATTTTCCCCTATGCTGTGTATAATTCTCAATATCTCTTCTTATTCTGTATGTATGGACTCTCCACAGTACCACTTCTCTTGTCCCTTATGCTGGGTGTCATTCTAAGTATCTGTTCTCATTCTTTATGGATGGACTCTCCACAGTACCACTTCTCTTGTCCCCTATGCTGGGTGTCATTCTCAGTATCTGTTCTCATTCTTTATGGATGGACTCTCCACAGTACCACTTCTCTTGTCCCCTATGCTGGGTGTCATTCTCAGTATCTGTTCTCATTCTTTATGGATGGACTCTCCACAGTACTACTTCTCTTGTCCCGTATGCTAGGTGTTTTTTCCAGTATCATACTTACCTAGGTGGATTCTGCATCCGTCCCCCGGCCCCTCTACATGGAGAACCAATCGATCGAAAACTGTTGATGCCTCGGTTCTGACAGCTTCGTGAGCAGAGAGCTGCCGACTGTCAGTCACAGCTCTCTGTTCTGCCCCCTCCTCACTCACTGGAGTGCTGGGCTGTGGAGGGGGTGGCCAGCTCAGGCTCTCAGCGGCTCACTGAAAGGCTGATCCGGGTGTTGGTCCAGGGATCTGGCAGATCCCGACTTCCATTGTGATGACATGGACCCTGAACTGACTTCTGTGACGTCAGAGAGCGGACTTCAGTCCGCTCTCCACTGAAAACGTGTCACAAGAGTGCAAAACGAGCTTTGGCTGTACTTCTCCTTTAAAGCCGATTTCTCCCCTCTCCTACCCACCAGCTTTCAGCTGCTGGAGGGAGAGACATAGACATGGCCGCATCCAGGGGGGTGCTGATTTCCAGACAGATTTTAGTTGTTCCCCCCTCTCCAGGCCAGCCTTCCCTTTGATGTGATGTCTGAGTGGCCGCTGATCTCCCCCCCACCATTGCCCACGCCCAGAGCCGGGAAAAGGGATCCTGGAGCAGTGAGAGGAGAAGTGGCAGAGTGGAGAGATGGCATCGGACTGACTACACACACACACAGTTTGATTACCGCCCCCTATCTCCTCCAAGGGCTGCTCATCTCCCAGCAGCAGGAAGTGTGGATAGGGGGCGGTAATCACACTGTAATTGTGTACAGTCGGATGCCATCTAAGAGCGATCCTGTCTCATGTCCTGGAGGAGCGCTGTAGTGACAGGAGAGGATGAAGGAGGGAAGGCTACAGGGAAATTGTATACAATGAGGTGTGGGGGGGGGGTAATTGTATGAGCTTTGGATGTTTGTGGAGAAGGGGGGATGGGCAGCTATCTGTGCTGAGAAGTGTAATCAGGATTGGGGGGGGGGGTTTGCAAGAAGGAGGACTGGGGAAGGATATGTGCTAGGAGAAGAGTTGGGGGGGGGGGAATTTGAGTCAGGAGGAGGCATTGGGTGAATGTATGTACTAGGAGGGGGGGGTGCAAATTTCTGATGGGGGGGGGGCTTGAGGTGGGAGTAATTGGGTGGCATTTGTGCTGGGAGGGGGATTGAGGAGGGGGATCTGTGCTAGAAGTGATTGAGAGGATTTGTGCTAGGAGGAGGGATTGGGGGGGGCTGTATTAGGAGGGATTTGTGCTGAGATGGGGAATTTGGGGGAGTAGATTTTTGTTAGGAGGGGGAATTGTGGTGGGATGTGAGTTTGGAGGCGGTACTGGGGAGCAAAGATTTAAGCTGGGAGGAGGGGGGCCCTGTCAGGTAGGCCCCGTGATTTCTATGCCCCCCACTCTTAGGTAACACCAGACCCCTCTATACCCCCTACTCCTAGATAACACCATAACCACTATAACCTCTACTCCTAGATAACAACAGAACGATTATACCTCCCACAATTGAATAACATACCCCCCTATACCCCCCACTCTTGGAAAACACCAGAACCACTATACCCCTCCCCCTACACACACACATACTATACTACCAACTATGGGCAATGTATGCCCCCCTGGCAGGGATCTCTGAGCCCCCACTTGGTAGTTTGTGCCCCCTGGCAGGGATCTGTGCCCCCAATGGGTAGTGTGTGTGCCCCCCGGCAGGGATCTCTGTGCCCCCACTGGGTAGTGTGCGTCCCCCAGCAGGGATATCTTTGTGCCCCACTGGGTTGTGTGCGCCCCCTGGCACACATCTCTGTGCCCCCCTGGCAGGGATCGCTGTGCCCCCACTGGGTAGTGTGTGCCCCCCTGGCTGGGATCTCTGTGCCCCCGCTGGGTAGTGTGTGCCTCCTGGCTGGGATCTCTGTGTCCCCACTAGGTAGTGTGTGCGCCCAGGCGGGGATCTCTTTGCCCCCACTGGGTAGTTTTTCCCCCCGTCAGGGATCTCTCTGCCCCCACTGGGTAGTGTGTGCCCCCTGGTGGGGATCTCTCTGCCCCCACTGGGTAGTGTGTGCCCCTGTCAGTGATCTCTCTGCCCCCACTTGGAAGTGTGTGCCCCCAGGTGGGGATCTCAGTGCCCCCACTTGGTAGTGTGTGCCCCCAGGCAGAGATTTCGATGCCCCCACCGGGTAGTGTGAGTCCACTGGCGGAGATCTCTGTGCCCTCACTGGGTAGTGTGCGTGACTGTGCCCCCCTGGCGGGGATCTCTGTGCCCCCATTGGGTAGTGTGCGCCCCCTGGCGGGGGGGGGGATCTCTGCGCCCCCACTGGGTAGTGTGCTCCCCCTGGCGGGGATACCTGTGCCCTCATTGGGTAGTATGCGCCCCCTGGTGGGGATCTCTGTGCCCCCACTGAGTGGTGTTTGCCCCCTGGCTGGGATCTCTGTGCCCCTACTGGGTGGTGTGTGCCCCCTGGCTGGGATCTCTTTGCCCCCATTGGGTAGTGTGTGCCCCCGTCAGGGATCTCTCAGTCCCCACTGGATAGTGTGTGCCCCCTGGTGGGGATCTCAGTGCCCCCACTGGGCAGAGCCACAGTCTGGATCACCACAGGAGGTAAGCACTTGAGCCCGGGGGGTTAAATAGTGTTCCTTCTCCTGGCCCCCAGCTGAGCAGAAGTTTTTGGAATTGTTGCAGACAAAAGGTTACTCCACAGAATATACTGGCATGGCTGAACAGCCTCAGCCTGGGATCACACTTGTGCGAACACAGACATCGCATGTGATTCGCAATCGTATTGCTGTGCCGATCGCATGCGATGTCTGTGCAGTGCAAGTTCAGCCATACAGTTGTATACAGTTGTATGACTGAACTTGCATTAGATTTGCAGGAAAATAGTGCAGGGACTTTTTTCCCCCCACACTGGAATCGGATCGGATGGGTGTTCTCACCTATGCATTCTGATTCCTGTGCGAGTTCACAGTTCGCACTGCGATCTGTAAACCAATCTGGGGGTGTCATTAACATTGTAATGACACCCGCAGCGGTTCGCAGAGGGCAGTGTGAACTGCCTGCGGGAGAGATGTGATGCAGGAACCGGCGCTGGAATTGCACTGGTTCCCACATCGCATATGTGTAAACCTAGGCTCAGGGGGTCGTTTACACATGTGGTGCCCTCTGAAGAGCAATCCATGTTTGGATTGCTCTTCAGAGGGACTTTGACAGGCAGTGAGGAGGTGTTATATCACCTCCTCACCACCTGTTTAAACCCCACAGCAGCACCCCGCAACTGAATGCATTGCACACGGATGCAGGAAACCCCCATTCACATGGATGGGCCACATTCAGCAGGCATTACTGTTCGCTGAACCCAAAAGTACAGATAATTTTTGCCACACTGTGATGCAAAGCATTTTGGCTATTGTGTGTGCAGATCCCCCCTCTGCTGCCTTTGCAGCTTAAGAGGAACAGTTGGGTAGCAGTAAAAACACAGCTCAACCTCTATTTTTTTTACTGTCCCCCAACCACAAGTGTAAACGAAGTTGCAGAGCACTCTGAAGAGTAATCCACAGTGGATGATTTTTTTTTAAGTATTTGACAGGTGGTGAAGAAGCGTTATGTTTTCTCCTCACCACCTGTTTTTAGCCCCTAAAATCTCATGTCACTGTGCTCTAGCCATGTGCATTGCACACAGTTACTGCCCATTGACCCATTCAGTTGAATGGCATAGCTGCCAACTGTCCCGGATTTCCCGGGACATTCTCGGGACTTGGACTTCGTTCCCGGATTTGTGGTGTCCCGGGAAATGTCCCGAAAAATCCGGTTCCCGTTTTGAATCCGCCGCCGCCGCCGCTAGAGGTTGGCGGCCGGCGGAGACATTGTCTCCGCCGGCCGCCATTTTGTTGAAGTTCAGGAAGACGGCTGGGGGGGGCTAGACGAAGCTTCTGCGTCGCCGCCCACCCCCTGCCCCGCTCCGCCTCGGCCCGCCCCGCTCCTGATGTGAGTGGGGGGGGGCACTGGGGACACCTGATGTGAGGGGGGGGGGCACTGGGGACACCTGATGTGAGTGGGGGGGGCACAGGGGACACCTGATGTGAGTGGGGGGGCACTGGGGACTCCTGATGTGAGTGGGGGGGGCACTGGGGACACCTGATGTGAGGGGGGGCACTGGGGACACCTGATGTGAGGGGGGGGCACTGGGGACACCTGATGTGAGGGGGGGGCACTGGGGACACCTGATGTGAGGGGGGGCACTGGGGACTCCTAATGTGAGGGGGAGCTCCGCCGGGGACACCTGATGTGAGGGGGGGCTCCGCCGGGGACTCCTGATGTGAGGGGGGCTCCGCCGGGGACTCCTGATGTGAGGGGGGCTCCGCCGGGGACTCCTGATGTGAGGGGGGCTCCGCCGGGGACTCCTGATGTGAGGGGGGCTCCGCCGGGGACTCCTGATGTGAGGGGGGGCTCCGCCGGGGACTCCTGGTATGAGGGGGAGCTCCGCCGGGGACTCCTGGTATGAGGGGGAGCTCCGCCGGGGACTCCTGGTGTGAGGGGGGGCTCCGCCGTGGACTCCTGGTGTGAGGGGGGGCTCCGCTGGGGACATCTAATGTGAGGGGGGGCTCCGCCAGGGACTCCTGATGTGAGGGGGGGCTCCGCCGGGGACTCCTGATGTGAGGGGGGCTCCGCCGGGGACTCCTGGTATGAGGGGGGGCTCCGCCGGGGACTCCTGGTATGAGGGGGAGCTCCGCCGGGGACTCCTGGTGTGAGGGGGGGCTCCGCCGGGGACTCCTGGTGTGAGGGGGGGCTCCGCGGGGGACTCCTGGTGTGAGGGGGGCTCCGCCGGGGACTCCTGATGTGAGGGGGGGCTCCGCCGGGGACTCCTGGTGTGAGGGGGAGCTCCGCCGGGGACTCCTGGTGTGAGGGGGGGCTCCGCCGGGGACTCCTGGTGTGAGGGGGGGCTCCGCCGGGGACTCCTGATGTGAGGGGGGGCTCCGCTGGGGACATCTGATGCAAGGACGGACTCTGCTCGGACATCTGAAGCAAGGACGGACGGCTGGTGGCAGGCGACGTGGCTGGTGACACGCTCAGGGATCCCACTGATTCTGCATTATGGTGAGTTGAATGATTTCATTTTATATTACAATATAATAATAGAAATAATGCGCTTCAATCATCCTGACACCATAACAACCATGGTGCCGGATTGATTGAAGTGCTAACACCAGGTGTTTGGAGTATCTTTATCTGCTGATTGTTAAACTTTCTAGAATACACATATTTCTATTGTGTAGGATCTGGGGCTGCTGTCCCGTCATTTCCCTCTCTCTCCCCCTCTCTCCCCCTCTCCATCCCTCATTCATTTCAGACTCTAACCACACCCTCTAGAGCCACGCCCATTTAAGCCACACCCACAATTTCACGTAAACCACGCCCATTGTTCGCCGCGCCACACTTGTCTATTTTTGCTAGGCCACGCCTGCTGACGAATGCCCCGCCCCCTAATTATTGGACAGCTCCGCCTACAGCCACAAAAGTGTCCCACATTTTTTTTTTACAATGTTGGCAACTATGGAATGGGTGGAGTTAAACAAGCGCAGTGCCATAGGCTAGTGGGCTCTTTCACATGGGCGATCCTGCTGGCGGACTCCACTTTGCTCAGCGGGCGATCGATCTGCTGATACCCGCTGAGCAGGCGGATGACAGGTCTGTCTCCACTCACTGTGCAGAGACGGACCTGTCAGAGCGCCGTTCTCCATTCTCATCCGATCCGCCAGACAGATGGAAAATAGGGTCACCATCCGTCTGGATTTCACGGATCGGATCGCAGCGGACATGTCACCGCTCACATCCACCGCTCCATAGAGGTGAATGGAGGCTGCGATCAGGTCCACCTGTAATAGGGGCTTTAGTGTTCAGGTTTGGCTTGAAGAAAAGGTGACAACCCCGAGAGAAAACACTGACAGATCATTACAGCACAAGCCGGGTCCAGCTCTCTATTAACCCCCCACACCAGGGCTGGAGCAAGGATTTTTGACACCCTAGGCAAAACCTAATTTTGCCCCCCCCCCCCCCCCCCCCCTTTGCCCTGCCCATGTATACAGTGGCAGTGTATATGTTCATCCTCAGATCACAGAGGGGATTCCCAATTATAAAGCACAATAAGTCCTAAAGTGTGCCCCTCATTACAAGGTGTATAAAACCTCCACCCCCAGGACATATAGGACCTGGGGATGGTTAGAAGATGTACTGAGGTCCCCATTATAAGTACAGTGCCCCCCATCCTTTAGGATACACAGGGGTTTCTCAATATGAGCGCAGCCCCCCTAATCCACATGACAGGGGGCCCCCATTATGAGTACACTGTCTCTGCTCAGGACACACAGAGGCCCCCCATTATATGAAGTACAGTGCCCCCCCACCTCTACCCCCCATGTTCCATCACTGTACTTTCCTGTACACATAATCCATCACTGCACACACGTTACATTCCTGTACTCTCTACTACACACATGTTACATTGCTGTACTCTCTACTACACACACGTTACATTGCTGTACTCTCTACTACACACACGTTACATTGCTGTACTCTCTACTACACACGTGTTACATTGCTGTACTCTCTACTACACACATGTTACATTGCTGTACTCTCTACTACACACGTGTTACATTGCTGTACTCTCTACTACACACACGTTACATTGCTGTACTCTCTACTACACACATGTTACATTGCTGTACTCTCTACTACACACGTGTTACATTGCTGTACTCTCTACTACACACATTACATTTCTGTACCCTCTACTGCACACACGTTACATTGCTGTACTCTCTACTACACACGTTTTACATTGCTGTACTCTCTACTACACACACATTACATTGCTGTACTCTCTACTACACACATGTTACATTGCTGTACTCTCTACTACACATGTGTTACATTGCTGTACTCTCCCTACTACACACGTTACATTGCTGTACTCTCTCTACTGCACACACGTTACATTGCTGTACTCTCTCCTGCACACATATGTTACATTGCTGTACTCTCTCCTGCACACATATGTTACATTGCTGTACTCTCTCCTGCACACATATGTTACATTGCTGTACTCTCTCCTGCACACATATGTTACATTGCTGTACTCTCTCCTGCACACATATGTTACATTGCTGTACTCTCTCCTGCACACACATGTTACATTGCTGTACTCTCTCCTGCACACACATGTTACATTGCTGTACTCTCTCCTGCACACACATGTTACATTGCTGTACTCTCTCCTGCACACACATGTTACATTGCTGTACTCTCTCCTGCACACACATGTTACATTGCTGTACTCTCTCCTGCACACACATGTTACATTGCTGTACTCTCTCCTGCACACACATGTTACATTGCTGTACTCTCTCCTGCACACACATGTTACATTGCTGTACTCTTTCCTGCACACATATGTTACATTGCTGTACTCTCTCCTGCACACACACGTTACATTGCTGTACTCTCTCCTGCACACACATGTTACATTGCTGTACTCTCTCCTGCACACACATGTTACATTGCTGTACTCTCTCCTGCACACACATGTTACATTGCTGTACTCTCTCCTGCACACACATGTTACATTGCTGTACTCTCTCCTGCACACACATGTTACATTGCTGTACTCTCTCCTGCACACACATGTTACATTGCTGTACTCTCTCCTGCACACACATGTTACATTGCTGTACTCTCTCCTGCACACATATGTTACATTGCTGTACTCTCTCCTGCACACACATGTTACATTGCTGTACTCTCTCCTGCACACACATGTTACATTGCTGTACTCTCTCCTGCACACACATGTTACATTGCTGTACTCACTCTCTCCTGCACACACATGTTACATTGCTGTACTCTCTCTCTCCTGCACATATTCCCTATTGATGGTAATCCGGGTTCTGTGTACATTTTGTACAACTGTGACAAGAGGGGGCTCTGACTCCTCCCACTCTTGCTCCAGCACACATTTCATTCTCCAAGCTGCACATTGGTGTCCTTTTATGAAACTGCGGTAAAATAGCGCTATTCAGTTCTCAGGTATTCTCAGAGGAGATCGCTCTCCTCTGAGTGCCTGTTTATGAAGGTCTGTAGATCGCTTCTCATGTTGAGTTGAGAAGTGATCTACAAACGCCGGGAACTCCTGAGAACGGCTCCTCTCACTGTAATCTCGCGTGATGTAGCGGGATTACAGTATGAGGAAGTGTAAAATACAAAAAGTTCAACACGAATCAGCACACATTATTCCCCAACATATTAATAAAATAATAATGTTAAATTTCCCTACACAATATACATTAACCTAATTATAAAAAAAACATTGTTTTTATCAATATTTAAAGATCATATATGTCCCTATTTAAATGTGAATGGTGTATAGTAAATGAATGTAATCCACATATGTAATGCAGCTATACACCATTCATATAAATGCAAAATACATTTATAATCATTAAAAAATAATTTTAATAAAGTATACAAGTATAAATATTTATTAATAAATTAAAATAAAATATATTTCATAATTGATAAACACCCGTATAACTGTAATAAAACATGCCATGGGTACAATCATATTTCAGGGTTTACAAAATTTTACCTAATTAAAAATTATATAAAAATGATATTAATAATAGCATTTAAATGCAGGTAGAATAATATATATACATATATATTTATAAATATGTATATATAAAGAACCGTTAACAGTTATTTACAATAAATATATATGTTATGTCAAACACCCCCCCCCCCCCCCCCCCCATAGCTCACATTTTTGTAAATATTTTATCATATCTTTTCATGTGAGAACACTGAAGAAATGACAATTTGCTACAATGTAAAGTAGTGAGTGTACAGCTTGTATAACAGTGTAAATTTGCTGTCCCCTCAAAATACCTCAATACACAGCCATTAATGTCTAAACCGCTGAAAACAAAAGTGAGCACACCCCTAAGTGAAAATGTCCAAATTTGGCCCAAAGTGTCAATTATTTTCCATTATTTTCCAGCACTGCCTTAACCCTCTTGGGCATGAAGTTCACCAGAGCTTCACAGGTTGCCACTGGAGTCCTCTTCCACTCCTCCATGACTACATCACGGAGCTGGTGGATGTTAGAGACCTTGCGCTCCTCCACCTTCCCTTTGAGGATACCCCAAAGATGCTCAATAGGGTTTAGGTCTGGAGACATGCTTGGCCAGTCAATGACCTTTACCCTCAGCTTCTTTAGCAAGACAGTGTTCGTGTTGGAGGAGTGTTTGGGGTTGTTATCATGTTGGAATACTGCCCTGCGGCCCAGTCTTTGAAAGGAGGGGATCATGTCACAGTACATGTTGGCATTCATGGTTGTCTCAATGAACTGTAGCTCCCCAGTGCCAGAAGCACTCACGAAGCCCCAGACTATGACACTCCCGCCACCATAATTGACTGTAGGCAAGACACACTTGTCTTTGTACTCCTCACCTGGTTGCCGACACACACGCTTGACACCATCTGAACCAAATAAGTTTAACTTGGTCTCATCAGACCACAGGACATGGTTCCAGTAATCCATGTCCTTAGTCTACTTGCCTTCAGTAAACTGTTTGCAGGCTTTCTTGTGCATCATCTTTAGAAGAGGCTTCCTTCTGGGATGACAGCCATGCAGACCAATTTGATGCAGTGTGCGGCGTATGGTCTGGGGCTGAGCACTGACAGGCTGACCCCTACCCCTTCAACCTCTGCAGAAATGCTGGCAGCACTCATACGTCTATTTCCCAAAGACAACCTCTGGATATGACACTGAGCACGTGCACTCAACTTCTTTGGTCGACCATAGCGAGGCCAGCTCTGATTGAAACCTGTCCTGTTAAACCGCTGTATGCAGTGCCGGGACATGGTCATACGGTGCCCAGGGTGAAGATGGCAAACTGCGCCCCCTGGGTGTAAAAAAAGGGCAGTGTTATTTCAAAACAAGAAAATGCTTAAAGTGGGGTTCCACCCAAAAAAACAAAAATACATGAAAAATCCTAAAAAAAAAAAAAAACAAAAAAAATTTGGATATTTTTTTTTTTTTAACTTACCTCTAAATGCCTGTTGCTAGGGGGTCCCTCGTAGTCTGCCCCTTCCAGTGCCTGGGCTGGTGACATCACTTCCCCCTCAGCACAGGAAGGGCTCCGCTCTGCTCCCTCCCTCCTGTCAATCATCTGGGACCCATTACAGGTCCCAGGCGACTGAGCGGCCAATCACGGCGCGCAGCGCCGCTCGCGCATGCGCAGTGGGTGCCAGGCTGTGAAGCCACAGCCCGGCGCCCACAGATGCAATGCTGGCGCCACTGAACGGAGGGGGAGACGAGCGGGGCTTCAATCCCCTGCATCGCTGGACCCAGGGACAGGTAAGTGTCCAATTAAAAGTCAGCAGCTGCAGTATTTGTAGCTGCTGACTTTTAATTTTTTTTTTTTTTTTTTTACTGGACCCCCTGGGTGGAACTCCTCTTTAAGGCAATACACACATTTTAACTATATGTATTTTTAGAGGCACTTAAAGTGCTTTGGAATAATAATGCAGAAAATGTGCTTGTAGAAAGGCCTGCTAACTGTTTTTTCTGTCAGAGCCCGTGTGAACATACTAAGTTTTCAGCTTTGCATTATTTTTTCGTAAGGTAGTGCCCAAATATTCACAAAAAAAGGGAAATACATTTTCTTATACTAGTAATGGCAGCGATCAGCAACTTATAGTGGATGTTAACTATGTTTCCTGTGTATGCTGCTTTTTACTCTGTAAAGTGCCCTGTATTGATTATCAACACAGAGCTGTGGGCTGTGATTTGTCACAGACGTTCAGCAGGTCCCAGCCATGAATCATTTGGTTGGGATCTGCTGACAGTCTCCTGCTGTGTCAAATCACAGGGGTGTAGGCGGGTGGGAGCATACGCCCGACACCCTAAAACTGGCAGCGTCATACGCCTGTAGCTGCCACCCCGTAGCAGTATATGTACTGTGACGGGTTGTCTTTTCAAGTGGTTAAATGCCAATGGTATTTGTAATTTGCAGCATGGGCGGGGTTAATGTACTGCCACTGCTGGTCCACTGATGCATCAGTGTCTGACCAGCGGCAATTAAAGCGGAGCTCCACCTTAAACAAAAAATATCAAAAGCCAGCAGCTACAAATACTGCAGCTGCTGACTTTTAATAAATGGACACTTACCTGTCCCAGGGTCCAGCGATGTCGGCAGCCGAAGCCGATCAATCGCTTGTCTCTCGGCTGCCCCCAACGCCATCCTCGATCAGGGAATCAGGAAGTGAAGCGTTGCGGCTTCACTGCCCGGTTCCCTACTGCGCATGCGCGAGTCACGCTGCGCGTCTACACTGGTCCCCGTTGTGTTGTGGGAACTGTGTGTTTCTCACAACACAATGGGGGGGAGGGCAGTTGCAGCTAGCTGCGGCTAGCTATTCCCGGAAGTGGGTACAGATACCGGGTATTATACAGGTATCTGCACCCCCCTCCCCCCTGAAAGGTGCCAATTGAGGGGGGGAGGAATCCGATGAGCGGAAGTTCCACTTTAGGGTGGAACTCCGCTTTAATTAACCCCTTTGTGCTGCATTAGTGGCACCAGTGTCAGAGTTAATTAACCCCCCCCCCCATGCTGCAAATTACAGAAATTAAAAATAACATTGGTAATTAACCTCCCCTCAGCCTCATTTCCTCCCCCAATCGGATCCAGGCAGTTTATTTATGAATCTGCAGCAGATTCATTAATGAACTGTCTGGATCCGATTGGGGGAGGGGAGGAGGCTGAGGGGACATTAATTACCAATGTTATTTTTAATTTCTCTAATATGCAGCATGGGGGGGGGGTTAATGGCATGCCATTTGGCAATCATTAGCAGTGTTTAGATCTTATTTTTGTGTGATATACACAGTTTGTTGGTTCCTCCTTGGTGGCTCCTCTAGGTTGCACGCGCAGCTTCAGCAGCAGCTCTCTACGCTCCTCCCATCTCGCCTCTGGCCGTGAGTGACGTCACGCCGCCGGGACGGGCCTACGAAGCAGCACCTTCATAGGGACAGTGAAGCGCTGACAGGGAAGGGCGTGTGCGGTGACTATCTGTCTAGGCTTGTGCCGGGTGCAGGAGCGCACTCGGCACATTACAGTAAAAGGTACAGAGACGATTAGCGGCGCCGGCTAGTGTGTACTGTGAAGCACACTGCCGGAACTTCACCTGCGCCCCCCCCCCCCCCCCTCCAGAAAATTGTACCGCCCAGGGCATCCGCCCCTTCCTTGTACCGGCCCTGGCTGTATGGTCTTGGCCACCATGCTGCAGCTGAGTTTAAGGGTCTTGGCAATCTTCTTATAGCCTAGGCCATCTTTATGTAGAGAAACAATTCCTTTTTTTCACATCCTCAGAAAGTTTGTTGCCATGAGGTGCCATGTTGAACTTCCAGTGACCAGTATGAAAGAGTGAGAGCGATAACACCAAATTTAACACACCTGCTCCCCATTCACACCTGAGACCTTGTAACACCAAGGAGTCACATGACACCGGGGAGGGAAAATGGCCAATTGGGCCCAATTTGGACATTATCACTTAGGGGTGTACTCACTTTTGTTGCCAGCGGTTAAAACATCATTGGCTGTGTGTTGAGTTATTTTGAGGGGACAGCAAATTTACACTGTTATACAAGCTGTACACTCACTATTTGACATCATAGCAAAGTGTAATTTCTTCAGTGTTGTCACATGAAAAGATATAATAAAATATTTACAATAATGTGAGGGGTGTACTTACTTTTGTGAGATACTGTACATAGATAGAGAGAGAAAGAGGCTGGCATCACAATTGTGCAATCACAGATATTGCATGTGACGCATTGCTGTGCATATCACATGCAATGTTTGTGTGATGCAAATTGAAATCATATTGCATTTGCACCAAAATGGTACAGGACCCTTTATTTGGTCTGCACTGGAATGGGATCACATCGGTGTGAAGACTCATGCGATCCGATTCCTGCACCATTACATAGTTGGCACTGCGAAATGATCTGGGGGTGTCATTAACTTTACATTGACACCCGCAGTGGTGCGCAGATGTCTATGCAGGTGTGATGTGGAAACCCGCACAGGAATCACGCTGGTTCCAGCATCATGCTTGACAAAGGAGCGCTGCTATGTTTTCCATCCATAGTGTGAATACTGGGAAACGTGTCGCACATTTGTGACATCACGGCCCCGCGCCACGCTTTGCTGTGCTTGCCAAGCCTCGTTGTGGCTCCCCTCTTACGGCCGTGTCATCTTTACACCTCGGATGGCAGACGGACTGAACACATATGGTGGCACAGCCTGTGACAGGACTGGACGTCCCATTTCCCCTTCTCCCGGAACCCACACCTGGTCACATGATCTGAGCAGTCATCTCATCTCTGCTCCGTCTGTCACTTTTACCAGGAGAAACCGCTGTGCCCCCCAAACCTCACACCATCCGCATCGCATTTCATGTGCTACCAGCCGGTTCTGGACTTGCTGAGACCTGCAGTCCCCCTCCTCTCTTCCCATCCACAGACATGAACACAGATGTGCCGTCTTCCATGTCACTGGATATTGGTTTTTATAAGAAATACTATATTGATACAGAGGCGCCCCTTTCCTTGTTTCTCCTAAGTTACATACACTGCTAATGACCTGAGATCAGCGGTGACACTCGGGATCGCCGCTCATCTCAGTGTCATAAAAGGACACCATTGTACTTCTCACACAGCTTGGAGAATGAAGAGAAGGCGGGTGCAGAGCTGAGTGACAGAGCAGCAGACCAATCGGCAGCCAGAGCTCATGCTGAGAGGCGGGGCTATGCAGATAGGAGTGTAGGAGAGGCTTCAGCGTCCCTCTTGTCACTGACACAAGGCGGGGACAGAAGTAAAAACAATCCCACATGGTGCCTATGTGTCAGAGGTGCTGCTGATCCGATGCTGAGCCCCTCCCCTGAGTTCTCTCTTTGGTTCCCAAAGTCTCCTCCCCTCTGGGCTCTCTCTCCTCATTGGACCGCGCCGCTCACTCTGTCCATCCTGCCCCTCCCCACCGGGATCCCTTCCCCAGATCTGCATCCCATTCCCCGCAAACTAAACCTTCCTCTTCTATGGGGCGCAGGGTGGAGGGACAGGCAGTTATTGGATCCGGATTTTACCTCCCCCCCTACCCTGGCGTGACCTGCCCCACACATCCCGACACTGGACCCGATCTCATTGTAAGGTGATAATGACACTTACTATATCACCGATGGAAAGGCTGGGGTGTAATCACCGATAAATGCGCTGTAGGGCGCTGTTCTTCTTCTGTGACGAGAGCCGCTAGGAGACACGTCCTGTCGCTGCCAACGCACGTAAGAAAATGGCGCCGCTCAGCCCTCTCGTGCCGGTATAACCGTTATCCGTCCGCCCCCCCGTGACCCCCCCGCACGGGACACGCGCTGCCTCTGACTTCGTTCAGTCATAATGTCCTGTGACGGGAGAAGACGGATTGCTGGAGAGGATTCGGTGCTCTTCACCCTCCAGCCTGCAGGTGGCAATAGAGAGCGCCGCTGTACAGTGAGGAAAGGCTGTGCACGTTCTCACTTATTCTATCCCCTTGTCAGGTGACTGGAGGAGGAAGAAGAACATGTTTATCAGTCTGTAAGTAGAGGGAGGAGCGGGGACAACTTACCACAGACCTTCCATCTCTACTCCTCACACAGAACCCTCATCTTCCTCACCCCCCCTCTCTCTTCCTCATTCCCCCCCCTCTCTTCCTCATTCCCCCCTCTCTCTTCCTCATCCCCCCCCTCTCTCTTCCTCATCCCCCCCCTCCTCTCTTCCTCATTCCCCCCCCTCCCTCCTCTCTTCCTCATTCCCCCCCCTCTCTCTTCCTCATTCCCCCCCCTCTCTCTTTCTCATTCCCCCCCCCTCTCTCTCTCTTCCTCATCCCCCCCCTCTCTCTCTCTTCCTCATCCCCCCCTCTCTCTCTCTTCCTTATTCCCCCCCCTCTCTCTTCCTCATCCCCCCCCCTCTCTCTCTTCCTCATCCCCCCTTCTCTCTCTCTCTTCCTCATCCCCCCTCTCTCTCTTCCTCATCCCCCCTTCTCTCTCTCTCTCTTCCTCATTCCCCCCCTTCTCTCTCTCTCTTCCTCATTCCCCCCCTCTCTCTCTCTCTTCCTCATTCCCCCCCTCTCTCTCTCTTCCTCATTCCCCCCCCTCTCTCTCTTCCTCATTCCCCCCCCCCCCTCTCTCTCTTCCTCATCCCCCCTTCTCTCTCTCTCTCTTCCTCATTCCCCCCCTCTCTCTCTCTTCCTCATTCCCCCCCCTCTCTCTCTTCCTCATTCCCCCCCCCCCCTCTCTCTCTTCCTCATCCCCCCTTCTCTCTCTCTCTCTTCCTCATCCCCCCTTCTCTCTCTCTCTCTTCCTCATTCCCCCCCTTCTCTCTCTCTCTCTTCCTCATTCCCCCCCTTCTCTCTCTCTCTTCCTCATTCCCCCCCTTCTCTCTCTCTCCCCCCTCAGGGCTCACTATAACACATGGAGGTCTCACTACTAGATTGTTCTGTGTGATAAGAGACTCATTCTATGCTCTGCACTGTCTGTATTTCTCCACAGTAAAGCTTCTTCCATCCATGTAGATCTCTACCTTATCATTACTAGAATGTTATTAAAAATCATCCTCAGTGATATAACAGAACATGAAACCGAGATTAACCTCTTCAGCCCCAGAAGATTTACCCCCCTTCATGACCAGGCCATTTTTTGCGATACTTTTACTAACAATTGCGCAGTCGTGCGACGTTGTACCCAAATACAATTTATGTCCATTTTCCCCACAAATAGAGATTTCTTTTGGTGGTATTTGATCACCTCTGCGGCTTTTTTTTTTTTTTTTGCGCCATAAACAAAAAGACAATTTAACCCCTTGCCACCCAGGCCAATTCTGACATTTCTCTCCTACATGTAAAAATCATCATTTTTTTTGCTAGAAAATTACACAGAACCCCCAAACATTATATATGTTTTTTTTAGCAAAGATCCTAGAGAATACAATGGCGGTTGTTGCAACTTTTTATCTCGCACGGTATTTGCGCAGCAATTTTTCTAATACGATTTTTCTTTTAGGAAAAAAAACAGTTTTGTGCTTTAAAAAAAAAAAAAAAAAAAAACAGTAAAGTTAGCCCAATGTTTTTGCATATTGTGAAAGATGAAGTTATGCCGCGTAAATAGATACCTAACGTGACGCTTCAAAATTGCACACACTCGTGGAATGGCACCAAAGTTCAGTACTTAAAAATCTCCATAGGCAATGCTTGAAATTTTTTTACTGGTTACATGTTTTGAGCTACAGAGGAAGTCTAGGGACAAAATTATTGCTCTCGCTCCAACGTTCACATCGATACCTCACATGTGTGGTTTGAACACCATTTTCATATGTGGGCGGGACTTACGTATGCGTTCGCTTCTGCGTGCGAGCTCACGGGGACAGGGGCGCCTTAAAATTTTTTATTTTTTTTTATTGTTAATTTTACTTTCTTTTTTTTAGTTTGCAACTTTTTGGGAAAAAAATGTTTTTGATCATTTTTATTCCTATTACAGGGAATGTAAACATCCCTTGTAATAGGAATATGGCACGATCAGTCCTCTTTACAGTGAGATATGAGGTCAATAAGACCCCACATCTCACCACTAGGCTGGGAAGTCTGAAATAAAAGAAATAAACCAATCACGGCTTCCCAGCCGAGGCGGCGCCGTTTTTTTTTTTTTTAATGCAGAGGCCGGGCGTAACATCATAATATCGCGCCCAGCCTCCGATGATCATAGAGACTCCGCCGACCATCTGGTCTGCCGGAATTCTCTATGATCGACATCTGGGGCCAGCGAATCCTGTCCCCGACTCACCGATCGTAGTGGTGAGTCGGTAGAAGTACCGGAGGGAGGGGACGTCCCCTCTCGCTTCTCATAAGAACGATCAAATGGTGGAACAGCCGCTATGATCGTTCTTATGGTGTAGGGAATCACCGGCTGAAAACGGCAGCTACAGGCATCATTTAGATTTCACCGATCAAATTCCATCACGTCATGTGACGGTGGGAGGGCGGCAACAGGTAAAAAAAAAATGTATAATTTTTTTACTTGTTGTAAACGGTGTTCAAACCACACATGTGAGGTATCGCCATGATTGTGAGAGCGGGAGCAATTATTCTAGCACAAGACCTCCTCTGGAACTCTAAACGGGGAACCATAAAATTATTATTAAAGCGTTGCCTATGGAGATTTTTAAGTGCCAAAGTTAGGCGCCATTCCACGTGTTTGCGCAATTTCAAAGTTTGACATGTTATCTATTTACTCAGCGCAACATCATCTTTCACATTATACAAAAAAAAATTGGGCTAACTTTACTGTTTTTTTTTTTTTTTTTTTTTTTTTTAATTATTTATTGAAGTGTATTTTTCCCCAAAAAATTGTGTTTGAAAGGCCGTTGCGCAAATAGAGTGACATATATGAATGACATATTGCGACCACCATTTTATTCTTTAGGGTCTCTGCTAACAAAATATATATATATATATATATATATATATATATATGTTTGGGGATTGTATGTAATTTGCTAGCAAAAAATACAGATTTTAACTTGTAAGCAACAAGTGTCAGAAAAAGGCCTGGTCTTGAAGAGGTTAAATCCCTGTACTGTTATTTGAATACATTACTGACTCTGCAGCCTGGACAGTGGTGCTGCTTTGTCCCTCTGCATGATGGGTCGTCACACACAGCTTACCCTGCACACTCTCTACTTCTCCCTGCCAGAGCTGCTGGGCTAGAGAAGAGGAGAAAGAGGACCCTGCGGCTGCTGGGTGGCGGTCCCACCTACCACTCAGACAGCAGGAGGGCAAGGATTGGTGGCAGAATATCCCGGGGAGAGAAAGCCCACCCAGGGAGCTGCGAAGGGCTGCTGGGAACTGCAGGGATTTGTGGGGGATGTAGTCCCCATCTGGAGAATTTAAACTGAGATACTTGTTGGTACTATAAGTCCCAGGAGGAAGTTGTGCCAGATGGAGGAGGAAAACCCTGGGATTGATGGGGGGGGGGGGTGTGTGTAGTGCAGCGATCGCGGTCACTCCATGTCCCTAGGACGCAGTGCAACCCGGTCTCTGTAAAGAGCCAATGACGTGGCTCTTTAATCGCATCCAATCACATGTAAATACGGAAGTGAAGTTTATCGGCTCTCCTCGCCTCACAATGACAGAGTGCGAGGAGAGGAGAGCGGATCAGAGGCAACTCCTTGCAGGGGAGACCTGTACAGATAATCGGGGCACTAATTATCAGTGCAGCCCTAGCAGTGCCCATCAGTGCCGCCTCATCAGCACACATCATTCTTTTTCTGTCTGTATGTATGGACACCGCACAGTACCACTTCTCTTGTCCTGTATGCTGGGTGTCATTATAATGCTGTAATTCTTTCTGGACTCTACAAACATTGGTGTGGCACTAACTGGTTATCTTATGTTTTTGGATTTCTTCCAGGACACTCATAGAAGCGGGATTGATGTGCCATATGAGACCATCCCCTCTGAAGCTAGTTGGCAGGATTACACTTGCGATATTTGATATTAAAAACAAAAGATCTACTACATCTTACACAAGTACATAGATTGTAAGCTGTGTGGTATGGGGAAATGATGGGTCACATTACAGGGCCATCATTATGGTGGTGGGGTGCATATATTGCAGAGTGCCCCTTATGATGGGGAATCCTAGATTGCAGGTTGTTGGGTACAGGTGTAGATGGAAGAGGGCGTCAGTTTGCAGGGTGATCCCTAACTGCTTAGCGCCAACCGTACGCACATATGCGGCCTCGGCTTTAAGGGGTTATACCGGGGGAATGATGCCTGCACCATTTTTTTAGAGCGGGCGGTCGGCTCTTCAGGGATAACAACTAATGTGGCTAAAAGCTGCTCGGCTGTTATCCCAAAGGAAACAGAGGGGACATTCCGCCGCTCTTCCCGGACCTCCCGTCCCACCAGGAGACCCGATCCACGATCTGCCACTTCCGCCGGCTAGAGTAATGCCCCATACACACGGTCGGATTTTCCGATGGAAAATGTCCGATCGGAGCGTGTTGTCGGAAATTCCGACCATGTGTGGGCTCCATCGGACATTTTCCATCGGATTTTCCGACACACAACGTTGGAGAGCAGGAGATAAAATTTTCCGACAACAAAATCCGTTATCGGAAATTCCGATCGTGTGTACACAAATCCGACGGACAAAGTGCCACGCATGCTCAGAATAAATAAAGAGATGAAAGCTATTGGCCACTGCCCCGTTTATAGTCCCGACGTACATGTTTTACGTCACCACGTTTAGAACGATCAGATTTTCCGACAACTTTGTGTGACCGTGTGTATGCAAGACAAGTTTGAGCCAACATCCGTCGGAAAAAATCCTAGGATTTTGTTGTCGAAATGTCCGAACAAAGTCCGACCGTGTGTACGCCCTATAAGACTGGAAGGAAGCCGTTTCTGGCTTCCTTCCAGTCTTCTTTCTGTAAACACGGAAGGAACGTCACAACGTCACTTCCCGTTTACTTGGCTGCCAATGGTGCCGTTTAAAAAGAAAAAAAAGACAGTATTCACAATCGCCGTTTTGGGACTTTAAAGTGCATAGGAGGGATTTGGGGTCTTGTAGACCCCCGATCCCTCCATAAAGAGTACCTGTCACCACCTATTACTGTCACAAGGGATGTTTACATTCCTTGTGACAGCAATAAAAGTGATGACATTTTTTTTTTTTAAAGTGACAATGTAAAAAAAGAAAAATAAATAAGAATTCTTTTTTTAAAGCGCCCCCGTCCATGCGAGCTTGCGCAGCAAAGAAAACGCACACGTAATTCGCACTTGCATATGTAAACAGTGTTTAAATCACACATGTGAGGTATCGCCACGATTGTTAGAGTGAGAGCAATAATTATAGCACTAGACCTCTAACTCTAACCTGGTAACCGTTAATTTTTATTAAAGCGCCGCCTATGGAGATTTTTAGGTACCGTAGTTTGTCGCCATTCCACGAATGTGTGCAATTTCAAAGCATGACATGTTAGGTATCTATTTACTCGGCATAACATCATCTTTCACATTATACAACAAAATTGGGCTAACTTTACTGTTTAGTTTTTTTTTAATTCATGAAAGTGTCTTTTTTCCCAACGTTTGAAAGAGCGCTGCGCAAATACGGTGTGACATAAAATATTGCAACAATCGCTATTTTATTCTCCAGGGCAGGGATATGCAATTAGCGGACCTCCAGCTGTTGCAGAACTACAAGTCACTTGAGGCATAGCAAGACTCTGACAGCCACAAGCATGACACCCAGAGGCATGATGGGACTTGTAGTTTTTGCAATAGCTAGAGGTCCGCTAATTGCATATCCCTGTTCTAGGGTCTATGCTAAAAAAATATATAAAATGTTTAGGGGTTCTAAGTAATTTTCAAAAAATACGTATTTTAACTTGTAAGCAACAAATATCAGAAATAGGCTTAGGCATGAAAGGGTTAAGAAAGGTAAGGAGGTGAACATCACCGATCATTACTAGGTACATAAAAAGGTGACGGCAGGCCTTTACCCTTCTTGATAGCTTCAGTAATGTAAAAATGCTTACAAAAAATTGTATTACTGTTTTTTGTAAAACAAATAAAGACGATTGAAACAGAAAGACCGAGTAGCCCATCCTCCTTTTTTTTTTTTTTTTTTTTTTTTTTTTTGTTAAGCTTATTGTCTAAGTATAGATCTAGGTTTGTCTCAAGCATGTTTGAAGCCATTTACTGTTGTCTGTCTCACTACCTCTGCTGGTAGTTTATTCCAAGTATCAACTACCCTGTCAGTAAAATAATAGTTTTTAAGATTAGTTTTGAACTTTCCTCCAGTTAGTTTGAGGTCATGTCCCATGTTCTTGATTTTGGTTTTATATTGAAAAAACTGCCCTTCCAAACCTTGTTCACCCCCTTGATGTATTTAACCACTTCCAGACAGGGCCATCTTAAGAGCATTATAGGCCCCCGGGCAATACTGTGCACTGGGGCCCTGTCTACAAAATCATGCATGAGAATAAAAATGCAAATGATCAAAAAGGCTATATTTATTGGTACTTCCAACAAAATCAGTGTTTAAACATTAACACAACGTTTGGACAATATAACACGAGTTTGATGGGCACAGTGGCTGCGTTTGATGGGCACAGTGGCAGCTTTTGAGGGGCACAGACAGTGGCTGTGTGTGATGCACAACTTGAATGTACTTCGGTAGACATCGTTAGACTTACTTGAGGCCGCCAGCCTGGTGCAGTACAGTGTGTCACTCACAGCAGCAAGGAAGTGCCAGCTATCAAGGGCCGTCTTTCCGCTCCGCTCCCTCTCCACGCTGTCTGAAGAACATGGCAGAGGTGGGCGGAGCTTGTTCACTAGCAGCTGGGGCAGCCGCGGCGTGCTATGAATGCTGGGGCAGCCGCGGCCTCTGACTGACGTCACTGGTTGCTAGCTAGACGCATCTGACACAAGGAAAATGATGACCCAATCCAATGGGCTCATGGACGTATGTGCAGGCATACACTATAAAATACATCTGCATTTGTGGTGCCTGGGAGCCCCAGATGCTGCGTGATTCTGCCCATATGAATGAATTACAAGATACGCTGTACAAATACAAATGTACATATACATATACAAACTGTACATATACAAATGTAAACACCACTACTTGTGTTTACAGGAACATATGTATGGGCCAATGCATGTCCATCTGTAAATGCAAAAACCAGTACTTATACACCCGAGTACAGCATCATTTTTAATTCATTCCTATGGGCAGAATTAAGCGAACAACTGGGGCTCCTAGTCGCCACAATAACAGACGCACTTAAAGTGGAGCAATCCTCCTCCAATCAACATTGATTACTTTTAATCCTCATGCTGCTAGCATTAGTAAATAGATAGGAAAGTATACAGAATATCTACTTTTTTTTTTTTACATTTCTTCAGGGACTTCCTGGTTTCTTGCCTGGGCAAATGATGTCATACATCCCAGGAGTCTTAGGAGGGGAGGAGAGGAGGAGGGGTTTTCTTAGCTAAGCACACCCTCCTGCCTGCATGCTTGAGCTAAGGGCAGATGGATTCCAAGAAGTAAATGCTACATGAATCATTTGACCTTACTCAAGATGGTCACAGCCAGAAATGCTAGGAGGTGTTTTTCAAAGTAATTTCTTAACAAAAAAAAAAAAGCAGAGACATGGATGGACTGGGGAGTTTGCGTTGAATATCAAAAAATAATTAAAGTGATTGTAAACTCTCGTATTTTTAAAAAAAAAATACAAATAACAAACATGTTATTTTTGCCTGCTCTGTTGCAGTGGTTTTACACAGAGCAGCCCCGATCCTCTTCTCGGGTCCCTCTTCGGCTCTCCTGGCCCCTTCCTCTTGTCAAGCAGCTTGCTATGGGGGCACCCGAGCCGAGTCACAGCTCTCTGTGTCCATTCAGACATGGAGCTGCGGCCCAGCCATTCCCCCTCTCTCTCCTGATTGGCTGACTGACTAACTTTGATTGACAGCAGCGGGGCCCAATGGCGCCACTGCTGTGTTTCAGCCAAACAGCAGGGAGAGTCTCGGATGGCAGAGACTTTCGCAGATATCGCTGGCCAGAGATGGGGCTCTGGTAAGCATTAGAGGGCTGCTACACACAGAAGGCTTTTTATCTTAGATAAAAAAAAAACCTCTGCCTTTACAACTTCTTTAAATGGTGTTTTGGTTTGTGGTGCTCAGATGCAGTGAAGATCCGCTGTACGCATATACATCTGGAAATACGCGTGTTCATGAGCCAAATAGCCTCATCACTACTAGACCCCCCCATAAAAATGGTTCTACATATTCATGAAAGGGCTATTAGTAATGAACTATCATGTATGAATATACTGTATCTGTTCCCAGTGATTCTATGAGCCAGCTCTCTGAACACTTTTTTTTTTTTAGGCATTAGGTTACCAGGTCTTTCCTGAACCCTGCCCAATTGCTTGGCTTGGGACTGAAACGTAGAATGTGACAACAAATGTACATAGTCAATCTATAGACCAGGGTAGGCAACCTGGGGCTCTCCAGCTGTTGTGGAACTACATTTCCCATGAGGCATTGCAAGGCTGGCAGTTACAATTATTCCCAGAGGCATGATGGGACTTGTAGTTCCGCAACAGCTGGAGAACCCAGGTTGCCTACCCCTGCTATAGGTACATACTGTACTAGGACCAATTTAGACAGCAGCCAATTAACCTACCAGCATGTCTGGAGTGTGGGAAGAAGACCAAGTACCCCTGTGCTATGAGGCATAAGTGCTTAATACTAATTGCTCAATTAACTGACTGAACCCCGCATAAAAACCAACTTGCTTCTCCAATTCATATTTTTGCATGACAGCCATGGTAGGAAGGAAAATTAACTCCTGCACATGGGTGTTACTGTAAGAGCCATTATGACATCATGAAAAGTATGTGCTTTTTCTTAGAAAAAATACATACTTTTTTTTTATGATGTTTTTTTTTCTGCAGTTCTATCTGGGTTGGGTTGGGTTGGGTTGTGTGGTCAGCTTAGTGGCGTCTATAGTTAAACATGCTACATCCACCTGCTTCACTTCTTTACTATGCAGTGCTCAGGCACTAAATATAGAGCAGATCAAGAGACAGCACATATATAAGATGACAGCTCAGAGGAAAAGGTCACAGGTCCCCACATATACACAGCATGTCATGGAGCACTAGCCTGCTCCTGTGTTTATTACATAACTTTAGGAACCACTACAGGTCTTATACAAACTGTAATACCTTGCTACAAGGAATAAGAATCCAGCTTTCAGCAGCTTACGATGGTCAGATTAATTAAAGCTCATGGTTGCCTGGGACAATGCTCAAACAATACTGCAAATCTACTGCTAGTAACATGAGAGTAGAACGTCACTCAGGATATAGCACTATGCCATGGCATGGATTGCTTCTATCTGCTGAACTAACAGACAAAACCTAGCCACTACCCACAAACGCACATATCCAATAAGTGAGATACATAGAAGTGTTTTTGTTATATCTGTACTGTTCTTAAGGCACATATGAAGCCACAAATGTTTAAACACTCATCAGGTACCAACAATGAACATACTCTTTTTTTGTTTCTTGAATATCTGCAGATTAAAGTGTAATTCCAGCTTAAACCTAACATACCTTCAAACTGTCCCCTCCCTCCTCCTAACATCTGTGCTAAGTAGCTTGTGTAAGAAAGGTGTATATACTTACATATTTTCAGGCCGCTCCAGTCTGGCCATGTGATCAGCTTCCCTGTGTCAGCTAGTGCAGCTGCAGAGGAGAGGAGGGACCACCAACACTGGATGGGCCATTGAAGTTTATGGGCGACGTCACGTCTCAAGGCTTTATTAGCCGCTGTCGGGCACTCAGAATACACATCTTTCTTACACAGGTTTGTTACCATGTGTGTTAGGAAGGGGGAGGAGACAGTTTAAAAGGTTAGTTAGCATAGTGCATGTGACCAGACCTGAGTTTGTAGCTCTCCTCCGACTGGGTCTGTCTGCCGCATATTAGCACTATATGTCCATTAAACTATGACATAAGCAAGAAGCATTTGGCATTCTGCACAGTAATGTAGGGTCTGGCCAGAGAGGAACTACTTTGACACAGTTAGCCAGCTTGAACATGTATTTCACTTTATGCAATCCGAAAATCCCTGCTTTTCTGCAAAAGTTTGCTACAAATAGGTAAAGCTTTATAGCAGTATGCAGAGGGTAATTCAGAATTTCCAGTGTTTACAGGAGCCTATATATCAGCCCATAGCTAATGACAGAACATATCCCCTCCTCCTGCACCGCAAATGAGATCATCTGCAGCCTGTCACCATTCTACTATGGACCCCACATAACCCATCATTATCCTTCATATAACCCATTACACTGATAGTTCACCTCTACATCTGCTAGTTAGCACCTATGTAACAAATGACCTCTGCCCCTGGATCCTCTGTAAAACACCAGATAAACTATGACGGTCATATCTGCCCCACACTTATTATCTTGTCCTTCATGGCTCTAGCCAGCACCTGCTCATTAGCTGGCTGTCACCCTTCATATGTGCACCTATACTCTCACCTGTGTCACTGACATCTGCACCCACTGCCATCTGTAATAATCCCCAGGACACCAGGCATACCCAACCCTTCAGGCTAACCCCCTGTCCACCATCTCACCCCCCCCCCCCCCCCCCAAGTCCCAATAACTTTTCATTTTAATTAATCGCCTGTGTGTTATCACATCCATTGTGTCAGATCCCTCTGCTCCCTACTAGCCTTTCCCCTCCTTATCACTGCAATTTATTCCTACAGCTGGCATGTCAACCCCTGTCCCTGTCAGTCCTGTGCCCGTCTTCTGATCAACCCACCTGTCACTGTAACACCTATAGGTCTCATTGTCCTTGTGTGTCATCACCTCCCTCGTGTCAGATCACCCAGCTCCCTATGTTATCTCTTCTCTATTGGTCACTGTGGCTCATCCATACAGTTTGCAAGTAAACCATTTCCACTATCTGGTCACCTGTCACTACTCCCACTGCACCCATCACAACATGTCACTGTAACCTCTACAGGTCAGATGTCCCATTGCATCCTGTGAGATCTCCCTGCTTCCTATGAAACCTCTCCAAATAAACCCCTGTCCCTGTTGACAGCCCCCACCCTTCTGCTTGTCACTGCTGGACCTTTCACTGTAACCTCAACAGGTATTATTCCCCATTTCCCCCTGTGTCAGATCCCTCCGCTCCCTATGTATCCTATCCTTATCACAATGCACTATACAAAACACATATCATCTCCTGTTCATGATGACAGTCCTGCCCCCCATCTCATCACTCCACCTGTCACCGAGTCCCCCAATAATCTCTCCCTCATGTTGTCCCTATAGCAGGTCATATGCCCCTGTGTGTTATACTGTGTCAGATCCCTCTGCTCCCCGTCTATCCTCTCCTCTCCTTATTGAGATTCACCCATAGAGTCCTCATATCTCCTCCTGTCCCTGGTGACAGCCCTGACAACTTCTAATCCCCCTCATGATTTCTCACTGTGACCCCTACAAGTCTTATTTGCCATTGCCCCCTGTGTGTCACCCCATGCCCTGTCAGCCCCCTCTGCTCCTTGTCATTGTGTTTCATTCATACAGCCCACATGTCCTCCCATACTGCCCTTTGGAGGCCCTCTCACCTCTGTGCCCCTTGCCCTTCATCTTGTCCTGCACTGTCCCAGCTTATCATCCTGCTGTCACCCTTCATGCCCTGTCACTTCACCTTTCAGCCCTCACTCTACCCGCCTCCCCTCCGGCTTACCCCATAAGCCACTCCATGTCTGCCGCCCCCTCCGGCTCAGCTCATCCTCGGGGTCTCCCGCTCCCCGGCTTCAGCTCCGGTGTTCTGCCGAGAAAGTTCCCCTCCTCGGATAAGGACCCCCCTGTACTGCACAGGCGCATCGCTTGCGCAGTACGAGCCGGCGGAAATAGCCGAAGGTGAATAGTTGTAAATCAGCTGTACACGACGCCTGTAAGAGGGCCCCTCGCGGGCTCGCTCCGCTTGCCACGCTTCGGGCACGGCCTCGTTACGCTCGGCACTTTTTCATTCTACCTCTAGGTCCACTTGGATGGTGGGGCTTGAACCTGGACTCAGGGCGCAGGCGCCGTGTACAGCTGATTGAAGGTTTTCAGCTTCGGCTATTTTCGGTGGCTCCTTAGTCGTTCTTACTGCGCAAGCGCTGCGCCTGCGCAGTACAGGGGGGTCCTTATCCGCCGGGGGAACTTTCTCGGCAAGACACCGGCTCCGGCGGAAGTAAACACAGCACCGCCCACAGCAAGCACACTTCCGGGTCTGACGTCACCCGGCGGAGAGCAGCATGGGAGGAGGAGGAGGGTGCACAGTGCATTGTGGGGGGAGGGGGCGGGGACAGCTGTACAAGCTGCAATGTGCAGTGTCATGGGGAGCTGTCAGCTTATATGTGCTGATCAGCCTGAACCCTGAGCTGTCCTGTGTGCTCTCCTGAGCAGTCACCACACACATACAATCATGACCGTGGAATAAATATGACATTTATCAGTGCACATGTGAAAAAGTAAACCCTCAGCTGGATTCACACCTATGCCTATTTATTAAAATCTATGGAAATGCATTAAAACACGTCAACGCAGAGTACTTTTAGGATCTGTTCGCACCTGTGCACTTTAAATGCATGCAAAATTGTGCGTTTTAAAAATGCTCTAAAAACACGTCACGTTTGATGTGTCATTAAATGTTAATCACACCCTAAATGCGGCAAGAAAATGCATGTTTTGCTGCACAGGAAAGGCACAACAAATGCAGCAAAACAATATAAAAAACATGAAAGTAGATATGGCGCTGTTCCGTTAATATATATATTCCTAATAACAGGTGCTTTTTGGAGGATTAAAAAGAGGTGCTAGTAAACCCACTGCCACTAACCAATTAGTGGGAAAGGTCAGTGAGAGAAAAAAAATTGAATACAAATAATGCTGCTGGTAGGTGCTATTAATTAAACCCCAGTTAAGGATGAACAAAAATGTCTGAAAACAGTGTGAAAAATATAAACTATAAATAATAAATAAATCAAACCAATATGATGATTCTGATGTGTTGAATAAAAAACTAAGTGTATATAATACAAATCCATGAAATGAAAAGGTGGTGTTTAGGTATATTTAAATACTTTACATACTGAGAACATATTCACCTTTCTCTATTTGTCACCATAAAATACAATCTGAAACAAATAATTATGTGAAAAATATATAAAGCTGGATAGATCCCCCAACATATAAAACTACCAATTTATCAATAATGGCTAATCTATCACAATAGTGCAAAGATATATGAGCTCAATAAAGTGCTAATTGTGCCATTGAAAAACCAACTATTAATCTTATACTCCTTAAAACAATAGTCCAAAATCCATTTGAAATCAATAAAGTGCTCTTGTGCCAGTGAGGAAATCCATTTTCTAATCTACCGTATTTATCGGCATATAACACGCACTTTTTTCCCCTGAAAATCAGGGGAAAATCGTGGGTGCGTGTTATAGGCCGAGCCCCCCCCAATTGTGTGTGATCGGAGCGATCGCGGCTATTGCCGCGATCGCCGCCGACATACACAGCCGTGTGGAAATTCAAATACGGCGCCGAGACTGCAGGGACTCGGCGGAGCGGAGCTACACATAGCCGAGAGTCCTCGGGTTTTCTCGGCGCTGCTTACAGTCCCGCCCATAGGGCGGAACTGGGCGGGACTGTAAGCGGCGCCGAGAAAACCCGAGGACTCTCGGCTATGTGTATCAGCGCTCCGCCGAGTCCCTGCAGTCTTGGCGCCATATTTAAATTTACACAGGGCTGTGTATGACGGCAGGGATCGCGGCGATCCCACAAAGCTGCACGGGGGCAAGGCTGCACGGGGGGGCAAGGCTGCACTGGGGCAAGGCTGCACTGGAGAAAAGCTGCACTGACATGGCTGCACTGACATTGCTGCACTGACAAGGCTGCACTGACATGGCTGCACTGACATGGCTGCACTGACAAGGCTGCACTGGGGCAAAGCTGCACTGACAAGGCTGCAATGGACACTGGGGCAAGGCTGCACTGACAATTCTGCACTGGGGCAAAGCTGCACTGACAAGGCTGCACTGACAAGGCTGCAATGGACACTGGGGCAAGGCTGCACTGACACTGACAAGGCTGCAGATGGACACTGATAACGCTGCATTGATGGGCATTTTAATGTAAGTTTTTCTTCCTTAAACTTTACTCCTAAAAGTTTTTTTCCTTAAAATTCCCTCCTTAACTTGGGTGCGTGTTATACGCCGGCGCGTGTTATACGCTGATAAATACGGTAATTAACTTCTCAATGGGTGATCACACCGTGCGTGCCTTATTCGTGCTCCTATTACGGCTGCACTCACCAGATCCTTCTCCCACTCCTGGGGTCTAAGGCGGCATCCACAGTATATGCCACTGTGGACCTCTAGCGGCGGTGGCGAAAAAGCGTGGAAAAAACGGATTTCTCAGGACGTTTCCCAGGAAGCAATAAATTCGGGAAATAGTCTAAATCCCGAAAATGTCCCGGGAAATTCGGGACAGTTGGTAAGTATGCAAAGGCTGTTGGTAGTTGTAATTTCCCATTCAAAGAATACTGTGAATGAGTGACGCGGACGGGTGGACGGAGCCCTGCCCAGGATGCGTCTTTTTTTTTAATTGTGGCAGCAGACATGGGGCGAAGATCCCCAGTCTGCTGTCAAGGCGGGGATCAGGGGGAGGGGGGTGCAGGGGCAGCTGCAGCACTAACATGTTACACCCTGAATATGGGTTTAACATGTAACATGTTAGAAAAGGTGAACTTATCCTTTGCTTGTAGCTTGTTCACTTGGTTACCCATAGCAACTACTCTCATCTTCTCTGTCTTGCTGAATTAACCTTGTGTAGAAGTGTTACTTCATACCCCACATGTACTTAAAGTAGTTGTAACCCTAAAAAAAAGAGCTTTTGTTCCCTTATAGCAGATTAAACAGCACAGTGCTTGCGCTGTCCAATCTGTCCAGTTCTAAGCTGTAAAAAACCTGGATGATCCTTCCTGTTCCTGTGTCCTACTCTGTGCGCTGACCACGGTAATCATGGCTGCTGATCCATGATTTCCGTGGTCAGTTTACGTCATCTGCTGCTCTCCTCTCGCCCCTCCCTGCCTGTCAGCTCCTGTGTGTCTCTCCCTCTCTCCATCCTCCCTCCTGTCGCTATTAGTAGCTGGCAGCAAAAGTAAAGAAACATTACTGCCAGCCCCTCTGTTCTATCGATCTATCCCACACTGTGTAAATGTTTTTTTAAACAATGCCTGTAATTACCTTATCTCTGATCTGTTCTGGCTGGTCGTGTGACCTGCAGCCGCTCTCCTTCCCCATCTAAGGGCTACAGCAGGAGCTGAGCGGCCAGCACAGTGGTTACATGACCTCCCCGGCTGAGGTCAGAGGGGAATCTCCGCCCCCTCCTGCTGTGGCCCAAGGATTGGAGGAGGAGAGCGGCCGGAGGTCAAGTGATTGGAGATAAGGTATTTACAGGTATCCTTTTATCAAAACAGTTCCATGGTGTAAGATGGATTAATAGAACAGAGGGGCTGGTTGTAATGTTTCTTTACCTTTACAACCACTTTAACAGACCTAAGTTCTTTGGAATATGCCAGAACCAACATGCCCTCCTTTGATGATGCAGCTTACAGTTCAATATGAACACTCTCCTTTGCTTGATCTAACTAGAATAATGGACTGGCCCAGGCATATCTCCATGAGGTGAGAGTCCATTAAATGGATAATAAAGTATTTTTTAAAAATAAACATGACATACTTACCTGCTATCGGAGGACCTGTCATCTCACCAGGTCCCATGCTTAAAGGATAAGTTCATGTTTTCCAAAAAAATAAAAAATGCACATCTTTTAGCAGGTAAAAGAAATGTGCATTTATTATTATTTTTTTATCGGGAGCCTGCAAAGCATTGCATCCATGATCATGGGTGCTATACAGGGCTTTTACAGACTCTGTGTTTAAGCTGTGTGCTTGTACCTCGTACGAGCATTCAGTTACAAACTGTCAGGAACCCCGATCCTCCTCTTTTCAGGTCCCCCGCCAATGCTTCTGGCCCCTTCTCTTCTGCCGAGTGCCTCCATAGCAAGCAGCATGCTATGGGGGCACCTGAGCAGGCTCCCTCCTGAGCCGCTGCTCTATGTATCCATTTACACACAGAGCACGGCTCAACCTTGCACCTGCTCTCTACTCATTGGTCCACTGGCTGTGATTGACAGTAACAGGAGCAAATGGCTCTCTCAGCAAAATGAGGAGAGGGAGACCCAGGAGAGCCAAGGCTCCTGTGCACAGTACTGGAGGAAGTTCGGGCTCAGGTGTTGGGGGGGGGCTACTGCACACAAAAGGTTTTTTACCTTCATGCATAGAATGCAAGAAAAATTGAACCTTTACAACCACTTTAAGGCATTGTCTATGGCTTCCCGCTCCAGCAACCTCAAACCTTAGCTGTTTCCACTTTTCCTAGCGCAGGTGGGCCAGCTAGGACCAAAAGCCTGGGAAAAGAGCTACACTCAACCACTTCACCAGCCTGGCCGGCTGTTGCCTGACCAGACTGTGCACACATTTCAAGCTGCCTACAAAGGCTAAGAAACCCCCTGATGGCAGTATACACAGGGGTAACAGGTCTTTTTATATGGAGACATCAGGGTCCAAAATGAAGAGGTGATTGTGAGGAGTTAGGACCCCTAACCCCAACTTCCTGTTGTATCTACAGGACAGGAAGTGAAAGGAAATCTCTTGAATCGGAGATGGCAAATAAAAGAAAAAAATGATGGGCGTTTTAAAGAAGAGCAGAACTCTGAAAGCTTGCACGTGTGCTGAGCAAGAAACCTCCTTTGTTCAAAACGCAGAAGAGAAGCTGCTCGGCACAGAACAGGGAAGCAAGTAGAGATCACCTAGTAGCGATGTTTCCTTCAGTGATTATTAGCTTCCACGGGGATCCCACAGGTATAACACATACGTAATTACTTTGGCCCAAGCTGGACCAATGTAACTATGCAAAGGTTGCCATACCTTGAATCCATCTTTAGTACCTTTAATGACAATATTTATTATAAAAATCCTTTTTAATTTTTCACTTGACTTTATATAGATGTTTTTCTACATTGGCATGCAGACCAAGTTATCTAGAAAAAGTTAGTCATGCCAAACCACATTATATTGGCGGGGATGCTTACAACAGTCGGCTTTTATTCATGAGGTTTAAAAGAAAAAAAATTGTTGCTGTAAAGCTATGTTTACACTTGCAGCTGGTGGGCAGTAAAATACATAGTTGAGCCATGTTTTTACCTCCCCCAGCCATCTCTCATTAAAGAGGAGCTATAGCCAGATTTCCAAAAATTAAAGGCTGCAGCAACAAAAACAGTAGCTGCTTTGCCTTTTAACAATCTGTCCAGGGAATCCAACGGAATCCTTAATTGGACCAGTTCTTCGGCAGTCTTCCGGTCCCTAGCACTGGCATGTTACTTACCTGTGGGAAACTGGCTGGGACTCCTTACAGCTTCACAGCCAGCTTCCCACTGTGCATGCGCGAGCTGCACTGCACCCTGTGGATGGTCCAGCAGCCTCCTGGGATGTGTTCAAGAAGGTTGTGGGCAGGGAGGGAGTGGGGCTCAATTCGTCTAGGAGATCCAAGCAGAAGTAGAAGAAGGTACCTGTCAAAACTAGGTACCTGCACCCCCCCCCCAAAAAAAACAAAGAGGAAGAGTGGAACTTCTTATTTTGGATAAAGTTCTGCTTTAAGCTGCAAAGGCAGCAGACAGGGGTGTATACATGCCATGACCATAATGCTTTGCTTTGTGGACAACAAAAATGATATTCCCATCGCATTCAGTGGGCAGTACCACTCGCTGAACCCAAGCCATTCAACTGAATGAGGCTGTGCCCCAACTTCCCTGCAACTGAGTGCAATGCATGTGCTTCTGGTGGTGTTGGTTTTTATGAGTTAAAACAGGCATTAAGGAGGCAACATCACCTCCTCAATGCCTATCAATTGCCTCTGAAAAGCGCTCTGTCATGCATCTCTCTTCAAGCCCTGTTAAAATATCTTAGCTGGATTTAGGCTTTAACTTGTTTATCTGCCACTTAAATGGGTTGTAAAGTCTTCAGGTTTTTTACCTTAATGCATTCTATGCATTAAGGTGTAGTAAGGTCCTGGGGCCCCAGAGGCCTAATGATGGCCTCAAGGGATAGGGAGAGCTGACATCCTTCCTTGTAGAGTGGGTTACCAGGCATGGTGGGTTTGATGCAAGAAGAAATTATGGGTGCCAGTCACTTTTTGAATGCGGACAATAGATTTATTTTCTCTTAACAGAACTGTAGGAGAGAGGGTTAGGGCCAGAACACCCTTGAGTAGATACAATGGTAATTGGCAGACTCCGAGACTTCTATAGGTAGACAGATATACAGTGGAAGGCCTCCAGCTGGATAACACTTCTGTATAGATAGGACCGCTGTCTCCTATGGCAACTAATCTTGCACCAGTCACTAATAGTAATTGTACATAACTCTTGGTAACAAAGAACAGTTCTTTACTTATCTCACAGTATCCCACTGTAGATCTTTACTCACTGAACTCCCAGTCTCTAACTAGACTTCCAGATCCCAGTCGTCACTGGATCCCCTGAGCTCTTCCGCAGCTATCCCGCTGTATACTCCTTAAGCGTCACCCCCTCTATCCTGCTGGGTCCCTGCTTGGCACTTGCTGATGCTTTCCCACTTCTTCACCGTCCCCGGCTGGTGAGAAGACTGCTCTGGTACTTGCTTCAGCTTACTCACAGTAGTCTCTGGTAACAAGGTGGATGGACCATTAGTGGCGACAGCTTCCCCTCTACCTCTGACCACAACTGGTTCCCCGTCTGGCTGAAAATTCGCAACTCAGTTGGACTCCAATTCTGCAGTCCCAACCCTACGCTGCTTCTCTTGCTCCTGGATAGGCCTCAGGCAGCCTAGCAGCCAGGTGTCCCCGGGATAGGCCTCAGCTTCCGGCCTAGCAGAAAATCAGTGGATCTCCTAACAATTAGCCAGGACAAATACTACCTGGCAAACTAAATTTGTTAGCAACCCTGCCTAAACATCAGGGTGCTACAAAAACCTTCTGTACCGCAGCTGCCCCCTTCTCTTAATCTAATCCAGTGACTAGGTAGCGGGGGCTGGGCCGAGTCCTGCTGTCTGTGTTAATTGATGCATCAGCGGGACTCGTGAGTGTGCCCGCACCGGTGTCTCAATGGAAAGCGACTCTCCGTAGGGGAACCGGATGAAGAGGAGGAGCCAGGAGCACTCCTGGGGCACCTCAGAAGAGGAGGATTGGGGCTGCTCTGTGCAGAAACCTTGCACAGAGCAGGTAAGTATAACATGTTTGTAATTAAAAAAAAAAAACCTTTACAATCATTTTAAGGTTTTTCTAAGGTGGGTTTTGCATTCCCATACAAATCGTTGGGAATGTAAACCCTGCTGAAAAAGGTCAGGCTGATGTCAACTGAAGATCACATGCACCTGTCAATGAATTGAGAATGATCTCCAAAACATCGAAAACTGATGTCAAATGGATGCCATTGACACTTGCCAAAACTTGACACTGGCCCCAAAAAAAAAATTGCTCATGTAAGACTAGGCTGTCCAGAGAGTGACAACACTGCTGTTAAAGGAAACGGGAAAATAGCAGATTTACTGGCAAGTAATAAAGCTATGTTACTGGGGGATTCAGGAAAACAAAAACTGCCATGTTATTACTACCGGAGCTTCTTGAGAACGCCCAGGCTATTGGGAGAAATGTGTTGAGGTGGGGATTGGGACTACATCATTTCTGGTTCTGGCAGAAGTCACCTCCAGTTTCGGGCTCTCCTCCCGTGGAACGCAGGCTGCCTTCTGGAAGGTTGGAGCGGCGGCAACAGGTTGCTTAGTACATGCTGAACATACTAGGTGCCGGAGTAGACACATTCCCATGTGACTTTTTTACCACTGTGTATTATACGTTTTCTTCTTCTGTAATAAATGTGTTTCCCAATGAGGATTGTTTTTTGTATTGTCTTTATGTTTATCTACACATGGTGAGATTACCGGCTAGAGGAGGCTTAAAGGGAAGGACCCACCCTCATGTAAGGGCCTAATCTGCAGGGAGGTCTGAAACTATAAAAAAATCTGAATCACCCCTAAGGACAGGACACAAGGAGATGAAACGTGGCGCTACCCCCCTAATCTGAGCTTGAGGTGAGTAATCACACCCCCTCTAATACAGTGAAAAAAATTTTAAGGTCTTCTATTTATCTGCCCTTGTGTGAACTGCCACTTGCCTATGTACATAAGCAAAGTATACCTATTTCATGTGGTACGCCACATGTATTGTTATTTTTATTTATCTTGCCCTGTTACCCCACCTATCCCAGTACCTATCCCAGGACATTCACTCTCAGGCTTGAGAGTTCAAATTTTTTTCTTTGCAAAATCCGAGACGTAGTTTCCTAGGCAGGGGGAGGATGTAGCACCCTGGTGTTTAGACACCTGCACTTTTGGAACTTTTCTCTTCATTATCTCACATTTATGTGGACTTGTTTTGGTTTTTCACATTTTTTTCAATTTTTCTCATTTTTGAACCACTTTTCCAATATTCATTCAATTTATTTATCAATTCTTTTTTGAAGGGTTTTTGTTTCTGGCATTACAATACTGGATTGATTCACTTTTCACGGGGTGTCACTAGGAGTTATTATAGTAATTTATACAGTACTCCTATTTATGTCATGCTTGAGCATATTTGATATGCATTAGTTCATATATATGTGTACTGCACTAGCAATTGATGCTCATTTATGTGGTCATTATCACTGACCTTCCAAGTTTTTTGCAGCACTTTGACTGTATGTTCTGTTTGTATTTTTCATTTTAAAAAATTTTCACTGTATTAGAGGGGGTGTGATTACTCACCTCAAGCTCACATTAGGGGGGTAGCGCCACTTTTCATCTCCTTGTGTCCTGTCCTTAGGGGTGATTCAGATTTTTTATATATAATTTTTTAAAGTGGCAGCTAGCATCAGCTTACTATTCACCATAGAGAGCGCAGCGGTGGTAGGACGGGATTGGGCGGCTCTTTTTCTTGTCCACTCACAGGTCTGAAACTATGGTGAGTTTTTTATCTGTGTTGAGCACAGGTAGCTTTTTATTGGCTAAATAGGAAGAGCGCTTCTATTTGGAAGGTGGAAGGCAATGTGTATTAACACTGAAGAGTGAACAAAGACACTTGACACTTAATACTGTGGCACAGACTGTTTATATGAGAAGGATCACCGAGTGTTTTAAGGTTCACACTGTGTTTGTGGCACTTCTTTTTTTTTGTTGGATTTACCTTACACATTAATATGATGTACACACTGTGTCTGAGAGTTTTTATGTAGAATTTATGACATTAGATTGGAGGAGATAGCGCAGCTCTCAGGTATACCAGTCACTTTATTAGATACACCTTTTCAATTGTGAAAAAAAGGACAGAAACCTCCTAAGACCCTGGACCAACAAATATATAATACTAGATAAATACAAAAGTTAATACAGTGAATAACACAAATATCAATACAAATTGTGTAAATTGAGAGCTGCTCGTAGTGGGACCCAAGGTCTATAGATAAAAAGAAATTACTGAACTAAATTTCATACCACGCTCTAACATAAAATATGCACTAATCAATCATTTAGGTCCATAAACTGCCACCAAAGAATCTCCACGCAGGTGATGTGAAGGTCCTTTAAAATGTAAACAAAGTGCCGTCTTCCACCGTAGATGTGAGCAAACATCCTACTCACCACATAGACATGACACTCATTACAGGTAGTCAAATTGAGCCTGAGTGACACAGAGATGAATCCTCCAATGGAAGAGAAGGCCCAACGATGTTATCAGCCAACGCAATTATGATTCATATGTCTAAGAGAGAAAAAAAGCTCCTCATGGTATAGCATGTAACAATTTATTTCATAAAAACATCAGCACTTACAGTGAAGTAAACTCCAAGCGGCTCGTGGGCAACAGCAGGTACGCCGATCGCGTTCCACCTGCGTTCCAGGTTCCAGGAGTAGGATGTTTGCTCACATCTACGGTGGAAATCGGCACATTGTTTACATTTTAAAGGACATTCACATCACCTGAGTGGAGATTCTTTGGTGGCAGTTTATGGACTTAAATTATTGATCAGTGCATATTTTATGTTAGAGCGCTAACTTAATTAGCGTTATTGCTAATCAGACAATCACATGGCAGCAACTCAATGCATTTAGGCATCTAGACATGGTGAAGACAACTTGCTGAAGTTCAAACTGAGCATCAGAATGGGGAAAAATGGGGATTTAAGTGACTTTGAACATGGCATGGTTGTTGGTGCCAGACGGGCTGGTCTGAGTATTTTAAAAACTGTTGATCTACTGAGATTTTCCCACATAACCATCTCTAGGGTTTACAGAGAATGGTCAGAATAAGAGAAAATATCCAGTGAGCGGCAGTTGTGTGGACAAATATGCCTTGTTGATGTCAGAGGTCAGAGGAGAATGGGCAGACTGGTTCTAGATGATAGAAAGGCAACAGTTACTCAAATAACCACCTCATTACAACCAAGGTATGCAGAATACCATCTCTGAATGTATAACATATCGAACCTTGAAGCAGATGGGCTACAGCAGCAGAAGACTACACAGGGTGTCATTCCTGTCAGCTAAGATCAGGAAACTAAGGCTACAATTGGTGAGCACTGCCTGGTCTGATGAGTCTCGATTTTAGCTGCGACATTCAAATGGTAGGGTCAGAATTCGGCGTAAACAGCATGAAAGCATTGATCCATCCTGTCTTGTATTGACGGTTCAGGCTGGTGGTGGTGGTATAATGGTGGTGGGGGATATTTTCTTGGCACACTTTGGGCCCCTTAGCACCAACTGAGCATCATTTAAAAGCTACGGCCTACCTGAGTATTGTTGCTGAGCATGTCCATCCCTTTATGACTACAGTGTACACATCTTCTGATGGCTACTCCCAGCAGGATAATGCACCATGTCACAAAGATCAAATCATCTCACCACTGCTTTCTTGAACATGACAATGAGATCACTGTACTCCAATGGCCTCGCGAGTCACCAGATCTCAATCCAATAGAGGATCTTTGGGATGTGGTAGAATGGGAGATTTGCATCATGGATGTGCAGCCGACAAATCTGCAGCAACTGTGTGATGCTATCCTGTTAATATGGACCAAAATCTCTGAAAAATGTTTCCAACACCTTGTTGAATCTATGCCATGAAGAATTAAGGCAGTTCTGAAGGCAAAATGGGGTCAAATCCAGTACTAGCAAGGTGTACCTAATGAAGTGGTTGGTAAGTGTATATCTATATAGAGTTCCTCCTGTAAAATAGCAATGTGTCTCAGATGTGAGTGTGCCTAGGCTCTCCTATGCTTTCAGCCTAATTACTGTATATCTGCAGCATGAGTTCTAAGGCATTGTTGCCTCTGACTTCTGGTCTAAGGAGATTTAGAGTGAGACTTGGTAATGCTCTGCCTCTACCAAGATGGCTACCTCCATACAGAGACACTGTGCAGAACAAGACAGTGTTAGTAGTAATGAGGAAAAGATCAGCAGATCCAACAGGCAATACTGGTGACTAATTTGCCCTCTACTTTTTTCCAGGATTCCTATTTGACCACTTGCTGACCAGCTGCTGTTGTTATACGGCGGCAGGTCGGCTCTCCTGCGCAAATCGCCAAAGCTGTACGGTGGCTCGCACAGGTGCGATAGCACTGCGGGAGCGATGTCTGCCGGCAACCAGCGATCACCTATTACAGAGGCAGAACGGGGAACTGCCTTTGTAAACAAGGCGATTCCCCATTCTGACAGGTGACATGACAGTGATCTACTGTTCCCAGTGATCGGGAACAGTGATCTCTGTCATGTTCCAGTAAGCCCATCCCCCGTACAGTTAGAACGCCTAGGGAACACATTTAACCCCTTGATCGCCCCCTAGTGTTAACCCCTTCCCTGCCAGTGACATTTACACAGTAAGCAGTGGCTATTTATAGCACTGATCGCTGTATAAATGTCAATGGTCCCACAAAAGTGTCCGATCTGTCCGCCGCAATCTCATAGTCCCGCTAAAAATCACAGATCGCCGCTATTACTAGTAAAAAAAAAAATGTATAATAAAAATGCCATAAATCTATCCCCTATTTTTTAGACGCTATAACTTTTGCGCAAACCAGTCAATATACGCCTATTGAGATTTTTTTACCAAAAATATGTAGAAGAATATATATCGGCCTAACCTGATGAAAAAAATTGTTTTTTTAAATTTTTTTTGGGATATGTATTATAGCAAAAAGTAAAAAAAAAAATATTTGTTTTCAAAATTGCCGCTCTTTGTTTATAGCGCAAAAAAGAAAAGCTGCAGAGGTGATCAAATACCACCAAAAGAAAGCTCTATTTGTGGGGAAAAAAGGACGTCAATTTTGTTTGGGTACAGCGTCGCACGACTGCGCAATTGTCAGTTAAAGCAATGCAGTGCAGTATCGCAAAAAATGCTCTGGTCATTAAGGGGGCAGATCGTTCCGGGGCTGAAGTGGTTAACCGTCCACATTAGTAAATCAGACTTGGATTCACATCGCATTTTGTTATGCCTTGCAAAGCCCTATATATCAAGCCCTTCAGTATTTGTGCCATAAAACCTCTGAGTAATACTTCCAGTTTGGTTTGTGTCTTTCCTGTATATTTTCTTTGCATTACATCCACAGGCCTCTCAACATGCAGAAAACTGAACATGTAATTACCTTGGCAATTTCCATTAAAGCCATTCACAATATAATGACTCTGAGCAGTACCATTCCAAATGTTTTCTGCAATGTTATGAGTGATGTAAACTCACAGCACTTGTTTGTTGATATGCTTTGCATTGTATTTCAATATAATTTGTCAATTTAAAAAAACTTGCATCAGTGTATTTAAAGTGAGCCTAATGTTAAAAATGGATGGTTACCTACTTCCTGAGAACAATAATAATAACAGTAATGAGAGATAATAACAATAATATACTGTATGTCAGTGCAGCAGTCTGCCTGGGGGTTCTGATCAAACTATTCAAACTGATAATGGTGATTATTTGTGGCTGTCAGGGGACAGGATTATTGAGAGTCCGAGGCATTGACTGGTATCGAAGTGAGCCTGTGCTTTGCTCATGCATGGCAAACCAAAAGGCCCCCTTTTAGAAAAACTCCAATCCCCTTTCATTTGGTTCCATCTCTGTCTCTCCAGCGAAGCCATCTTTGTTATTCTGCCGTATGCGCAGATGTGCCAAGGGCTCTCCCCGGCCTTCAGGGTCCTAGCAGGGCCTTTCATTACATCTGCACACACACCAAGCTTTGGGATTTCTGCAACATTTGCATCTTGATGCATGGCAGGATAACCTGTGCATGCGCAGAAATGCCAGAAACCTTCACAGATGTGCTGCAGCGCTCACCTGGGAATAATATTCAGCTTGTAGCAGCCTTGGTGTTCCTCCAAGTATCAGTGGGCTAGTGCTTTCCAGACAGAACTGGGTATGAGATAGTATCTATATGCAAACAGAGGCAATGATTGTATCTAGGTCAGGTGTCAGGCTCAGAGACCAGTAGCGGTAGAGCAGTTCACCCCGGCCAGCAGGATAAGTACATGAGCAATTAACCTTGGACGGTGACGTGGGCTCACCCGAGGCTCGAGGTCTAACCTGTCATCACCAGAGTGTCAAAAACCATGAACCAGACCGAGACAGAAGTACAGTAAAATCACACTTGTTTATTAATAAAAATAAAAAGGTAAATAGAGTAAGCATAGTCAAAGCATAGCCAGTGTCCAGTAACCAGATCGGGTAGTCAGCCAAGCCAGAGTTCAGTAACCAGATCGGGTAATCAGCCAGGCCAGAGTTCAGTAAGCAGATCGGGTAATCAGCCAGGCCAGAAGTCAGGGACCCAAGTAGAGGAACAGCGAGCAGGATAAGGAGCTAGAAGGGATGTCAGCAAACCTAGTCTTTAAACAGGAACGCAGGAGATGGTTTCTTGTGATGTGACCAAGGCGAAGGCAGAGATCAAGTGAGCTGGATGGCTTTAAGTAGGCAGGACTGACGAGCAGAATCAACAACAGCTGGGTAACTGTGGAGAGAGATGGGAGCTGGCAATTAGCTGACAGCTGAGTAGCCAGCTCAGAGAAGGAAGGGCTGAGCCCAGCCCTGACACAGAGCTTCTGATGGTGGAGATGGGTTTTCCTGCATGCTAGTGCCAGGTCACAGTCCTCAGAATCGCCCCACCAGGAGGTGAGCAAGCCTGGGTCCAGTAACAGATGTAGCAGCTATGGATTAAGCAGAAGCGTAGTCAGTTAAACAAGCCAAAGGTCGGTAACAAGTGGCTGCAGACTGGGATCAAATGGAAGCGTAGTCAAGAAACAAGCCAAAGGTCGGTAACAAGTGGCTGCAGACTGGGATCAAATGGAAGCGCAGTTGAGGAAGAAGCCAAAGGTTGGTAACAAATGGTAGCGAAAATAAGGGCAGCTACAGGTGCACAAAGGAGCAAGATATCGGCTGGAGAGAGCACAACAATCTAGCAAACAGAAAATGCAGAGACATGTGTAGCGCTGGTAGATTTTTCAATCTACCGCTTATAGGTAAATTAAGTGGATCATCTGTTCTGTACATAGTTCAGATTCAATTTATAGTCAGATTTAGCCTCTATTCCAGTTTGGCTGTGTTGCTTGCAGTTCCACATTGTGCCTGTGGGTGTCGTTGTCGCCATGGGTCGGTGTTGGAAAGCAACAGGCTGAAGTGTATGGATGCTCTTCTGTCCCGGAGATAACTCGGCGGAGGTGGTCCTCCGGGTTGCATTCTGGGAGAGGGTATTTATGGGACAGACGCCATGTGTTAGGAGTCTTTTTACCTCGTGGCCCTCCTGGCCTAGAGGTATGTGTTAGTGAGTTCTACCTCGCGGCCCTCCAGGATGGAGGGTTGCGTTGCTGCAGCCGTGCGGGTAGACCCAGAAACCTGTCTGGGGCCTGCTATCGCTGGGATGGTCCTGTGCTGTCTGTCCTGCGGGAAAAAGCCGGACAATCGGGAAGATCCAGGGGAGGACCCATCTTGGAAGGGACCATGCAAGGCTGGTCGTAAGAAGGGCCTGGTGACTCGATTGGAGGACACATCTTAAACTACTCTATTGCACAAGTACTGCTGGGTCGGCTTAAAGGTTCTGGTACTGTGTTTGCTGTTCATTGAAAACTACTATTCATTGAAAACTACTACATCCTGTGGCAGAGGATTGTACAGTTTTGTTTCACCCAAGTCTGTGGCAGAGACTTTTTGTTCGTGCTGCGTTCCGGCTGCTAGGTTAGTGAGAGAGACCTATCTTGGCGGGCAAAGATTTAATCCTGAACTGAGGATACATTCATCCCCGAGATTTCAATTCCTTAGTGCTACACCAAGAAAAGGTATCTGAACTTCCCTGCAACTCTTCTTCTACCTCTTTCCTGCTACTTCTTCCAGTTATCTCCCATTAAAGCATTGGAAAAGTACTCAAGTGATTGGTGCCTATATTGTCTGATGATAAGTTCAACGGGGACCCTAGACTCGGTATTGGTGAAATTACAGGTAAAAAGGTGACGGTAACAGTCCGCTTTAAATCAGCAGCTCCACCGTGAGTTATTGCTACACATGGCTTAAACCAGGAAGTTCATGGGAGGAGCAAAGAGTTCAAGGTTCACCAGAAACAAGATAAAGGCAAGGTTGTGCAGGTGATCAGGCAAGGAACTGTACAGCATCTTAGGTGGCACAGCAAGAAGAGCTACAGATAGACATTACTATGGTCCCACATTCAGATCTGGACCTTGAGAGATTGGCTGTTGTCTCCTAGAAGCATTGTCCCACCAGTACCTAGAGGAACAACAAGGCCGCAGCCAATTGAGTGTTCTAGTAGTCTTTATCATAGTAGAGATAGAGATTATGGCGCAGCATTGGGTGGATATAGTTTAGTGTTTTGTTTAGAAGTTTACATACTCTTTAAACACATGCAAAGCCACAGAAAAATGCTACAAAGCTGAAAAATTAGACTTTGTTTGGGCTTTTAAATATAGAAGTTCGACTGAGGCCCTATTGAAGTGTTTTCTGGCATAATGCCATAATTAAGAGAATCTACCTCTGTGTTGGGTAAATGGGTCCGACTGTTGAATAATTGATGGAGTCATAACGACGATACTAAAATCTGCCTTTCCAATCTACCTTAGAAAGCCCAGGAGCACACCATGCACAGCATTAACATTGGACCTGAAATACAACATACATTTGCTTTTTTAATTGTTAATTGTTCAAGAATAAGCAACTTCCTTAAAAAAACAGATCCACTTATATAAAACCAAATGTTCCCACAGACAAGTTTACCTATTGTTCAATTTCCTGTTCATGTTCCCTGTGAATAGTTCAATATATTGTTTTATTGAATGAAAACTTAACTACGGTACTTGTTTGACTTTCAGAATTATACAGCAAGTGAATTATTGCTCCATCCACAAACCTTAAGTGTATGGAAGAGTGGTATTAACCCTTTCATTGTCAGAGTAATTTTGTGCTTTTTACACAAATGTTTAAAAACAATTTTAGGCCTGAAGATTAGTAAAAAAAAAAAAAACAATCATGATATATTTTCTGAAAGAAGACATCATAGAGAATAAAATAATGCAAGCAATGGGATGGGGATAGGGATGGAAGCATGCGGCTTTTGTCTAGCAATCAGCTGACACAGAGACAAATGTGTCATGCTTTATTCCTTTCCTCTGGTCCCTGCAGCACTGCGGGACAAGACTCAGGATAGGTTTTCAGAGCATTTCTGACTCAATACCCAGTGCCAGAATTATTTTTCTTTTCCTACAATACTGTAGGTTAAATTTAGGAAATATCCCTTGTCTTGATATTGTTTATGCAATTTTTGATCCACCGTTACAGTCCCATTGTTTTCAATGGGTGTGGCATATGTGAGGGGCGTGGACCTTGTGGGTATGGTGATGTCAGTTGGGGTTTTGTCTGGCTCAGGGAGCTGCGATGCACATCGGGGGTCCTCCCCCTTCCCCCTTTGGGGGGGCGGGCGGTCGCCCCGCTTTGCATCAACACCACGCATCCGGCATAACACGTCTGACACCAACTGTTGTTGACGTCACCACATGGGTGCCGTGAATCCATCTGGCGTCTGACACGATGGAGAATAGTTTGGCACTACTCGCTGGCTGTTTGGCCTGGGGGGGCAGCGCCTCCTCTTCCTATATATTCGCCAACGTGACGTTGGCAGCTACATGCGGCTGTGGCAAGGCAAGCTTTTGTTCGTAGCACACGTATTCAACACACATACACAGAGGTCGCAGATTGGGAACACCATGCAATAAGTGCGGTGCACTTTCCACTCCACACATTCAGGTAACACACTCCTCTTTTCTTTCTTCACACTCTTGTGTTTCCTAGCTTTCCTACTCTCACCGTTATGCCCCATACACATGGTCGGATTTTCCGATGGAAAATGTCCGATCGGAGCGTGTTGTCGGAAATTCCGACCGTGTGTGGGCTCCATCGGACATTTTCCATCGGATTTTCCGACACACAAAGTTGGAGAGCAGGAGATAAAATTTTCCGACAACAAAATCCGTTGTCGGAAATTCCGATCGTGTGTACACAAATCCGACGGACAAAGTGCCAAGCATGCTCAGAATAAATGAAGAGATGAAAGCTATTGGCCACTGCCCCGTTTATAGTCCCGACGTACGTGTTTTACGTCACCGCGTTCAGAACGATCAGATTTTCCGACAACTTTGTGTGACCGTGTGTATGCAAGACAAGTTTGAGCCAACATCCGTCGGAAAAAATCCTAGGATTTTGTTGTTGGAATGTCCGAACAAAGTCTGACCGTGTGTACGGGGCATTAGTGTTCACTATGTTGGAACATCCCCATTGTTAGCTACACAATTTCACTATCACACAATTGAGTCATCTCACCTTCAAACTACAGCGTTTACCAGGTTGGAGCATTTCCATTGCTTCCAACATGAAGTCACTGTTACACATTATTTGTTTCTTCACATCTTCTTTCTCTTTCTTTTTCCTTCATGTCATCTTTATATAATTTTTTTTTTTATTATTATTTTTCATTTTCTTCTCCCATTTTTTCCTTTTTCTCTCCCCCATCCTTTATGTTAGTGCATTTCCCCTTTTTTCTCCCATCCTCAATGTTAGTGCTTACCACGTTGGAACATTCCCATTGTTCCCAACATAATCGCATTATCACAGATTTCCATCACTTTGTCCTCACATATATATTTTTTCACCATTTTTTTCATTTTTTACTCATTTTTGCATTTTCACCGTTACAGCACAGGGCTTGCTCTTCTGCTCGGCCGCTTGTGCCGTCTCAGCTCCCGTGTCAGATTCTGTCCCCGGCTGCCCACGTAACCACTGACACGCCCTTTCCATTGCCTCACCTGTAAGTATGGGCTGTTGATTCAAGCCAATTCCGTCTATTTTTTATTTTTCATATACAAGATTTACTTATTGTCTGACACAATACTTTCGCTTTATAGACATCCAGTTTACATCAGCTCCTGATGAGCGGCAAGTTTAGCCGCGAAACGCGTCGAGCTTCAGATGCCATAAATTGTACAATCATGCAGTTTTGTAACACATCCTGTACATACTGTTTCATCTATTTATCTGAATATTATCATTAATGTGCAATATGCCTCTGGATGTATCAATTAATCATGATGGAAGATGCAATATGTATCAATGTTTTTGATGTATTTTACTGTGCAATATTTAATAAAATCAACACTATCAGACTATACAGCTCATTTTTTTGCTCGCAAATCCGCATGCCTCATGTAAAGTCCCAACTTCTCATCTTGCTTCGTTTTTGATAGGGATGGAGGCAATTGTGATGTAACTGTCCTATGCCTCACACAAAGTCCCACCCCCCCTTTTTTTTTTCTTTAAAATAATGCAAAATGTCAGTAAAAAATACTGTAACGTTAAACAGTTTGTAAAGGCAGAAGGTTTTTTATCTTAATGCATTAAGGTAAAAAACCTTCTGTGTGCAGCAGCCCCCCTAATACTTACCTGAGGTCCCTCTAGATCCAGCGATGTTGTAGGATTGTCTCAGCTGCCCGGGACTCCCCTCCTCATTGGCTGAGACAGTCAGCCAATCAGTAGAGAAAGGGGGCGGGGCTGGGCCGCGGCTCCATGTCTGAATGGACACAGGATGCTGTGGCTCGGCTCAGGTGTCTTAAAAAAAAAAAACGAGACTTTACAATCACTTTAATTTTAGGGCACACAGTCAGGAGAATCATGTGCACAGGTGTGCACAAAGATGTGCGCATGCGCATAACACAGCTCTTGCACCAATAGACATAGTGAGAACTATATGTGCAATAATGTATGTAGGCTATGCGCATACACATTAGTGTGGATGAATATACTGACTTTTTGCTGATTTCGGCTTGTGGCCCAACCTTGTCTTATGTCTGCTGATTCAGTACCTTCTCTGCTCATTTGATACTAACCTTGGCCTGGCCCTGATTCCGCTTCTGCCTTTTGATTCTGCCTGTTTTTTGCTGACTTCTGTCTTCCCGACAATTCTTCCATATCCTGCACCTGCTAGCCCCTGGATTGCCTTCTGCGGGATTCTAGTCCTGCACTCTCTGCATCTTCTGAACTATCCAGTGCATCTTCTGGCCAGGACTTTTCATAGGCACCTGTGTCACTCTGTGCCCTGTTTTTTCCTGTCTTCAACTCCAGGTGAAACGGCACAGGAGGTGTAAGGGAAGCCCTCTCGTCAACTCGACCTCTAATAGGTACATGACACAGATGCAATATACTACCCAATTGTGGTAAAATATAAAAGGTGAGGTTGCACCAAGTAAATAGATACCTATTATATAAAGGTTTAAATTGCATGAGCAAATGGCAACAAACTTTGGTAACCTAAATTTTCTATAGGCAACACTTTAACCTCTTCGTGCTCGCGCTATAGCCGAAAGACGGTTACAGCGTGGCGCTCAATTGGCAGGAGGGCGCCTGGAAGTCCTCCTGTTTACATTCCCTGTGCGCGCCGCTGTGGACGCGCGTGGGGGGGAATCTGTGTTGGCCGTAAATGGCCAATCACAGCGGCTATTTAGCACTCGATCGGAGTATCCAATGAGAGATGATCTCATATGTAAACATAGAGACAGCGTGTGAGGAGGGAGAGCGGATGGCTGCAGCGGTGAGTGAGAAAAATTACTTACTAACACAACACAGTGCCATCTGTCCCCAGTGTCACCTATCAGTGCCATCTGTCCCCAGTGCCACCTATCAGTGCCATCTGTCCCCAGTGTCACCTATCAGTGCCATCTGTCCCCAGTGCCACCTGCCTCCAGTGCCACCTGCCCCCAGAGCCATGTATCAGTGCCATCTGTCATCAGTGCCACCTGTAAGTGTCACGTGCCATCTTTTATCAGTGTCACGTGTCATCAGTGCCACGTATCAGTGCCACATATCAGTGCCATCTGTCATCAGTGCCACGTATTAGTGCCATCTGTCATCAGTGCCACGTATTAGTGCCATCTGTCATCAGTGCCACGTATTAGTGCTATCTGTCATCAGTGTCACGTGTCATCAGTGCCACGTATTAGTGCCATCTGTCATCAGTGCCACGTATTAGTGTCACGTGTCATCAGTGCCACGTGTCATCAGTGCCACATATTAGTGCCATCTGTCATCAGTGTCACGTGTCAGTGCCACGTATCCATGCCATCTGTCATCAGTGTCACGTGCCATCAGTGCCACGTATCAGCGCCATCTGTCATCAGTGCCACATCAGTGTCACGTGTCATTGTCCTGGTGCTCCAGGGCCTTCAAAAGTGTAATAGGTAGTCAACAAGTTAGAAGTGTAATTTATGCTCCTAGAACACCTGACGGTGCTCCCTGCATGTTGGGCCTCTCTATGTGGCCAGGCTGTGAAAAAGTCCCACACATGTGGTATCGTAATACTCAGGAGGAGTAGCAGAATGTATTTTGGGATGTCATTTGTGGTATACACATGCCATGTGAGAGAAATAACCTATTACAATGACAATTTTGTGGAAAAAAACCTCTATAACTTTCACAAGGACCAAATAATATCCACTAATTTGGGTTATTTTTACCAAAGATATGTAGCAATATAACTTGTGGCCAAAATTTATGAAGAAAAATTAATAATTAGCAAAATTTTGTCACAGAAACTAAGAAAAAATTTTTTTTTCAAAATGTTCTGTTCTGATCTGTACTATATCGGACTCACTGTACAACCACACTGGAATGTTGTATATATATATATATATATATTGTCTCATACTATGGTGTGCTCTCTGCTGGGTCGCTTGGGGTGTGGCTGTATTCCATTGTCCATTGCGTCTGTCTGCCTTGGGAGAAAATTATTAGGGAATGTGTATTTGCTGTGAGGAGGGAGGGGGGAATTCCTCCAACAGCTCTCCTTGCTGATTGGACAGTCTACCTCGACCCTGAATGCAAAGGGAGGGGGGATTGTCCCGAGTGTTACCTCTGTGTACCTGTGTTTCAATAAACAGTTCATGTTCAGCAGCCAAAATGAGTACTGCCTAGTTCTTGGACAAGCTGGTCCAGCAGGAGATAGAGCTGGACAATTGTTATCAGGCTCTGCAATGGCACACAGAGCAAGAATGTTTAGGGGAGACAACAGAATGCTCTCTGGAGGGATCTGAATTTGGCGGCCCTGGATTGCTGTGGGAGAGCCTTACAGATCGTTTTGTGTTTGGCGCTTAAGGGGAACCTACCCTTGAGGACCTGCAAGAATACAGAGAGGCTATGCTCAGTCTTGAAGGGGTTTCAGAGCTTAAACCTAATCTGGACTATTTGCTAAGGAAAGAAAGCATCTGGAAAGGGCATACAGGAAACTGCTAGAACACATTTAGCAGCATGCCAGAGAATCAGCAGTGGAAACTCCGGAGATTGATGTCTCCAAAGCTGAAGTGCTGACAACAGGGCAGAGATCTGCTAACCTCTGCCCAGTACGGATAACATCTTCTGGGCTCTACGGACAGGAGATGGTGAACCTCTATCCCCAGACACCAGTTCCAGAGACTGGGGATTTAATAGACTTCTCTGCTGAGGAAGGACAACCTGGTGAGCCTCCAGCAGAAAAGCTGTCATCAGGGCCAAACATCACTGAGCTCTGCCCAGCACCAACAGCAGCTTCAGCCTCTCTGAGAGAAGAGGCATCTGTCTTTCTCCGACAATACTGACAGAGACATGGGATTTTCTGTTACCAGAAACTTCTCCAGCTGAAGCGCTGACAACTGGAATATGCTGTACTTAGAATGCAGTAGTCAGGAGTAAGAAATGTAAAACACAGTGAGGGGTATTTACCAAAACTGGTGCAGTCAGAATCTGAAACAGCTGTGCATGGCACCCAATCAGCTAATATCTTCAGCTTGTTTAACTTTGAAAATGAAAGCTATGAGCTGATTGGTTGCCATGCGCAGCTGCTCCAGATTCTGTCTGCTCTAGTTTTGATAAAATCCCCTAAGGCAGTGGTTCTCAACCTGGGGGTCCAATGACGATTTGCCAGGGGTCACCGAATCCTGGGCTGTTCCTGCATCCCGCACCGCTCTCCCAGCCTTTACGTGGCCGCCCAGCAGGGCAATTCCTGGAGCCCACGGCCATTCAGTTCACAGCATGACTGGGGGGCAGAGACTAGAGGTCAGCTGACTGGTGAGGAATGTGAAGTGGGAGGGGCTGGAGGAGACCCTATCTCTTGATTTCGGCATAGGTGTCACTGCTGCGAGTAACCACAAAGTCGGAGACACAGTGAACGCCGGGGACATAGTGAGTAACACAGCCTGTGATTATATTTGCCATTAAAAGTCCCCACTACAGGTGTCAGATCAGCAGATGACCTTGATCAAGAGCACTCAAGTTGGCTGATCAGAACCCCCCCCCCCAATCCCACCACCCACCAGCACTGCCACTCATTCAACTCCCTGCCAACACTGCCACTCATCCCATTCCCACCAAGGAGTAAGAGAAGGAATAAAAATAGAGAATACAGGGAAGGGAGAGGAAAAGAGTGTCAGGAACAAAGAAAAAGGTGGAGAAAGAATAAGAGAAAGAACAAGAAAGAGGGAAAGGGGAAAAAAAATAAATTGGGATAGAGATAAATAAAAGGGAAAGAAAGGAGAACAAAGAGAAAGAGTGGTACATCCTAAAATGTACCATAAGGGGTTTTAATACTGTACGAGTGGAAGGGACTCAGGGAGCGCTAAATGGCTGTGGGTTAGGGGTGCAAATCACTTGTCTTGCCTTAGGTGCTGACAACCCACGCTATGAAAATAATTTTACTGTTAGGGGTCCCCACAACTTAGGAAATTGTATCAAGGGGTCACGACACTAGAAAGGTTGAAACCTGTATGCAGAAACACTTTTGCTGCATCTGCATCCACCAGAGAGCTTCACCTACAGAAGTTGGTGCTTCACAATCCCCCTCTCATAGTCCAGGGCCTCCAGACATCTGCTGTCCTAGTCCAGGACAGCCATACATCTCCTCTCATAAGCTTGGACCTCCAGGCACCCCCTCACCTAGTCCAGTATCTTCCTTAAACCCCCCGCCCACCATCCAGGGGCCTTTGCCACACCAACCACCATTTCCTAGTCAGGGCCTCCTCTGCACCCCCTCCCCTCCTAGTCCAGGACCTTCTCTGCACTCCCGTCCTAGTCCAAGACCTCCTCTACAGCCCCCCCCCCCAGTTCAGAGCCTCCTCTGCACCCTGCCCTCCGAATCCAGGTCCTTTGCAACACCAACCCCCTTTTCAAATCCAGAGCGTCCTCTACACCCACCAGTCCAGGGCCTCTGGTGTACTCCCCTTCTAGTCCAGGGCCTCCTCTGCACTCCCTCTCCTAATCCAGGGTCTTTGCCACACCAACCTCTAGTCCAGGGCCATCTCTGCACCACTCCCCTAGCCCAGGGCCTCCTCTGCACCCCCCCCCCGGTCAGTGCATCCTCTGCACCCCCCCTCAGTCCAGGGCCTCCTCTGCACCCCCCCCAGTCGAGGGCCTCCTCTGCACCCCTTCCAGTCCCCCCCAATCCTTTGCCATACCCACCCTACCTTCCTACTCCAGGGTCTTCTGCACATAAACCCCTCTCCTTGTCCTAATAAATGCCTTCCAGTTCCAGGAAGGCTCTCCCATATAATTGTACTGCAGCTGGGATGCCTCACTTGGAAAAGACATTTGCTGTTTGGGCACTGGGCAGAACTAGGAGGGAGACCCCACAGCACTCCGCCGGGCCTCTGCTCTAAGGTGTCACTGCCGTCAGTTCAAGTGTAATGGACAGGCAGCGCCCATTGCATAGTTTGCCAAATAATCACTCCACTCCCGCCCGGCCGTTATATAGAAAAGCATTCCAGAGTGTCATACTCTTTCCATTTTCAGATGATGGCTTGAACAGTGCTCCGTGAGATGCTCAGAGTTTTGGATATTTTTTTATAACCTAACCCTGCTTTAAACTTCTCCACAACTTTATCCCTGACCTGTCTGGTGTGTTCCTTGGCCTTCATGATGCTGTTTGTTAACTAAGGTTCTCTAAAAAACCTCTAGGAGCTTCACAGAACAGCTATATTTATACTGAGATTAAATTACACACAGATGGACTCTGAAGGCAATTGGTTCCACTAGCTTTTAGTTAGGGGTATCAGGGTAAAGGGGGCTGAATACAAATGTACGCCACAGAACAAACCATTTACCATTTTCCTTCCACTTCACAATTATGTGTTGGTCTATCACATAAAATCCCAATAAAATATATTTAAGTTATTGGTTGTAATGTAGCCAAGTCCCGGGCCCCTTGAGACCTAAAAGTGAATTTCAGATTTGGGGGTAGCTGACATCCTTCTGTGTAGAGCGAGTTGCTAGACATAGGATACTTCTTGAATGCAAAGAGATTTATTGTCTACAGAACTGTGGGAGAGAGGGTTAGGGTCAGGACACCCTTTAGTAGATGCAATGTTAATTGGCAGAATCCGAGACTTCTATAGGCAGACAGTCATGCAGGGAAAGTCATCCAGCTAGACACCACGTCTGCATGAGTAGGACCACTGTCTCCTATGGCAACAATCTTGTAACAGTTTCTAACAACAGTTGCAATGAACTCCTCCACTTCTTCTACAACCTCCTATTGTAGAATTTCACTCAGCTGAGCTCCCAGTCTTTCACTAGACTAACATATCCACTTGTTACTGGATCTCCTGAGCTCTTCCAATCACATAAAATCCCAATAAAATATAATTAAGTTCTTGGTTGTAATGTAGCCAAGTCCCGGGCCCCTTGTAGCCAAGTCCCGGGCCCCTTGAGACCTAAAAGTGAATTTCAGATTTGGGGGTAGCTGACATCCTTCTGTGTAGAGCGAGTTGCTAGACATAGGATACTTCTTGAATGCAAAGAGATTTATTGTCTACAGAACTGTGGGAGAGAGGGTTAGGGTCAGGACACCCTTTAGTAGATGCAATGTTAATTGGCAGAATCCGAGACTTCTATAGGCAGACAGTCATGCAGGGAAAGTCATCCAGCTAGACACCACGTCTGCATGAGTAGGACCACTGTCTCCT